>NC_140013.1:35680029-36084855 GCF_964263955.1 Coregonus lavaretus
CTGGAGTCCATCAGCGTAATTAATATACCACGCTCCGGAAGACACGCGGTGTGCTTCTCAAAATTAGGCTGAAAAAATGTGTCAGAAGGTCACGGTCAATTGATTAATATGGCAGCTGAAGGGAAGAAAGCTTTGCCTCCTGTTTTAACAGCCAGGCTGCCTACTTCTCATTGTGTCCTAAACGGTGGCTCACTGGGCCCAGCCTCCCATGGAAACTTTTTCTCCCAATCTATAGGGGTTTCATTTGAGTATGCACTTTAAATCCAAATGAATACATGTGGAAATTGCTTTTGTGACAGAGCAGTAAAATGCAGGGTGCTGTTTCCTCAAATATCAATGAGGCCTGCAACATTCCTCCAATGGAATCACATTAGCAGATCTCATGGAAAAAATACTGGCTCATTTTGGGCACTGGGCTGTATCTCTCTCAGCACAAACCTGTCCTGCTTATCGGATTGTGTTATGGACAGTCAAGTCACAATAATAGGCTATATCATTTGTTCTCAGTCAAAAGGCAGTCACCCCACTTGTTGGTCTAAAGCTGGAGATGGGGCTGAACACACTTATAACTCAACGCAAAGATGGATATTAGGATGTAAGGACTGACAGTTAATGAGATCAAATTAACGTGTTGTAGCGAACGGCGGGGAAGGGCAGGGACCCGGGTCGCTGGCATGAAAGGCAAACACCCTATGCATCAAGCCAATAGGGTTAACCCACTTGGTGGGAATTGTAACTTGGCTCAACTTGAGAGGATCGCAACAGTATTAAAAAGCTACATTGTTTTTACACAACATGGTTAAAACAATCCTATGTTTCGGATCATGATGGGGTAAGACAGGTGTAAAGTACTCAATTCATGAGTAGGCCAGGCCTATACGTTTCCAATCCACTAAGCATTGAGATTTTACCAAAAGTAGCCTGATTCAAATAAACTAAGGGAATTTAGAATTTGACCTTCGAGGAGTTGATTTACAATATCTGCACGAGCTTGACAAATGGGAGGCCCACTGCAAGGACTCAACTAAGCTTTTGTTCTTTAAAAGCCATCTCTGTTGCAACAATTTCTTCATCTGAAATAAGTGTATCACATCGGCTGTAGTTGCTAAAGGCCAAATTGGAAATATTGCGACATAAGTTTGCTGTTACAAAAGTTTAAACAGGTATTTCTACAGTCCAAACGAAAGATAGCCAGCCATATGTAGCTACAGTTGAAGTCGGAAGTTTACATACACCTCAGCCAAATACATTTAAACTCAATTTTTCACAATTCCTGACATTTAATCCTAGTACAAATTCCCTGTCTTAGGTCAGTTAGGATCACCACTTTATTTTAAGAATGTGAAATGTCAGAATAATAGTAGAGAGTGATTTATTTCAGCTTTTATTTCTTTCATCACATTCCCAGTGGGTCAGAAGTTTACATACACTCAATTAGTATTTGGCAGCATTGCCTTTAAATTGTTTAACTTGGGTCAAATATTTTGGGTAGCCTTCCACAAGCTTCCCACAATAAGTTGGGTGAATTTTGGCCTATTCCTCCTGACAGAGCTGGTGTAACTGAGTCAGGTTTGTAGGCCTCCTTGCTCGCACACAAAATTGGCCTACACTGTGCAAGTCCTAAAATCACGATGAGGCACTGTGTGATAATTGGTACACACCTCTTGGGAGGCGTCTGTTATTGGTTCTTCTGTTGTGTTAACGTGCTCCGGTGGAAAATCCCCAGTGCTGGTATATGCAGGAACAGAGGTAAAAGCAGTGGCAGGCAGCACAGCGACAACAGGTCTCTGCACTGCCTGTCTGGAGCATTATGTCTCAGTCTGCCCTCCACAAGTACAATTTAGTGACCATTATACGTTCCGGAACTTACATTATGCATAACAGATGAGAGAACTTACAAGGAGGATTTAATTTGTAGTTTCCCCTGCTAACCAAAGTGGAAACTATTACGGTAAGACTTCCTATGCTCTAATATTGCTGTACTGTTTAATGTAAAGGAAACTTTTGGGCTCAAACTTTTGAATGTTTGTATAATTGATTACTCTGATATAGCTAGCCTACTATGACATGAAAAGGACAGCTATTGAAGTCAATATATAATAAAGATGGCAAAAGTATTACTGAGTAAAATTGTGCATTCATAGCAAGCATTCTGGCTAATTTTATTAAATTACTGTACATTAAAATATGTAATATTAAATCCCTTCTCAACTGGACCAATGGCAGGCGATTGTGAACAAAAGGCTCAACTTCCCCCTGGAGCTGATAGCAGCCATTCAGAAGGACAACTCAATTCTGGTGGGAAGCCTGCTGTCCACAGGGGACGGTATCATTCGCCAGCTGGATGAGTCTGAGGACCGTCTGTGGAGAGAAGCCCTGAACCTGTCCATCCGCTTGGGCAACGAGGACACTTTCTTTGCTCTGATGCTGGGCGTCAAGTTTGACTTCAGGCAGATCAACCTTTCTCCACCACTATAATAATAATAATAATATGCCATTTAGCAGACGCTTTTATCCAAAGCGACTTACAGTCATGTGTGCATAAATTTTTTGTGTATGGGTGGTCCCGGGGATCGAACCCACAACTCTGGCGTTACAAGCACCGTGCTCTACCAGCTGAGCTACAGAGGACCACTGTGAACTTGCTCCACCTCCTATGTGAGTGCTCCGGTCAAGTGCATGGCTTTTATGCACAGGTTTCGCGCCTCTCATTAATTGGTTTCTCCTGTTTTCATTGTGTATCAGAAACATTAATGTTTATGCAAATGATGTCTTTATATGTCTCCATGGCCATATTTGGCCACTCCATTGATGACTCCCAGTTTGCCCCTGGCGTGACCCCGCTGACCCAGGCCTGTCAGAAGGACCTGTATGAGATAGTCACCATGTTGACTAAGAAGGGCCATGCATCCCTCTGCCTCACTCTATCTCCTGTACCTGTCTGGAGTGGAGGAACGGCCGTCAGTATGACCTGCTGAAGTTCTCTCTGTCTCGTATCAACACCTACCGGGGCATGGCCAGCCGGGCATACCTCTCCATCACCACAGAGGATGCCATGCTCAGTGCCTTGAGACTCAGTCGGGAGCTACGCAAGCTCTCCAAGAAAGAGCCTGAATTTAAGGTATAAGTTGTTTGTTGTTGTGCGTAAATGACAACGTTACTATATTTCTTTACTGTATTTTACCAGGTAAGTTGACTGAGAACACATTCTCATTTACAGCAACGACCTGGGGAATAGTTACGGGGAGAGGAGGGGAGTTGAATGAGCCAATTGGATGGTAACTTTTTAACATCAAAGTAAAGTACATAAAAGTAGAATGTTAGCTCACATGAAGTCAAGAAAAGAGAATGTTAGCTCACATGATGTCAAGAAAAGAGAATGTTAGCTCACATGAAGTCAAGAAAAGAGAATGTTAGCTCACATGAAGTCAATAAAAGAGAATGTTAGCTCACATGAAGTCAATAAAAGAGAATGTTAGCTCACATGAAGTCAATAAAAGAGAATGTTAGCTCACATGAAGTCAATAAAAGAGTATGTTAGCTCACATGAAGTCAATAAAAGAGAATGTTAGCTCACATGAGGTCAATAAAAGAGAATGTTAGCTCACATGAAGTCAATAAAAGAGAATGTTAGCTCACATGAAGTCAATAAAAGAGAATGTTAGCTCACATGAAGTCAATAAAAGAGAATGTTAGCTCACATGAAGTCAATCAAAGGAAGAGTGAAGGCTCAAATATCTAAAGGTCTGATGATGTATCTAGTTGCTTCAATCTCTGTATGTCTCTGTTTGTGTTCCTCAGCCCCAGTATCTGAGTCTGGAAGAGCTGTGTCAGGAATTTGCAGTGGAGATGCTGGCTATGTGTCGCAACCAGTGAGGTCACAACGATCCTGAACGATGATGAGCTGGACGAGCAGACCTTCGAGGAGGGGAATCCAACCCTGTCACGCCTATGTCTTGCAGTCAATTACGATCAGAAACTGGTAACAGTCTACTTTACCTACCCTGTACCAACTTAATTATGCTCAAACTAAATTATCTTCAAACTAATAAATATTTTCACTTTTAGAACTTGTGAGCATGTGTTCTTTTCACCTCTTTCTTCTCCTCTTGTAGTTTGTGAGTCATCCCATCAGCCAGCAAGTGCTGTCGTCCATTTAGTGTGGAAACATCCTGGGGTGGAGGGGCAGCAAGACGGTCTGAAAACTCACAGTGTCTCTTGGGATCTTCTTCACTATGCCTTTCCTCTGTATGATCTACTGGGTCCCTCTCATGTCCAAGGTGAGCTAAGAGTAGAGGCTGGATTCAATCCATATCGCAGAAGTATTGCGGAAGATCTGCGTTTATAGCTCAATTTAAATTTAAAGGCAATGTTCCCGTGTTCGGTGAGACTGCATTCACAGTAAATGCTACATATGTCGGCTCAATCGGAAATTGACTTTACATTTTAACGTGGATCTTCCGCAATACTTCCTGCGCTACAGATTGAATCCAGCCCTAGGTGAAAATACATTGCCTGACTGTTGCTTTTCAGATATGTTGTAAGGATTGTGTTTCAATTTCACACTGGAAAGACTTTGAAGATACCTGTGATCAAATTCCTGCTGCACTCTGTCTCCTACCTGTGGTTCATCATCGCCCTTCTAGTTTAATCTATTTTCATGGAGCTGTACCGCGATGAGTTTGCATCCCACCAGTAAAACATCCTCTACAACTCTCTCCATATGATCTGGGTGGTTGGTAGGTCTATGTTATGTTGTAATTGTTTACTATCAATTTATAAACCTTTCATACCACAAACCCTTTACAAATTGTTTGTAAAGTATAGGCTACCTTTATACACTGAGCATACAAAACATTCCATGACACAGACTGCTCTTTCCATGACACAGACTGACCAGGTGAATCCAGGTGAAAGCTATGTTCCCTTATTGATGGCACTTGTTAAATCCACTTCAATCAGTGTAGATGAAGGGGAGGAGACGGGTTAAAGAAGGATATTTAAGCCTTGAGACAATTGAGACATGGGTTGTGTATGTGTGCCATTCAGAAGGTGAATGGGCAAGACAAAATATTTAAGTGCCTTTGAATGGGGTATGGTAGTAGGTACCAGGTGTACCGGTTTGAATGTGTCAAGAGCTGCAATGCTGCTGGGTTTTTCATGCTCAACAGTTTCCCATGTGTACCAGGAATGGTCCACCACCCAAAGGACATCCAGCCAACTTGATACAACTGTGGGAAGCATTGGAGTCAACATGGGCCAGCATCCCTGTGGAATCCTTTCAACACCTTGTAGAGTCCATGCCTCAACGAATTGAGGCTGTTCTGAGGGCAAAAAGAAGTGCAACTCAATATTAGGAAGGGGTTCCTAATGTTTTGAACACTCAGTGTATAGCCTGCTGTAAATATTCAAAACAGCTATGCTTGCTTATTATGTAAGTTGCCAAATTCAGAGTGAAACCTACCACACCTGGGATTATTATAAACTTTTTTTTGTCTGATTATGCATGCCATAAAAATTTTGCAATTAGCAAAACCATGTTTATGAGTAGAACAAGTAATCAAATAATTGCATGAATTCCCTGATCATCAGTATCATTTAGTATTTACATTTACTGTACCTTAACATACAGAGAACTCTGGTATGAGAAAACATGTGGTACATAGACAGAGTAATGTACTGCCTGCTTATGAGTGTATGGGGAGATCTTACTGTGACGTTACCACAGACCACAGTCTAAAACAGACTAAACTGTTAATCTCCAGCTCATGACTCAGTAATTTCAGGTTGTTTCAATTAGAAGGGTAACTGTGTGCTTTCCAGACTCCAGTGTGTCTGTGTACAGGTGACAACTTGCTGTTCACCTGCTGTTTGTGCCAGGCCTGATGAACCCCTGGGGCATCACCAGCCATTCATTACCAGGAGCCCTGGAGCCCAGATGCCCACAGCATGGTCCTCCATGGGCCTGGGAAATGACTCTGTTCAGGGACACCACAGTGTTAGTCACTCCCCACCCCCTGGATGATCTGTTCTAAACTGGAGCCCCAGTTAACAGAAAATAATGATTTGTCAAATCAGATGCTTTTTTAATATTGCTCAATCAAAAGACAGTTTTTTAAACCATGATCATACAGTACATTGAAATGACTTCATACATTACATTTAGGAAATGGTACTATCTTCATTCCAGATAAAACAAAGATAAAAACACACATAATATTTACTTTTAGCTATAAAAACAAAATCAGTCAAATGAGAATAAAATAAGGGGAAAAAGTGCTTCCTGGGAGTTGCTCCTGATACAGTCAAGTCATCTTCCTCATTGTGTTGTAGACTGATGGGCTTCCTGGTCCTAGTGATGATAAGACATGATAGGCTGATGGACTTCCTGGTCCTAGTGATGATAAGACATGATAGGCTGATGGACTTCCTGGTCCTAGTGATGATAAGTCATGATAGGCTGATGGACTTCCTGGTCCTAGTGATGATAAGACATGATGCCACGCTCCCTCAGAACACGGAGGATGATGTAGAGGATTGGTGGAACTGCAACTGCCACGACCACAGTACCAGAGACCTGAGGGAGAGAAGACAGCCCAATATCAATGTTCATATAATACTGTACATCTATGTTGAATACTACGAGTTCAATGTTCAAACATCATACATACCTTGATAGTAGCACTGTAGTCCTTTTGGAAAGACTGCAGATAAGCATGGAGTAGGGCAAGACTGCAGGGCAAGTAAGACTCAGCTGTGCCGTTGGAGTCTCTGCACCTATGGAAAAGTATAGGAATTGTACAGTGAGAACAGCCTAACCAGTTGGCAATAATATACCACAGTGGAGGCTCCTCAGAGGAGGAAGGGGAAGACCATCCTCCTCAGTGAATTTCATAAAAATAAAAATAGTGAAACATAAAAAAACGGTATCCTTTTTAGATAAAACTATACTAAATATTTTAATGTCACCAAATAATTGATTAAAACACACTGTTTTGCAATGCATGTCTATAGTAGCCTCAACAGCACTCTGTAGGGTAGTTGTGTAGCCGGTGGACAGCTAGTTTCCGTCCTCCTCTGGGTACATTGACTTCAATACAAAACCTAGGAGGCTCATGGTTCTCACCCCCTTCCATTGACTTACACAGTAATTATGACAACTTCCGGAGGACGTCCTCAAACCTATCAGAGCTCTTGCAGCATGAACTGACATGTTGTCCACCTAATCAAATGATCAGAGAATGAATCTAGTACTGAAAGCATAAGCTACAGCTAGCTAGCACTGCAGTGCATACAAACAACCTCTCCCTCAACGTGACCAAGACAAAGGAGATGATTGTGGACTACAGGAAAAAAAAGAGGACTGAGCACGCCCCCATTCTCATCGACGGGGCTGTAGTGGAGCAGGTTGAGAGCTTCAAGTTCCTTGGTGTCCACATCACCAACGAACTATCATGGTCCAAACACACCAAGACAGTCGTGAAGAGGGCACGACAAAGCCTCAGGAGACTGAAAAGATTTGGCATGGGTCCTCAGATCCTCAAAAAACTCTACAGCTGCACCATCGAGAGCATCCTGACTGGTTGCATCACCGCCTGGTATGGCAACTGCTTGGCCTCCGACCGCAAGGCACTACAGAGGGTAGTGCGTACGGCCCAGTACATCACTGGGGCCAAGCTTCCTGCCATCCAGGACCTCTATACCAGGCGGTGTCAGAGGAAGGCCCTCAAAATTGTCAAAGACTCCAGCCACCCTAGTCATAGACTGTTCTCTCTGCTACCGCACGGCAAGCGGTACCGGAGTGCCAAGTCTAGGTCCAAAAGACTTCTCAACAGCTTCTACCCCCAAGCCATAAGACTCCTGAACAGCTAATCATGGCTACCCGGACTATTTGCACTGCCCCCCCACTCCATCCTTTTTACGCTGCTGCTACTCTACCCACATGTACATATTACTTCAACTACCTCAACTAGCCGGTGCCCCCGCACATTGACTCTGCACCGGTACCCCCCTGTATATATAGCCTCCCTACTGTTAATTTATTTTACTTCAGCTCTTTTTTTCTCAACACTTTTTTTGTTGTTGTTTTATTTTTACTTTTTTTTTTGTTAAAAATAAATGCACTGTTGGTTAAGGGCTGTAAGTAAGCATTTCACTGTAATGTCTGCACCTGTTGTATTCGGCGCATGTGACCAATACAATTTGATTTGATTTGATTTGAATGTGGTGAGTAGTTGACTCAAAGAGAGAGAAAGACAATAGTTGAACAGTTTTGAACAAATTAATTTCTTAAACAATGAAGGAGAAACATGAGAGAGAGACAGCTATATTTGTATTTTTTTCACTTTCACTTACTTATCTAGCAAATGCAGCTAGCTAGCTAGTTTAGCCTACTCAAACACCCGGCTCAAACAGAGAGGGATGCTATGTTACCTAGCTGGCTATGGCTATCCAACACTGGAACTCTTCCAAGTCAAGGTAAGCTTTTGGTTTTATTAATTTATTGCCACCGAGGCCCGCCGGTGTAACTGCTAAACTGCTTGCTAACTGTACACTGTACTGCATGATTGTAGCGGATTTACTAATGCGTTAGTTCTAGTAGCTACATTGTTTTCTTGACGTTAGCTAGTATGGGGACAATAATGTAGGCTGTGTGTAGCGGTTAGCAGTTATGATTTGGCTTGGAAAGTTTTTTTTGCCTGGTCATAGACAGCTGATGTGTTGTGCACTGAAGTCCACAAGCGAAGGGAAAAGGTGAGAGAAGGAGAGCACGTAGATGCGAGAAGGAATTGTACAATGATCTGGCTGCTATGAAAGTGAACTGTGTTTGCATGTGATCAAGGGTCTATTCATTCCGCCGATTCTGTTGAAAAAAGCTTCTTAAACGGAAGCAAATGGAACGGAATGAAACGGGATTAAACATACCTGAATTTGTCCAATAGAAACTCTCATTTGCAACTGTTGGACTAATGATTACACCCTAGATCAGCTAGATGCAGGCAAGATTGTGCAAGGCGGTATTGAATGTGTCAATGTCTGTCACCTTGATTACAAAAATCTATCTCAACCTGTGTGCACCTACGTTGTAAACTTTCATTCATAGGCTAGGTTGTAGCAACCTCATGATGGGTATAGGGAAAATTATAGTATGATGTAGTAAGTAGCCTAAACTTATCCATGTTACATTGAGTTGGGTAAATGGAATATATATGAGAGTCATCCAATATGCTGTAATAGAAATAACGCCATGCTCATAAAACAAATAATCGTCGTCCCTCATCTTAAACGGCACCGACCGCTACTGATATTCCATCATACCCTCAGGTAGTGTGCATGGCATTCGCATGTTGTGAATAGTGTACAGTACCACAGTACATACCTGCGGTAAAGTGTAGTTGCCAGCTCAGTGTTATCTGCCATGTAATGCTGTGTCAGACCCAGTTCAGACAGGACGGACAACGGTAACCCCTGTTCCTCTTGAACAAGCACACCAAGACTGTACCAGCCCTGTGAGAAAAAGCATGCGGACACACACACTCAAGGGTGGCAGATGAGTGGGACGGCATTCCTTTAATGAGATGGTAATGGTATCACATGGATGTAACCTGGCTGGCATACCTGTGGGTCACTCCTTAGTGCTGCCTGTTTGTACATCTCTGCTGCTGCTGCAACATCTTTCGGTCTCCGCTCATGTCCTTCATACAGCAGGTCACCCATCCTGATCAGGGCTGGAGAGGATGGATGGAGAAAATATTAATACAATCTCCCTGAGAAAAGTGCAATGACAGAGTCAGTGCAGACTGTTTATGTCAAAGACAATTCACCGTAGGGATCAGGATCTTGTGTCTGGATGGTCAGGTTGTAGTGTCTCCTCATACACTGCACTGCAAAAGTGGGATCCAGGAAACCTCCCTATTGGAAAGGTCAGTTATAACTACATGTGTGTCATACTACATGTGTGTCATATACTGAACAAAAATATAAACGCAACATGAAAAGTGTGGTCCCATGTTTCATGAGTAAAAATAAAAGATCCCCGAAATGTTCCACAAAAAAGCTTATTTAGCTCACATTTTTGTACAAATTTGTTTACATCCCTGTTAATGAGCATTTCTCCTTTGCCAAGATAATCCATCCACCTGATAGGTGTGGCATATCAAGAATCTGATTAAACAGTATGACCATTACACAAGTGCACCTTGTGCTGGGGACAATAAAAGGCCACTCTGAAATGTGCAGTTGCCACAACACAATGCCACAAATGTCTCAAGTTTTGAGGGAGCATGCAACTAGCATGCTGACTGCAGCCATGTCCACCAGAGCTGTTGCCAGATCATTTAATGTTAATTTCTCTACTATAAGCCACATCCAACGTCATTTTAGAGAATTTGGCAGTACGTCCAACCAGCCTCACAACCGCAGACCACGTGTAACCACGCCAGCCCAGGACCTCCATATCCGGCTTCTTCACCTGCGTTATCGTCTGTGACCAGCCACCCGGACAGCTGATGAAATTGTGGGTTTGCACAACCGAAGTATTTCTGCACAAACTGTCAGAAACCGTCTCAGGGAAGCTCATCTGCGTGCTTGTCGTCCTCACCAGGGTCTTGACCTGACTGCCGTTCGACGTCGTAAACCGACTGCAGCAGGCAAATACTCACCTTTGATGGCCACTGACACGCTGGAGAAGTGTGCTCTTCACGGATGAATCCCGGTTTCAACTGTACCGGGCTTATGGCAGACAAGGGTGTATGGCGTCCTGTTGGCGAGCGGTTTGCTGATGTCAACATTGTGAACAGAGTGCCCCATGGTGACGGTGGGGTTATGGTATGGGCAGGCATAAGCTACAGACAACGAACACGATTGCATTTTATTGATGGCAATTTGAAAGCACAGAGATACTGTGACGAGATCCTGAGGCCCATTGTCGTGCCATTCATCCGCCGCCATCACCTCATGTTGGAGCATGATAATGCACGGCCCCATGTTGCAAGGATCTGTACACAATTACTGGAAGCTGAAAATGTCTCAGTTCTTCCATGGCCTGCATACTCACCAGACATGTCACCCATTGAGCATGTTTGGGATGCTCTGGATTGACGTGTAAGACAGTGTGTTCCAGTTCCAGTTCCAGCCAATATCCAGCAACTTCGCACAGCCATTGAAGAGGAGTGGGACAACATTCCACAGGCCACAATCAACTTCCTGATCAACTCGATGCGAAGGAGATGTGTCGCGCTGCATGACGCAAATGGTGGTCACACCAGATACTGGCTGGTTTTCTGATCCATGCACCTACATTTTTAAAAAAGGTATCTGTGGCCAACAGATGCATATCTGTATTCCCAGTCATGAGAAATCCATAGACTAGGGCCTAATAAATGTATTTCAACTGTCTGATTTCCTTATATTAACTCAGTAAAATCTTTGAAATTCTTGGATGTTGCGTTAATATTTTTGTTCAGTATAGTTATACACTCTATCATCACTGTGGAAACAAGTTCCACCAATCCAACTCACAGGGTTTTGTTCACATAAGTACGCCACATTGAACTGGGCGGCTGCAAATCCTGACTCAGCTGCCATCATGTAATACAACAAGGCCATTAAGCTGTAAAACAGTAAAAACATTAGGTTCATACAATAACAAACATTCAAATTAGGGTTATCATGTAATGTTCTAAGAAGAGAGACGGTCACCTATCCCCTTTAAAATAGGAATCCAAGGCCTTCCTGAGGACCATTCCAAGGTGTCCATTGTGTTCAGCTGCCCACTTAACCCATCTGTGGTCAAAACAGAGTGGTTGGCAAGCAATGCAAAGCAATGTTGTAATCAGATTCTGAAAAAAAAAACTAATAATTTAGTGACTAACAATACAGCATCTGCTGGACGCCTCTTGACTCGGCCAGGGATCCCTGTGGTCCACACATCAGCCAGCTGAATGGAGCCATCTATGTTTCCTCTCTGGGCAGACTTCAGGTAGTAGGTATAGGCCATGAACTGGGAGAGACAAAACACTGTTGGTTCATTATCTCAGTCCAATAGCTACGTAGGTGACCACAGGGTATACTGACAGTTGACCTGACCTTGTCTGCAGCTTTCCCAGGATACAGGCCTTGGGAGTACATGACACCCAGATTCATAGCAGCATCTGAGCTGCCTTGTTTATCAGCCTGTTCCCACAGCTGCACTGCCCGCTGGTAGTCCTTCTCAAACTGCTCATAGTACCAGCCAAGGGCGTTGATCGCTGGCATAAAACCCTGTGGGATCGAATGGTATGATGAGCAATTTTGAAGGTGTCATTGTAGTCCTACTGGCCATGCATAATGATAAAGTTCTGAACATCATTTTGACCAACCTGCTCTACTGATTTCTTCAGGAAAGTGACTGCCCTTGGAATGTCTTTCTCGACTCCTTGGCCCTTCAAAGTAATGATGGTATTGTCAAGATAGGCTAGACATTACTATCATTGAACTTAGAATGACTATAGAGACTGACTGTGTCATCAAACTGAGTGATTGACCTCTGACCTGCATGAGGACTATTGCGTAGTCATACATGGACACTGGGTCCCCCAGACGGACAGCTCCTCTCTCATAGTGTCTCACAGCAGTCTGGATGTCTGGAGACACACCCTGCTGGCCCCAGAACAGCATACGAGCCACAGCTTGCTATAGAAGAGCAGTTCAACCATTATCAACCATTATCACAAAAGATTTCTTGAGATTATGTTTAATACTGAATACAATCAGACATATGTGTAGTACCTCTGCATCTGCGGCTCCATTGCGGGCCTGGAGTTTTAACCAGTGAAAGATATCATGGTTTTCATTGGTTTGTAACCCAAGCACTTCCTTGTTGTTCAGGTAAATAGATTCTACAAACATCTACAAAACAGACATAGCAGATGAGGAGCAGTTTCATTAAATGACATGTTTTAGGATTGTATAATACATGCACAGACTGAGATGATCTTGCTTCAAGCACCAAGGTCTACCTGCTGAGGTGAGGGGTTGTGCTGGTCGGAGGACGTCTGCTTGGCGATGTTAGAGTAGTAGGCATAGGCCAGGTCAGGGTCTGAGGGGATGCCATGCTCACCCAGCCGGTGCAGGTGCCCGAGGCGCAGCAGGGCCAGTCTCCAGTCCTTCTGGGCTGACAGCAGGGACAGTAGCCATGCCTGGAGGATGAGGGGAGTAAGAGACATGCAAAGTATAAATAGGGGGCCTGAGTTTCTCCTGACCATGAAAAACTCCTGAATGCACACTCATTCACCCACTTTATTGGGCTTCCTCTCCACTCCTAAACCACTGCTGTAGAGCACCGACGACAGGTGTAGAGCTCTGTTGTTCCCCAAACAGCCAGCTTGTAGCAGAGGGGCCATTATCCTGTTAACTACTCCAGTGGATCCAGTGCTCTCTTGGCGCAGCTTACGCAGAGACAAGGAGTACAGAGCCCTTCCCATTGACGCCAGATCAACCTTTCTGCCACCTGGGTATACAGTATAAACAATAACATTCGAGAGATTGCAACATCCTCATTGAATGGTGTCAACTGGTGGGACACATTCGGAGATTAAAATAGTTTTAGAAGAGTATATTTATCATTATGACCAGCTCTTACCATGCTTGGAGGCCAGTATCTTTGCCAGTCGTACTGCATAGCGTCTTTGAGGGGCACTGGGTGCCTCCCAGGGTTCACAGTGTGGTGTCACAGCTAGATTATATTTTAATGTCCGCTCATGATAAGCATCCATACAGTTCTCTGGAAAACAGAGGTAGTGTCAGTTTGGATGGAGAGTGACACTAACTTTGTGAGCCACTGAATATTCGATACACCATCATGCCATCTAGTGGATGTTACACGTCATTACCAGACTCTTGTTTCTCTCTGGCTCTCAGTAAATATCCGGTCAATTTGATATGAAGCTCCAACTGAAATCCCTGACAAGACTGTAGCCATCCAGTCAAATTCAGACTCCTAATATGGTCTGGAACAATGACTTCAGACTGCGGGAGACAAGTGAATACATGTGTAACATGTTTTGTTAAATTACAGATGGATTTGGATGTGTCTGACTGATTCTTACCGTCCTGACATTAGGTATTCTGTTACGATAGTACACCAACGGTCCATAATAACCTTCAATTCCTCTCATAAATCGACCTCCACTGACCACAAAGTAGCCGTCCGTATCATCCAGGTGTATAGGATCTCTGAACCTGTAACAAACCAGTTCCATATTCAAAATGATTCTGACATGTATTATAGGTTTCTCTCTACTGTCATCATGTTCATCCTTACGTGTGTTCTGCAGTATGAACCAAACGTTGCTGCCCATCTATGCACACCATGGTGACATCCACCTAAAAATAATCCAGAAAAAGAGTGAAGATATTGTTGCAATAGAATACTGGTTAGTCTCCTGAAGTAGGGAGTGGGTTGACACTGATTTCCTGTCTGTCTACTGTGGGTAGGGGTTAATACTGACCGTTCTGCCACGCAGCTCCATGTTGACGTGGCACCACTGGGCCAAGGGCACCTGGAACGGACAGAGGAACGCTGAGGACCTCCCAGACTCCCCATGCATCTGGACCTGCAGCTGGCCTGCAGAACACATGCTATAACTAAGGACTAGGCAATATAATGGTCTAATAATGCATCTGACCATAAGTGAGAATAGAAGAGCATTTCTGTCTTATGTTACCTGAACTTTTAAGGAACAAATTGGGAGTGGCATAGTTATTTTGATAGTCTATGTGGTGAAATACACCACACAACTTTTCCTGGCAGGATTGGGTCAGAAATACCCAGATGGAGAACACACACCTGGCAACAGGGGAGAAAAAAATTATCAAATATCATCCTATGTTAATATCCGCAACGTGAAGCCCATGTCTTTTAGCATGCACATACAGACTATGTAGCTAGTGGTCTTACCATGGAAAATAAATATCTTGGAGCCGCAAGTACTCCAGGACCTCGTTGCTATAGGTATTTAACGTCTTGGTGATGCCAAAGTTCTCTCCAGTTGAGGCATACATGGACGACAACAAATGGACCGTCTCTGAATGGGAGATTATTTTTTGATAAAATGAGAAATGCTAGGATATAAAGGTTTGCATGAAGTTTGTTATAGTTTATAGCCTAAATATGTTGAAAATGAATTACTGACTGAGATGTCCTACACTACTATACCTTGTTTGACTATGACTGCTTTTAGTGTCTCAAAGCTCTATTTGAGTGGTCCACAATGTGGTTTTTAAAATCTGTATTTTGTATTGTCAACTATTGTATCGTTGTGGACTGACATTTTTTTAAACTAACCAACTAACTCTACACAACAGTAATTACCTTGTTCCACAGGGCATTGTGAGGTGGTGGTCCTGCGGGTTAACCACAGCATCTGTGTAGCCCAGCCAGGGCAGAGTTGATGTTGCTTCATGGGGCGACTGAGAGGGGGCGTGGGCTGCAAGCTGACCACCGCAGTGGCCTGGCCTGACCTGTAACTGTCCTCAGATCCCTCCTCACTGACAGAGGCACGCAGCATGCCACTGAGCACCCACTGAGTGTCAGGCACAACCCAGTCAGGCTGGTACACCAGCCAGTCAGGGAGGCTCAGTAGCAGAGTCCTAATCCGGTCCGGGCCCGGCTCACAGCTCCAGTGTCTCTGGAATACCGTGGACTTTACTCCAGTGTCATAAGAGACCAGACACTCCACCAGCACCACAGCTGGATTAGAACAGGAGTACAACACTTTCAGCGAGTAGCCAGACACTGGTTCAGCTGGGGGATTCAGGAACACAACACGATCTGAACACCAAACAATCTGTGTCGAGGGAGAGGAAAGCCAGCAAAATAGTATGTACATCAAAAATTGATCAATTTCTTTAAAATGAAGCGCCAAAATTGAAACGGCTATTTTGAGAATAGATATATTACATCATAGCCTACCTGTAAACTGAGCTGAAACAGTAATAACCACTTTTCCAAGTTATGTTGGTTCATGGTCCGAGTGTGGGGGTGTTTAATTCGTTTAAAATGATGGCTGCTCAATAAAAATGTGGTTTAAATGTTTTAATGCAAAGAAGCACACGAAAGACAAACACTAAATTCAGTCAAATTAAAAGGTTACCAGTAAAAACGCAAATAAAGGACCATATAGTCAAATCTAGTTTAAAAAAGGTGCGTTTGCTGTCCTTTTGACTGGAAGAAACCTAAGAGAAAGTTTCAATGACGAGAACCCGGACTAATATCCTGCTTTGTCCATAAATTAAACAAGTGCTTATGTAAATATTGGAATAAATGCACACAGCTCCACCTGTTAGCGCTGCGCAATCAGACGCGTCACGTGACCAATAGATCGACGGATTATTTGCTAGACGGGAGCAGTCAACTCGCCTAAATTCACTCTCATTTGTTACGGCATTCGAAAATGTTTACACATTTAATACATTTTGCGCTTGTTTATTACTGTTAACTAGAGGGATAAGAATGTTTAAAACATGTAAATATGATTAATACATAAACATCCCCTTGTCTGTTCATTATGCAGTGCCAGTTACTCTAGAAAACCTGTTATACGATAACATCTCACACCTTGCAACTGTTTTATGTGTTACTGTTATCATCCCCCAAACAAAGAGCTCTTCGTATCTGATAAACAAAGTCCATGTCTTTCATTCAAAATAGTTTATTGCTATCATGCATGAGTGCCATAAAAGTATAGAGAACGTCACAGAAGATACCAAAACATTTTTTTATCTGTACAAATATATGTATTCATAAATAGAAGCTCAAAGGGAGAAGTCGGGAGTTAAAGTAGGGCTGGACAGAGAGTCATGATGCTCGAGTTGATCTCAAGTCCATTACAGATGTTAATACAGCAGTTGACATGCATCAATACAACTCAGTGCAGTATAATGGCAACTGTCAGTCACTGATAGACGGCATAATCCATATTACAGGTTCATCGTGCAGAAGAGGTACAAATTACACTTTAAAAAGTACCAATAGGAAGTTCATGTTTTCAACTGATCAATAAAATAATTACATTTATTTTTCATCCATTCCATCAATTGCACTGTGTGAGGCCTCCCGTCTGGGGCGATGGTGTAGTTTGGAACACTGTTTTGGTTATTACACAGATTCAGGAGCAGTCGAGCAGGTTCATTGCTTAGGAAGTTATAGGAGAGTCCCTTCTACCAGAAAGTATCGTGACATACTTTTCTAAACCACGTGTGCCCTCAAAACCATTAATGGCAAGTGAGTTTATAATTATGATGGGTAGATACAGTACCATTACTGTTATTGTGTGCTTGACTTTGGATCTGTATAATGTGAATCTAGGTGATCAGGGTATTCTACAGTACAAGCTAAAGTAGCAAACCCCTCCCCAGAATGCTCTACACACAACTTGGAGTCTTAGAAATACAAACGCAGCCTGAAACTCCCTGCTTGAAATTATGTGGGTGACATTGTCAAATTGCTCACCTTATTTTTGTTTGGAGTCCCCAGATAAAAACGGAAGGCAGTGCTACTCATTCTAACGCTGCCTCTAACGTACAACAGACAGCACATATATAGTTGATGACAAGAATAAAGGCCACTGGACCAGAGTCTTTGTTTTGGCACTTAAAAAGAGTAGCATCTCCAACAATAGCCTACAGAACATAATGACTCACATGGTATCTCTTACAATTGCAAAGTTGATTGCTATGATTGCCAATTTGCAAATGTAGAGGTTTACTTCAAAAAACATTTTACATTGATATTACATTCATATAGTTCAAGTAGTCCTTTTAATAACTTTCCCCTCTATTAGGGAACTTAAATCAGGGACAATTACTTCTTGCGCTGTTATACAGGCTACTTATTTTGTTGCAGCTTTGTATGTGCTGGGGTCTTCTAGGGGTTTAAATCAAGTTAGCACTTCTACTTCACTTCCAAAGGTGCACCATCATGTATGTATGTATGTACAGTGGGGAGAACAAGTATTTGATACACTGTCGATTTTGCAGGTTTTCCTACTTACAAAGCATGTAGAGGTCTGTAATTTGTATCATAGGTACACTTCAACTGTGAGAGACAGAATCTAAAACATTGAATGATTTTTGTATGTATTTGTGTGTGTGTGTGTGTACTGTATGCGTATGTGTGTGTGTGTCGCTGTGTGTGTGTGTGTGTCGCTGTGACTGCAGTTGTACTGGAAGAGTTCTGCCAACATTGATTGCTAGATTTCGTGTTAGCACAATTGACTCAGGAGGTTTTTGCAAGTATTGTTCAGCCCCCTCCCCCTATTGACCAACAATGACACCCATTAGGTGCTCAAGGTCCCATCTGACACAATCCTTTATCAAAACACATAACAAGGAGGTGGTTGGGTATTAACCAAAAGAAACAGCAGATTTTAAGTGTTGTCTAAGCAGAATGGGGACAAGAACCAAGCAAACACCTAGGAGCATTCAGATAATATCAGTCAAACAAAACGTGAAGACATGCAAACTGACACAGGTTGAAGTAAAACCAAAAGACGTCCACCCCGGAGACTTGTTGCTCTTTGAGAGACTGGCACCCTTTCCTGCTAAATAAATAGTGCTTTACATTCCACTATACAATACCACCCATTCCCAACATTATCAGGATAAAAATCATATAAATCGGATAGCTGGTTGCGCCCACAGCTCCTCAGAGAAAGTACCAACAAAACCATAAAGGCAAAGATTTGCGCCATCGCTTGTGACTAGTGAACCACCCAAAACAACTTCTCCAAAACAGAAATAATAATAAAGTGAAACACCTTTGACCTCTTTAATAGTCTTTAACCCTCCTCATTATTTCTTCTGTTTTTTGAAGATCTTGAAGGTGTGTTTCTTGCGGCTGGCGACGGAGTCTGTGTCTTCTCCCGTGGAGCCGCTGTCTTCCTCCAGAGGGCTCTTCTTGGAGGAGACTTGAGGGATGCGGCTGCTGCCCTTGGCCCCTGCGGCCCCAGGCTGGCCCCCCGTGGGGGAGGGGGTGTCGGCGTCGGTGGAGTTGGGGCTGAGGGAGCGGGAGGACTCTGACATGGACATACCAACGAGGCCAACATCCATCTCTCCCAGGCTGGCTGACTTCTCGATGCTGTATACCTTCTTCATCAGGATGGGGCTCTCTGGGACTGGCTCGGCCAGGGCTCCTCCCTCGTGGACACGGTTCCCTCCATTAGGGGTGTGTGCATGCAGGGAGGGCTCGTCGGAGGCGGAGCGGATTGGGGGGCCATACAGGAAGGAGGTGGGTTTCACCAGGTGGCCCTTGGAGCTGTAGGCAGACAGACGATCACCGATTTGGCAGAGGGACAGGGAGGAGTCTGAGTCTGAGCGGTTCAGTTCCCTGTGGGTGGAAGAACAGAAGAGAGTCGGTGGAGGAAGAGTGAAAGAGAGGGACTGTGAGGCCCGGTCCAGAGACATTCTATAGCCTCTACCACCTAGGCACTTCAAGTAGATCTGAAAGAACTGGACAGATATAAGCAATGGTAGTAGCTCCATTTCCCCCTCTGATAGGCTAGGTGGATTTTTTACCACCAGATGGAATGCTTACATCTTTCTAATCCTTTCAGAACTATGGGGTACATGCCTATGGGGTAGAGGGATTGTTTCTGGAATGGGCCTGACTGAAAAGTGGATCCAAGCTAAAGCACTGCATGCTGGAGGTAATCTAACCAATGCCTATAAAGCCAAGGACACAGTGGACACTACTGGGAAACTCCACTCCTGTTAGTAGTGCAGCCAGGGGGAAAGACAAGGGTTGGGAGAGGATGGCAAAAACTCAAAATATGAAATAATGAATAAGGCATCAAAATTGATTTTCAACAAAAAAGTAATAACGCAATGTAATGTAAGTAATGTACGCAAAAGTCACAGGCTGCAAAATGGATGAGTTATAGTCAGATGAAACAATCGTTAATGAAAATGAGAAAACACTGCAGCCCAGATCTAAAAAATAACATTAAAACTATGGGTTGAAAAGCCCACACGCATGCAGTGCGTGTGGAGAGAAGAGAGCAGATGGGTACCCGAAGCTGCTGCTACGCTGGAAGTCTGGGATGGTGTCCATGGGCTGAAAATAAGATGAGTGATAGACATGGGAGGAATGAGGAGAGGTGGAGTGTAAGGAGGAGGAGGAGGAGTGGAAGTGGGAGGAGAGGGGCTGACGGTAGGAAAGAGGTGGGGAGGAGGAGCAGATGATCGAGGGGTGCGAGACAGCCGAGGACAAGGGAGGCAGGGGGAGAGCCTCAAACTGTTGGAAGGACTGGTTGTGTGACTGTTGAAGGGGGGCCCTAGACCTGGATAGGTAGGAGGTAGTGTCTCCCTGCTGCCCCGCCAACAGGCAGGTCTCTACCAACCTCTGGGAGCCCATGGCCAGCTGGGAGTCCATGTGGCGCTGACGTAGGGACATCATACTGGGAGCTGTAGCGACAACACAGAACACCACCATTATCAACAACCACTCTCTGATTATACACACACACAACACAACACAGGGTGAGGGACAAGAGTAGGCTGGAATTAGACTGGGAGGGCACTAGCAGTAGACATGGGTGTTTGAGACATTTCAGTACTGAATTAGTGTTGTTGACCTCGGTGTTGAGCAGTTCAGTAATGTTTGGTTGAGAGAAATGCATGTGATGGATGCAAAATATCTGATGTTCAAACACCTGGGCCTTAGCTATGCTTAGCTGGTGAGAAGTTTGGCTGGTGTCTGGTGAGAAGTTTGGCTGGTGTCTGGTGAGGAGTTTTTGCAGGGGGGTCAAAAGTGAAATCTTTCATCATAACCAACCCTTCCCCCTTCATTGTAGATCATTATTTGTAAAAGCAGACAGTGCCAGTATGTTGTGAGGGTGTCTAAGAACAGTCACTGGTGAGTGGAAGAGTGCTCTGGGTGATGCGGAAGAAGAGGAGGATCAGGCTGAGGAAGAAGAGCAAGTCATTGGACAGCTGGAGACAGTACGGCCAGGGGTACGTGGACGCAGCGTGGAGAGTTTGCCTTTTCAATCTACAGGCCCTGCCCCAGACCAGAGTGTTACAGCTATATCCATCTATAGGCCCCAGACCAGAGTGTTACAGCTATATCCATCTATAGGCCCCAGACCAGAGTGTTACAGCTATATCCATCTATAGGCCCCAGACCAGAGTGTTACAGCTATATCCATATACAGGCCCCAGACCAGAGTGTTACAGCTAGATCCATCTATAGGCCCCAGACCAGAGTGTTACAGCTATATCCATCTATAGGCCCCAGACCAGAGTGTTACAGCTATATCCATATACAGGCCCCAGGCCAGAGTGTTACAGCTAAATCCATCTATAGGCCCCAGACCAGAGTGTTACAGCTATATCCATATATAGGCCCCAGACCAGAGTGTTACAGCTATATCCATCTATAGGCCCCAGACCAGAGTGTTACAGCTATATCCATCTACAGGCCCCAGGCCAGAGTGTTACAGCTATATCCATATACAGGCCCCAGGCCAGAGTGTTACAGCTATATCCATCTATAGGCCCCAGACCAGAGTGTTACAGCTATATCCATCTATAGGCCCCAGACCAGAGTGTTACAGCTATATCCATCTATAGGCCCCAGACCAGAGTGTTACAGCTATATCCATATACAGGCCCCAGACCAGAGTGTTACAGCTATATCCATATACAGGCCCCAGACCAGTGTTACAGCTATATCCATCTATAGGCCCCAGACCAGAGTGTTACAGCTATATCCATCTACAGGCCCCAGGCCAGAGTGTTACATCTATATCCATCTACAGGCCCCAGGCCAGAGTGTTACATCTATATCCATCTACAGGCCCCAGACCAGAGTGTTACAGCTATTTCCATCTATAGGCCCCAGACCAGAGTGTTACAGCTATATCCATCTACAGGCCCCAGGCCAGAGTGTTACAGCTATATCCATCTACAGGCCCCAGGCCCAGTGTTACAGCTATATCCATCTACAGGCCCCAGGCCCAGAGTGTTACAGCTATATCCATCTACAGGCCCCAGGCAAGAGTGTTACAGTATGTGCTCTGAGGTTTTGACAGGGGTGGGTGACTTAAGGAGAAAGAGAGATAGAGGGAGGGAGGGAGGGAGGGAGTGTTGAGGTCAGGACGAGGGGGCATGAGTAGCTAACAGGCCAACCAGAGTATTTCCTGAAGGACTGGCTGTCCGAACCCACGGACCACAGATCACTCGATCGCCGGTCCTTGAGCCAGTTGGTGTCTGGGGGTCGACCAGAGACACGAACGGCCGCCGCAGCCAAAGAGAAAGTGTTGGTGGGGGGAGAAGGGAAGTGAGGGAGGAGGGGACATGTTATTCATGTGGATTAGAAGACTTACTAGAGGACTGCAGTGACAGAGACCTAGAAGGAGACAACAGAACTAGAGCTCAGCTTACCCCTGCAGTTAGTATCAGCCCTTCTCTCTATTGGTCTGCTATAATCATAAACCAGACAGTATCAGTACTTCTCTCTGTGTTTGCTATAATCATAACCCAGACATTATCATCCCTTCTCTCTGGGTCTGCTATAATCATAACCCAGACAGTATCAGTACTTCTCTCTGTGTTTGCTATAATCATAACCCAGACATTATCATCCCTTCTCTCTGGGTCTGCTATAATCATAAACCAGACAGTTAGTATCAGTACTTCTCTCTGTGTTTGCTATAATCATAACCCAGACAGTATCAGCTCTCTCTGGGTCTGCTATAATCATAACCCAGACAGTATCAGTACTTCTCTCTGTGTTTGCTATAATCATAACCCAGACAGTATCAGCTCTCTCTGGGTCTGCTATAATCATAACCCAGACAGTATCAGCTCTCTCTGGGTCTGCTATAATCATAACCCAGACAGTATCAGTACTTCTCTCTGTGTTTGCTATAATCATAACCCAGACAGTATCAGCTCTCTCTGGGTCTGCTATAATCATAACCCAGATACTGCCCTGTAGAGCTTATCAGAGCTGGTTACCAGGATACCAAAGAACACGTTGATTGACTTAATATGTCAACATTATGTTACAATAAATAGAATACATTTAGGTTACCAAGACTAGCAATATAAATAAGAACTAAAGTATGTTGTTCACATCACAACTCCCTTTGAGATCCTAACTGGTTAATAAAAGCTGTAATTCTCCATTTCAAAAGAAGAAACCCTGAGTATTTCATTCCTTAGCGGCTGAAACAAGGTGATAAATGTGTACTCACTGGGGAAGGACTTGACTTAAAACACAATAGAAAGCAAAGCTCTATGTGAGGAGATAAAACTAATGGTCTTCCGGGCAGCACTACAAGGAAGACAAATGTTTTACCATTGTGCCTTCCTCTTTCCCAAAGCTAAAGCCTTATCAAGCTTATAGGAGTACTGGAGGACAATGGCCTTTGATATTGCATACTGTTGCTTCATGTTCAGTCCTATATTTCAGTCGTGTCCTAACAGCACATTCCATTGGTCATACTAGGAGACAACTGCTAAAAATAGATCAGCACAAAGATTTGGTGTCATGAAGTATGTATTTCTTCAGAGGTTCAATTTCCACAGCATGTGATATCAACATTGTTCTCGTCTCACACTCCATCCCAGAAGTGAAATTCCCATATCGAGGCAAAACTAATTTCCAAAATGGAACAAAATAAACACCCCAACCAACTGAAAACATGTATAAAAAAAGACAGGTGAAATTACAATTCATACATTACAGATTTGCAAACACACAACACTTTTTGGGGTATTTTATTAGGATCCCCATTAGCTGTTGCGAAAGCAGCAGCTACTCTTCCTGGGGTCCATTGTTGGACTCTCAATCACAGACAAACACCCCAAATCCCTACACCAACCGGGCTGCTCATTTTAATAAATTGAGAGAATAGTTGATCAATTGTTAATGATAATATTTTGTGTCTGTATGCTAATTTTCATATGAGAGTTGACTTTTGGATTTCCCCAGGAGGCCCTTGGTGTATTTAGGGGGTCTTTTGCTACTGAGTCCCACAGCGGGGCCGAAGGAGTCGGGCGAGCCCTTACATTGCAGAGTTCCGGCCGATATGATGTCCTCGTCCATGTCGTCCATGTCATCAGACATAATGAAGTGCTGGGGCGTGGCCCGGCCGCCCATGATGCTGGGGTCAAGGTTCAGGGTGGAGGCCAGGGAGGACAGCCCAGGGTTGTTGACGATGGTGAACCCCGTCAGAATCTCAATCTGCTGCCAGCGGTGCAGCCTCTCCCTCAGAGCAGCAGTCACCTCACCCAGGGCTTGTCTGGACCGGAGGAGAGGAGAGTGAGATGGGGGGGGGGGGGGGACAGAGGAATACAAGTACAGATCACAATGTGAACAGATATAGGAGATATTGGCTTTAGACAAATCCCAATATACTGTATATGTAATTAAACTGACTTGGCTGTCAGAATTTGGTGATCCACATTGTCCAGACAGGAGCTGTGTGCCACATGGAAGGTCCCAAAGATGGTGTTCCGCTTCTTCTTGATCTTCTCTGCCTGCAGTCGCACACACGATAAAACATTACTCCCAGGTTCCGTCACCTCTGTCACACTAAGAGTCCATAGTTTCTCCTGCTCACATTGTCAGAGAAATCCCCTGGCCCTACTCATTCGGTATATCTAGTCCTCATATGGCATACAGTGCACATTCGGAAAGTATTCAGGCCCATTCCCCTTTTCCACATTTTGTTACGTTACAGCCTTATTCTAAAATGGATTAAATAAAAATGTTTCCTCATCAATCTACACACAATACCCCATAATGACAAAGTGAAAACAGGTTTTAGAAATGTTTGCAAAGGTATTACAAATAAAAAACAGAAATACCTTATTTACATAAGTATTCAGACCATTTGCTATGACACTCGAAATTGAGCTCAGGTGCATCCTGTTTCCATTGATCATTCTTGAGATGCTTCTACAACTTGTTTGGAGTCCACCTGTTGTATATTAAATTGATTGGACATAATTTGGAAAGGCACACACCTGTCAATAAAAGGTCCCACAGTTGACAGTGCATGTCAGAGCAAAAATCAAGCCATGAGGTCGAAGGAATTGTCCGTAGAGCTCCGAGACAGGATTGTGTCGAGGCACAGATCTGGGGAAGGTTACCAAAACCTTTCTGCAGCATTGAAGGTCTCCAAGAACACAGTGGCCTGCATCATTCTTAAATGGAATTAGTGTGGAACCACCAAGACTCTTCCTAGAGCTGGCCGCCTGGCCAAACGGAGCAATCGGGGGAGAAGGGCCTTGGTCAGGGAGGTGACCAATAACATGATGGTCACTCTGACAGAGCTCCAGTTCCTCTGTGGAGATGGGACAACCTTCCAGAAGGACAACCATCTTTGCAGCACTCCAAAAATCAGGCTTTTATGGTAGTGGCCAGACGGAAGACACTCCTCAGTAAAAGGCACATGACAGCCCACTTGGAGTTTGCCAAAATGCACCTAAAGGACTCTCAGACCATGAGAAACAAGATTCTCTGGTCTGATGAAACCAAGATTGAACTCTTCGGCCTGAATGCAAAGCGTCAAGTCTGAAGGAAACCTGGCACCATCCCTACGGTGAAGCATGGTGGTGGCAGCATCATGCTGTGGGGATGTTTTTCAGCAGCAGGGACTGGGACACTAGTCAGGATCGAGGGAAAGATGAACGGAGCAAAGTACAGAGAGATCCTCGATGAAAACCTGCTCCAGAGCACTCAGGACCTCAGACTGGGGAGAAGGTTCACCTTCTAACAGGACCATGACCCTAAGCAAACAGCCAAGACAATGTAGGAGTGACATCGGGACAAGTTTCTGAATGTCCTTGAGATGCCCAGCCAGAGCCCGGACTTGAACCTGATCTAACATCTCTGGAGATACCTGAAAATAGCTTTGCAGCGACGCTCCCCATCCAACCTGACAGAGCTCGAGAGGATCTGCAGAGGAGAATGGGAGAAACTCCCCAAATACAGGTATGCCAAGCTTGTAGCGTCATACCCAATAAGACTCGACGCTGTAATCGCTGCCAAAGGTGCTTCAACAAAGTACTGAGTAAAGGGTCTGAATACTTATGTAAATGTGATTTCAGTTTTTTATTTGTAATAAATGAGCACCAAAAAAATCTACAAAACTGTTTCTGCTTTGTCATTATTGGGTATTGTGTGTAGATTAATGAGGGGGAAAAAACAATGTAATCCATTTTAGAATAAGGCTGTAACGTAACAAAATCTGGAAAAAGTAAAGGGGTCTGAATACTTTCTGAATTCTAGTCCTCATACGGTATATCTAGTTCTGTGGCGTCTCACCCCTTCTTTAGCCACCAGCAGCTGCTTCTCAGCGTTCTGCTTCTTGATGTTATAGTACTGCACCTCCACCTCATGGGTGAGCTGCAGCCACTTCTGGAGGGACTCTGGTGGGGACCAGCTGCAGCGAGACTCCAGCTCCTTCTCTGCCTTCTTGAGGGCCATGCGCACCTGCAGCGCACACACACGAAGTCAACATACAGCACATAACTTCTTATGACTCAATACAGCAGCGAAAGGAACACACCAAAGTCTACACGTTAAGGTCAAAGTCCAACACACAAGTTGTGTATTTAGCACAAATGTGTCATTCCCACACTGTGACAAGTCTCTCTGGACCATGGTGTGAACATGGATGTGGAGGTGGGGGATGGGAGAGGGAAATGTGATCCCATTGGCTCATGAAAGCTAGCGCGGTCTGTCTCCAGACAACTCATTAAGAGCTGTGCAAATGAGCCCAGAGCCACCCAGCTGCCCTTTGACTCAATCAATGCCAAGCCTTAATGGAGCAGCACTGGGCCAGCCAGGGGAGCAGGGGGCCTGCAAGCCATATGCACAGGGAGAGTTAAGGCTGTATATGGGGCCATGTGACATCAGAGTGGTTCTCTTTTCTGATCAGGCAGGTATGAGGGCTGACCTGGTTTGACCTCCACTGGGACCCGACAACAAGAGAACAGGCCTCCAGAGAAACCCTCCAGATGAAATGAGCATTCCAAATCCTCTGAAGAACTAGGCCATGTTTTTGGGTGAGGTGCAATGGGCCCTGCCTGCAGTCAGGAGCTGTGAATCTAATTGTTATGTCATATGAAAGCATTCAGAGCTGGATTCAAAATATTCTCTAGCTGATTCTGTGTGAAAATGGAAGAAGAATATTAATGCACTTTTAGATTTTCCTGAAATTTAGCACAGTGGTTCCTATTGCAGGAACCTTTTAAAATCATCCTCTTCCTAGGCATGCATGCTGAAAAGACTAAAAGGAGGGATATTGAGAACTGAAATCAGATAAAGGAGTGACTATTGCTTCCTCCAGCAGACTGCAGTGTGTTCTCAGGAGACCATAGTGATAGTAGTGGATTGATGAGAGAGTACACAACGTGAGCCCTCTGCTCACCTGCCCTGTGTGGGCCGACCGCTGCTTCTTTTCCTGCCATTTCCCTGATGGGCAAAGAGCTGAGTGGGAGTTAAGCCTACTGATCCCATTCGGCATCTAATCCATCTAAATCTAGAATATAGACTGGTTAACAGGGTTCAGTCAGTTGGAGTGTCTCTCCTCTCGGGCTTTACTCTACAGGTGTTTGTTACACGCCTTGTTTCTCAACAAGAATCCCACTAGACTAATTCTCCCTCTCTCATCCACATGCATTTGTTCTCCACCCCTGTCCCTCTCCAAAGTGGTACAGTCCAGTACCTGGTCCAGCTCCTCCTCTGCGTATTTCTGCCTACTCAGCTCGTTCTCGGTGCCCTCACGGAGCCCCTTGAGCCGCTGGGCCTCCTGCTTGGCACAGTTGATCTCATCCCTCAGCTTCTGTTCCAGGTTCACCTTCTCCACCTCCACTGTACGGTGCTCCTCCTGGGCTATCTGCAGCCTGAGGGAGGGAGCGAGAGAGATTGTGAGCGAGAGAGAGACAGAGAGCGCGCGAGGGAGACAGAGAGCGTGCGAGGGAGACAGAGAGCGTGCGAGGGAGACAGAGAGCGTGCGAGGGAGACAGAGAGCGCGCGAGGGAGACAGAGAGCGCAAGGGAGACAGAGAGCGCAAGGGAGACAGAGAGCGCGAGAGACCATGAGAGAGCGAGAGCGAAAGCATGAGCGCGAGCGTGAGAGAGAGCGAGCAAGAGAGAGTCAGACAAGGAAAAGCATGAGATGTAATCTGTTATTTTCCTGATCACATGGCATGACCAGGAAGAATTATGGGGACATGTTACAGGTGCTAGTAATCAGTGACTCAGCAATGACAGGGGCAAACAATAGAAGTGCCTGTATCATTTTACTACTAGATGCCAGGGAGACTGGCATGTCCACATAGCATCCTCCAACCAGCTGTCCTTGGACCTTGGTGCTCCTGGCTATAAAGAATGACCACTATAGAGCCCAAGGAAGCCAGGGATCCATCACTGGAGAGCTACGAGTCTCTGTCGTCCTCTGATTTATGTGCTACATGTAGTTGAGATTCCCTGGGCAGACATAAAGACATGGTTTGTTTTACAGGCAGGGTCCAGTTTCAAGAGCTAGCTGGAAGTACACCGACTCCAGCAGCCTGTTGCCTTGTAACCATCTCTACATTAAAAACAGTTCAGCACTAGTTTGTAGTTCCGGACTGTAAGCCTATCACGGTAATTTCCACGCTTCCTTGACATTTTACGCACAACTGAACAGACATTCTTGAAAAACAACAAAATAACTTAAATGCGTTATTCTGTGAAACTAAAGCAACGAAGAGCACAGATTACGCAGTCAAGCGAGTGTCTACTCGCTCAGTAGACAATTCCATTAGACTTAACACCAGCCCTAGAATGAGGGGCTTGCATCTTTCAGTATGTGGCTGAAAACAATGACGAACGTGTAGAGGGCAGAGGGCAGCTGTCAGAGAGCTTGGCCAGGCCAGGAATGGGGCCCCAGTTGTGACAGAGCCCAGTACTCTATGGCCTTCCTGTGTTGGGATTATTGTGCTCTTCTTCTTCCACAGCAGAATGAGAATGTACTGCATTACCATCGTAGACATGTGGTCCTCAGTGCCTCAGACATGACTATATAAAAGACCAACAAGGAGTCCATTTGTGGGATGGCTGGCTTTGTCATGCTGGCCTAGTACCGCGTCATGTCACACTATCCTGTGAGGTCTGTCACAAGACCACAGTTCAAACACACAGAGGGCCCACAGGGAGAGATAGGACTGTAGATATTCATGTAATCCACCAGGAGAGATAGGACTGTAGATATTCATGTGATCCACCAGGAGAGATAGGACTGTAGATATTCATGTGATCCACCAGGAGAGATAGGACTGTAGATATTCATGTAATCCACCAGGAGAGATAGGACTGTAGATATTTATGTAATCCACCAGGAGAGCTAGGACTGTAGATATTCATGTGATCCACCAGGAGAGATAGGACTGTAGATATTCATGTGATCCACCAGGAGAGATAGGACTGTAGATATTCATGTGATCCACCAGGAGAGATAGGACTGTAGATATTCATGTAATCCACCAGGAGAGCTAGGACTGTAGATATTCATGTGATCCACCAGGAGAGATAGGACTGTAGATATTTATGTAATCCACAGAGAGACTGCTTTATCTTGTATACAGCCTAGGCTGCTATGTTTTAAAGAGATCACATCATATGTTTGAGATGATCAATATCTGATCAGAATTGGTGCATTGAAATTATGAACAGCATTTCAATTGATATAAATTAACCTGAATCCATGGAGTATCCGAATGAGTTACAAAATCTATCAGTAAGTCTGAGAACAGGTTTTACAGGGCGTGAGTTGAGGTTGAGAGAATGCCGTTTTACACCACCAGAGAGCAGCCTCCTCCCACCCGAGGTAGAGGTGGCAGAGAGCTGCAGTCAAGAGTAGCCTGACCAATCACCCTGAATTTAATACCGCTGCTCTATTGATCGCTACATACATTCAGTCTGAATCTGCCATCCTACATGTTGTTTGTGTGACTTCATTTCAAAATGAGGGGAGCGTTATGCAAAACAAATTCATCAGCGATTCGATCGTCTAACAAATCTAACCAGAGAGTTGAAGTTGAAAACGTCATCATGTAAGGTTGGCTCTGGCCCAACCCATCGGTTTCTGGGACCAATCAGAATGGTCAGAATGTGTTGCACATTCTAGAAATTGTCAGGGAGGCAAATCCAGACCAATCATGGAGAAGATGTGGATGGGTAGCTATGCAACAGTGAAAGGTGATCCAGGGATCTGAGGATGGAACGTGGGCAGTGGGCCTTCTCACTAACGCTCTGACCATTCACTAGCCACAGCTCCAGCAGCAACAACGGCAGGGCAGGCAGAACAATGCGGACTCTCAGCCCCACAGCACCGCACTGCAGGGTCCAACAAAGGACTTATGTACTGTACAAGCGAACATCATCAAAGCCTATTTGCAGCACCAGCTCAGCACCTCCAGGCTGACTGGGCTGGTATAGATTTTCATGAATAGCATTCCTATGAGTGAGACTAGTTTTAAATCAATGTCATTTATGAGCAACTGGAATATGAGCAGCAGCAGTAGAATGTGGATATATATACACACACACACACACGTTTATACAACGGGTGGGTCTAATCCTGAATGCTGATTGCTTAAAACCGCATTCCAGCCGGTGTCTTTTCCACAAGTTACCACCGGCTAAATCTAAGACGTTAAAATGCCCATTTACTCGGTTCCATCTGACTGCGCAATCCACTGTCTCATCAGCCCAGCCAGGCAATTTATAAACTTTATCTTCACTATAAAAAAGCATCTAGACATTATCTCACATTTATTTTAGACTAACATTTAGTTTAACAGCGGAGATTTGTATAAACCTTGCTGTCTGTCTCTCCGACATTTGCAACATTGTTCTTATATTTAAATTTGATCTCCAGCTGTCCCGTAGTAATGAACGTGTTGGGAGTAGTGACGAGACAGACAGTCAGCGTTTCTCAGCCAGTCTAAATCATGGATCAACTGGCATAATTCAGAAAGTATTCAGACCCCTTCACTTTTTCCAAAAAATTTTACGTCACAGCCTTATTCTAAAGTGGATTATGTTATTTTTTTTGTTCATTAATCTACACACAATTCCCCATAATGACAAAGCAAAAACAGTTTAGAAATTTTTGCAAATTAATAAAAAATAAAAAACTGAAATATCACATTTACATAAGTATTCAGACCCTTTACTCAGTACTTTGTTGAAGCACCTTTGGCAGCGATTACAGTCTCGAGTCTTCTTGGGTATGACGCTACAAGCTTGGCACACCTGTATTTGGGGAGTTTCTCCCTTTCTTCTCTCCATTTTAGGATAGGCTGTAACAACTTAGGGGACGGTTTGGCTGGGGGGGTTTTACATGGCTCATCGCGCTCTAGCGACTCCTTGTGGCGGGCCGGGTGCCTGCAGGCTGACCTCGGTCATCAGTTGAACGGTGTTTCCCCCGACACATTGGTGCAGCTGGCTTCTGGGTTAAGCGGGCTGGTGTTAAAAATCGCGGTTAGGCTTTTCATGTTTCGGAGGACGCATGACTCGACCTTCGCCTCCTGAGCCCGTTGGGGAATTGCAGCGATGAGACAAGATCGAAATTGGGGAGAAAAAGGGGTTTAAATAAAAACAATTGTAAATAAAATAAAAGATGTAACATTACAAAATATGGAAAAAGTGAAGGGGTCTGAATACAAAGAAATGTCAATTCAAAAAAGGTCAAACAAAACGAAGTGCAGCTAGTTTGCAGTCTTTCCAGCTTCAGTTTGAAGTGATTGATTGTGATTGTGCGGTTGGCTAGCTCCTCTGAACAACAGTGTCCTGACAAGTGAGCACATTTTCTATGCCAGGCGAAATCGCGCCTCATTAGCTCATTGTTATGGATGTATCCAAATAATTCTCATTGGAAAACAGCTTAAACAAATGCAAATGCAGCTACTTTGCTGTTATTCTGGCTACACTATTTGACGTGACTGTAAGTTAGCTGTAGTTGGCTAGCTAGCAAGCAAGGGTTAAGAATATTGCCAGCCAGTATGGTAATGGTACATTTAGAATAAACGACTGGATCTATAGATACAGAACAAAAAGACTGAATGACTGGGTCGCGTCTCTGGCAAAGGAACCGATAGAACGGACGACCAGCCGGCTTGGATAGCAACCCTAGATTTGTGTCGGGACTATATCTTGTGGAAGGATGAAATAGTATGAATAAATTAATCAAAATAACGTTTTTAATGAAAATATGTCAATCATTATTTGAATATGTTGGTAACCCATTGTATAAAAGTGATAATGCCCTCGAAGCCGGTGTTTGGAGGATACATTAGCACAGTTTACCTATCCAGAGTCATATATAGGAGGTGTATGAGCGTAATATCCATCAACCATGTCATTTATTGATCCTGTTTAGTAGAGACCTGTCCTTGTCCTGCATACAGCACACCCACTACACCACACCTCCGTCCACATGGGAGTGCGTAAGCGGTGGAGGTGACATGTAAAGCGTGTAAAGAGGTACCGCCTGGCACCAGCTGGTGTTGTTAAAAGGCACCCAGAGTAAACACAAGGTGAAATAGGCCTACAGCTCCTGGGAGAGCCCCCCCCCCCCACCCTACCTCTGTCCACCCTCAGTTAAAACGGAAGTCTGAGGCTTGGGCCAGGTGATTTTGATCCGGCCACAGGATCTCCCTTGAAGGTCTGGCCAGACAGCAGCTGGCAGCAAGGATCAGGAAGCAGGCACGGCTAAAAGACACAGAGGACATGACCCCTCTCCCCAGCTCCCCGGGAGAGCACAAGAGACATGCCAGCCTGTCCACCCAGTCACACCAAGTCACACCGTCTTGCATGTTCTCTTCCCCTGCCTCCATTACAGGGCTCACATAGGAGACATGCTGACCTGTCCCACCACTCCCACACGGTCAGTCTGTATGCTCCCATTCACTGTTACAGTAACAAGTGTTTAACAGGAGGGTAGCAGGCATCTCAATGTCAATGGAACTGTCAATGCTCTGGTTTGCTCTGGAATAACAACTGTAGACGAAGGTCTATAACCCCATAGGTAAAAACCACAAAACAGCAACAATACAAAACTGCACGCACATTACCTAGTATGCATGAGCTATCGCAATGCCTCTGAAAATATATATACAGTGGCTTGCGAAAGTATTCGCCCCCCTTGGCATTTTTCCTATTTTGTTGCCTTACAACCTGGAATTAAAATAGATTTTTTGGGGGTTTGTATCATTTGATTTACACAACATGCCTACCACTTTAAAGATCCAAAATATGTTTTTTGTGTGACACAAACAAGAAATAAGACAGGAAAACAGAAAACTTGAGTGTGCATAACTATTCACCCCCCCAATGTCAATACTTTGTAGAGCCACCTTTTGCAGCAATTACAGCTGCAAGTCCCTTGGGGTATGTCTCTATAAGCTTAGCACATCTAGCCACTGGGATTTGTGCCCATTCTTCAAGGCAAAACTGCTCCAGCTCCTTCAAGTTGGATGGGTTCCGCTGGTGTACAGCAATCTTTAAGTCATACCACAGATTCTCAATTGGATTGAGATCTGGGCTTTGACTAGGCCATTCCAAGACATTTAAATGTTTCCGCTAAAACCACTCAAGTGTTGCTTTAGCAGTATGCTTAGGTTCATTGTCCTGCTGGAAGGTGAACCTCCGTCCCAGTCTCAAATCTGTGGAAGACTGAAACAGGTTTCCCTCAACAATTTCCCTGTATTTAGCGCCATCCATCATTCCTTCAATTCTGACCAGTTTCCCAGTCCCTGCCAATGAAAAACATCCCCACAGCATGATGCTGCCACCACCATGCTTCACTGTGGGGATGGTGTTCTCGGGGTGATGAGAGGTGTTGGATTTGTGCCAGACATTGCGTTTTCCTTGATGGCCAAAAAGCTCAATTTTAGTCTCATCTGACCAGAGTAACTTCTTCCATATGTTTGGGGAGTCTCCCACATGGCTTTTGGCGAACACCAAACGTGTTAGCTTTTTTTTTCTGGCAACTCATCCGTAAAGCCCAGCTCTGTGGAGTGTACGGCTTAAAGTGATCCTATGGACAGATACTCCAAATCTCCGCTGTGGAGCTTTGCAGCTCCTTCAGGGTTATCTTTGGTCTCTTTGTTGCCGCTCTGATTAATGCCCTCCTTGCCTGGTCCGTGAGTTTTGGTGGGCGGCCCTCTCTTGGCAGCTTTGTTGTGGTGCCATATTCTTCAATTTTTTATAATGGATTTAAAATGGTGCTCCGTGGGATGTTCAAAGTTTCTGATATTTTCTTATAACCCAACCCTGATCTGTACTTCTCCACAACTTTGTCCCTGACCTGTTTGGAGATCTCCTTGGTCTTCATGGTGCCGCTTGCTTGGTGGTGCCCCTTGCTTAGTGGTGTTGCAGACTCTGGGGCCTTTCAGAACAGGTGTATATATACACTGAGATCATGTGACAGATCATGTGACACTTAAATAAAGTCCACCTGTGTGCAATTCTAACTAATTATGTGACTTCTGAAGGTAATTGGTTGCACCAGATCTTATTTAGGGGCTTCATACATATGCACGCACCACTTTTCCGTTAGTTATGTTTTTCATTTCACTTCACCAATTTGAACTATTTTGTGTATGTCCATTACATGAAATCCAAATAAAAATCCATTTAAATTACAGGTTGTATTGCAACAAAATAGGAAAAATGCCAAGGGGGATGAATACTTTTGCAAGGCACTGTATATCTAATTGGCACTTCACATTATTGTGCTTTATAAGAAACAACTGTCACTACGTGTTTCAGAGAGTTGCAGCAGAGCGGTTGTATATCCCCAGCCTCATCTGAATGTCCCACAGCAGGAGATGAGATAGATTTAAACACAGACGACATTGTGGCGTGGCGTGAGGAATTGCAGAGATGTTTTACTATCACAGTGAATGAACGGGGCGGGCATTACTAACCCCTGTACCCAACTGGCAGGATATGATATACAAAGTTTCTGTCTGGGGAGAGAGGGACGTCAATAGAGGCATAACATGACTCTGTTCCAAGGCCGCTCTCCTCTCAGCACAGCAGAGGACACAGCCCCGGTAATGCTCTCTGCTAGCAAGGCTATGGAACACACACAGGACACCCCATGCAGAATCAATGACCTGGTAGCAAGGACAGCAGATTGTGGCTAGGCTAGGTTGGTGGATTAGTAGGCCTACATTTCAGGAGGTTGGTGACACCTTAATTGGGGAGGACAAGCTTGGCTGGAGTGGAATAAGTAGAACGGTATCAAATACAAAACACATGGTTTCCAGGTGTTTGACGCCATTCCATTTGCTCCATTCCGGACATTTTTATGAGCTGTCCTCCAGTCAGCGGCCTCCTGTGGCCTACATCAAGGACACTCACTGTAGGAGTCAGCTAGTTGTAGTGGGAATGAATGTGTGTCAAGGATAAGAGGCCTAGATACTCTGTGTGTACGAGTCAGCATGACTGAGCCATCAATGAGCAGGAGGATGTGAAAATGATCCACCTCCATAATGCCGTAAGAAAGCATGGATATAGTCAGTGCTAATGGCAGAAATGACAAGGCAAGAGACTACAGTAGGGTCGGGCTTAGCTAGAAAGCAATCCAAATGCATAGCTGGAGCCCTGAGCTGGATATCATATATTTGACATATCTTAGATTTCTTATAGTTATACGTAACTTGTAGTTATAACCAGTGGCGTAGCACTTTTTAAAACAGTATTGAAAATCGTGCCGTCTGTATTTCTAAATACCCCGGTATACGGTATATCAACCAAACCTAGACTGCACCATTAAAAAGGGGAGGACAGCCAGGCAGTCTGTCTGCCAGGGGAAAGAGCTGGAGCCTACTGTCAGGGGAAAGAGTTGCACCCTCCTGCCAGGGGAAAAATAGTTTCACCCTCCTGCCAGGGGAAAAATAGTTGCACCCTCCTGCCAGGGGAAAAAGAGTTGCACCCTCCTTCCAGGGGAAAAAAGAGTGTAACCCTCCTGCCAGGGGAAAAGAGTGTGACCCTCCTTCCAGGGGAAAAAAGAGTGTGACCCTCCTGCCAGGGGAAAAGAGTGTGAACCTCCTGGCTTGTCCCCATGCCATGGAACGGGGAATGAGCCTGTTGGTCTGTATTCAACAGGCTCACTACACTGTACTGCGAGACATACTTCCTGCTCCCCTGTCACGACACACAAACACCCAACCAAAGCAGCTGTGCGGGGTACTATAATACTAGCGGGAGACAGTCGTGATACTGTAGTGACAGGACCAGGACAGAGGCCAGAGAGAGAGGGCCACAGAGGAGGAAGGGGAGTTGAGCTCTACTTCCACTAGACCCCAATGGGAGAATTCAAAGACTTCAGTTTCTCTCTCTGAGCCAAACCACAAACATATGCTAGCTCAGATTTCAAAAGGTGTTTGCAGAATAATCATTAAAAAAACAAAAATCCATGGACAGTTGACACCAAGTCCCTCTTGTGATCAGCTGTGAGATTTAGTTCAGATGAAATTCATTGCTGTTCCATAGAGATCACTGCTGTTCCATAGATTTTTTGTCCTCTCACGTAATGACTGCAGCAAAAGTTTGGACCCCAGGAAGAGTAGCCGCTGCAGCAGCTAATTGGGGATCCTAATAAACACAAAATCTCTAGAATGAGGAACTCAACTGATGGCCTCAGAACAGTGAAACCTCCGCCTCCTGTTTCTGTTGCATCATGGATTGGCCTCCCAACATGACAAACCTGAAAACGTGTTGAAGCTGCTAATTCCTGACTAAATGGACACTGACTGTCCCCAAATTTGTATCACGACATCAAACCAATATGATTCACCTGCTAATGAAGCAGGCCTAATAGAAAGTAGAAAGCCTAGATTAGTACCAAAAACAACAACAGCATGGAACTAGCTGATACTATGAAACACCAGCAGAAAAATGAGGCTCCATTAGAATTTTAGAAAGACATAACACAGTCAGTCACTCTAATTCTATGGGCTTACATGGGCCTGCTTCCTCCTGGTACAGTGGCTGAAGGGAAAGACAAACTCACTTCTTCTGTAGATCATGCAGACTCTGTTCAGCCCTCTGTAGGCCATCCAAGTCCGTCATCATCTTCTTCATGTGGTCCTTGGAGTAGCGGTTCTGGATGTAGGCGAACCAGCAGCCTCCAATGCCCATCACTATGGAAACCACCAGCATGAAGTCCTTCAGGTGGTTATGTCTGTTCACTGGGGAGAGACAAAAGTGTTAGGTTAAAGGGATACTTCAGGATTCTGGCAATGAAGCCCTTTATCTACTTCCCCTAGCATTAGCGCAATGACTAGAAGTCTATGGTAACTGCTAGCATGCAAGTAGATACCATAGACTTCCAGTTATTGCGCTGACGCTAGTTAGCATTGGCTCGCAAAACTACCTCCAACTTCCTTCATATTGGATGCAGACACAAAATGGTATCCATGAGTTCATCTGACTCTGAGGAAGTAGATAAAGGGCTTCATTGCCAAAATCCTGAAGTATCCCTTTAAAAGAATAGTACACATTGTACGACAGTAACATTTTCCTGATTGTCCCTTCATCCAGAAAACTCATTGGTGGTGAACTAATGATGTGAAAGTGTGAAACTGAATGAATTGATGTCATGGTACTGTACTGTGGCGAGGTCTCTCCAATAGAGATGTGTGGTAGTAGTGGGTTGAGTTGAGGAGGCACCAGGCCAAAAGACCAGGATAAAGGCAGATGAACACACTATGTACAGTCTGCTAACAGACGCTGATGAACAACACGTCGAGAACACGAGGGCATGGGAGTTTACATTTACATGAGGTGACGAATCAAACCCCCGGCCCGGACAGCCACTGTCTCACACTTCCTGTCCAAGTGAGGTGTGAATGTCCTCTGGGGGGGGGGGGCTCGGCCCGGGTAGAAGTGTGAATGTCCTCTGTCATAATGTTGCCATCCTAAGGGATTCAGAACAGTCCCATTCCTCAGTCACCACCAGCACGTCAGCCAGCCAGGCAGGCAGCAACTAACCCTCATGTAAAATGAGCCACAAGGCCATAAACATGATCCAGCATCCTTAAAGCACAGAGAGACAGAGGATTACAAAACCCGTTCTCTTAAAAGCTGTGAAGGCGAGCCGCCGTAGGGCCTGGAAAGGGATAAGATCTACGCAAACACATAGCATAACCTCTTAGCAAACACAGCACTTATGTCCTGGAGTGAAACAAGAGAGGAAGTGGAGCTAAGTGTCAGCTAAAGCCTGGGCCTGGCATGTCTCTTTACAGGCTCATCGAGGGTGTGCCAACTTCCAAACAAGCCTTACACACTAAGCTCTCTCTGGCTGTTACTGACATGGAACAAAGACCTCCCTCCGCCTCACAGAAAAACAACCTCCCCCTGACACAAGGCTCCCTTTCATGTCACCGACATTGAGTATTGATGTAGGGTGATGTGCTCATCATTAGGCCGGCAATGTTTGCTTGCCCTCTGTCATCAGTCAAGAGCTCTGTGTGGGCTCTTGCAGTCTTGCCTACAAAATCCTAGTACAAACACAGTTGGCCATTGACAGTGGAAATTGGCCGGATAGCGGTGTACATTTATGACTACACTGGAGTCAGACCAACGATACAGCAACCAGGAAAACAATACGAGGGGGAACTAGCTTGGCTATAAAGCTCTAGGGCAGGGGTCCCCAATTACACTCAGCCGTGGGCATATTTTTCCATGTGCGGATGGTCGTGGGGCCGGAACATAGTTATAAATACACTGCAAATTGACCGCAAGAATCCCAAACAGATACGGTATTTGACAAAAACAGAATCATTTCAAATAAGGTCAGGGCTCTGTGCAGGCCAGTCAAGTTATTCCAAACCAATCTCGACAACCCATTTCTGTATGGACCTCGCTTTGTGACCGGGGGCATTTTCATGCTGAAACAAGAAAGAGCCTTCCCCAAACTGTTGCCACAAAGTTGGGAGCACAGAATTGTCTAGAATGTAATTGCATGCTGAAGAGTTAAGATTTCCTTTCACTGGAACTAAAGGGCCTAGACCGAACCATGAAAAACAGCACCAAACCATTATTCCTCCTCTACCAAACTTTACAGTTGGCACTATGCATTCAGGCAGGTAGCGTTCTCCTGGCATCCGCCAAAACCAGATTAATCCGTCGGACTGCCAGATGGCGAAGCGTGATTCATCATTCCAGAGAACGCGTTTCCACTGCTCCAGAGTCCAATGGTGGCAGGCTTTACACCACTCCAGAAATGTTTTTCTATAGAGATTGCATGGCTGTGTGCTCGATTTTATATACTTGTCAGCAACGGGTGTGTCTGAAATAGACAAACCCTCTAATTTGAAGAGGTGTCCACATACTTTTGTAAATACAGTACCAGTCAAAAGTTTGGACACACCTACTCATTCCAGGGTTTTTCCTTTATTTTTACTATTTTCTACATTGTAGAATAATAGTGAAGACATCAAAACTATTAAATAACACATGGAATCATATAGTAACCAAAAAAGTATAAAACAAATCAAAATATTTTATATTTGAGATTCTTCAAAGTAGCCACCCTTTGCCTTGATGGCAGCTTTGCACACTCTTGGCATTCTCTCATTTAGCTGCACCTGAAATGCATTTCCAACAGTCTTGAAGGAGTTCCCACATATGTTCAGCACTTGTTGGCTGCTTTTCCTTCACTCTGCGGTCCAACTCATCCCAAACCATCTCAATTGGGCTGAGGACGGGTGATTGTGGAGGCCAGGTCATCTGATGCAGCACTCCATCACTCTCCTTCTTGGTCAAGTAGCCCTTACACAGCCTGGAGGTGTGTTGGGTCATTGACCTGTTGAAAAACAAATGAGAGAGTCCCACTAAGCGCAAACCAGAAGGGATGGCGTATCGCTGCAGAATGCTGTGGAAGCCATGCTGGTTAAGTGTGCCTTGAATTCTAAATAAATCACAGACAGTGTCACCAGCGAAGCACCCCCACACCATCACACCTCCTCCTCCATGCTTCACGGCGGGAACCACACATGCAGAGATCATCAGTTCACCTACTCTGCGTCTCACGAAGACACGACGGTTGGAGCCAAAAATCTCAAATTTGGACTCAACAGACCAAAGGACAGATTTCCACTGGTCTAATGTCCATTGTTTGTGTTTCTTGGCCCATGCAAGTCTCTTCTTCCTATTGGTGTCCTTTAGCAGTGATTTCTTTGCAGCAATTCGACCATGAAAACCTGATTCACGCAGTCTCCTCTGAACAGTTGATGTTGAGAGGTGTCTGTTACTTGAACTCTGTGAAGCATTTATTTGGGCTGCAATGTCTGAGGCTGGTAACTCTAATGAACTTATCCTTTGCAGCAGAGGTAACTCTGGGTCTTCCTTTCCTGTGGCAGTCCACATGAGAGCCAGTTTCATCATAGCGCTTGATGGTTTTTGCGACTGCACTTGAAGAAACGTTAAAAGTTGACATTTTTCGGATTGACTTACCTTCACGTCTTAAAGTAATGATGGACTGTTGTTTCTCTTTGCTTATTTGAGCTGTTCTTGACATAATATGGACTTGGTCTTTTACCAAATAGGGCTATGTTCTGTATACCACCCCTACCTTGTCACAACACAACTGATTGGCTAAAACACATTAAGAAGGAAATATATTCCAGAAATTAACTTTTTACAAGGCACACCTGTTAATTGAAATGCATTCCAGGTGACTACCTTATGAAGCTGGTTGAGAGAATGCCAAGAGTGTGCAAAGCTGTCATCAAGGCAAAGGGTGGCTACTTTGAAGAATCTCAAATAAAATATTTTGATTTGTTTAACACTTTTTTGGTTACTACATGATTCCATGTGTTATTTCATAGTTTTGATGTCTTCACTATTATTCTACAATGTAGAAAATAGTAAAAATAAAGAAAAACCCTGGAATGAGTAGGTGTGTCCAAACTTTTGACTGGTCTGTATAGTGTACATCAGGCCAATCATCCGTTCCCTCCCGCAGGAAAACAACTCCCTCTCGCGTTGTCATGAAATTTAATTTCAGCCTCTTCACGCTCAATTTGCCGTGGGTCTGCAGCATTAGAATATAACTCTTAATCCGTGGAAGACCAGACACTGCAGAGGAATATATTATCCTTAAGGTCATACTCCACAACTAAATCCTTTAAATCTCCTGTTGCTATAGTTTAATTACTGGTGGTCGAATACAACCATTTCAACACACACAAACATGTACCAGTAACTGCCAGCATAAAACAGGTAACTGCCAGAATAATGAAACACTTGAGTAAATGAGGGATACAATGTATATTGAAAGCAGATGATTCCACACAGGTGTGGTTCCTGACTTAATTAAGCAAATGAACATCCCATCATGCTTAGGGTCATGTGTAAAAATGCCCAGTTGCCCATTATTTCAGCTACAATGGCTAGAAGAAGAGATCTCGGTGACTTTGAAAGAGGGGTCTCAAAGAAGCATAGGGGGTTTAAAGGGTGTGTGTATCTCAGTCACCAGATCCAATTGAACACTTATGGGAGATTCTGGAGCGGTTCCTGAAACAGCTTTTTCCACCACCATCAACACCAAATGGTGGAATTTCTCATGGAAGAATGGCGTCACATCCCACCAATAGAGTTCCAGACACTTGTAGAATATATGCCAAGGCGCATTGAAGCTGTTCTGGTGGCTGTTCTGGCGACCCCTTGACATTTTCCACATTTTGTTAGGTTACAGCCGTATCCAAAAATGTATAGAAATTCCACACACAATACCCCATAATGACAAAGCAAAAACATTTTTGAAATTCTTGCTAATTTATCAAAATACAAAAAACTGAAATATCACATTTACATAAGTATTCAGACCCTTTACTCAGTATTTTGTTGAAGCACCTTTGGCAGCGATTACAGCCTCGAGTCTTCTTGGGTATGACGCTACAAGCTTGGCACACCTGTATTTGGGGAGTTTCTGCCATTCTTCTCTGAAGATCAACTCAAGCTCTGTCAGGTTGGATGGGGAGCGTTGCTGCACAGCTATTTTCAGGTCTCTCCAGAGATGTTCGATGCTGCAGAATGTTTTTGGTACCCTTCACCAGATCTGTGCTTCGACACAATCCTGTCTCGGAGCTCTACGGACAATTCCGTGGTTTTGGCTCTGACATGCACCGTCAACTGTGGGACCTTATAGACAGGTGTGTGCCTTTCCAAATAATTTCCAAGCAATTTAATTTGCCACAGGTGGACTCCAATCAAGTTGTAGAAACATCTCAAGGACGATAAATGGAAACAGGATGCACCTGAGCTCAATTTGGAGTCTCATAGCAAATGATCTGAATACTTATGTAAATAAGCTATTTCTGTTTTTTATTTGTAATAAGTTTGCAAAACTTTAAAAAAAACTGTTTTTGCTTTGTCATTATGGGGTATTGTGTGTAGATTGCTGAGGATGTTTTTATTTATTTAATAAATTTTAGAATAAGGCTGTAACGTAACAAAATGTGGAAAAAGTCAAGTGGTCTGAATACTTTCCGAATGCACTGTACATGTAGGTCTTTTCCTCTAGCTAACACATTCCATTAGCTTTGTCTTTCTCTGAAAACACGTCGCTGATTAGCAGGAATGTTGGCTAGAAAGTCCAAAGTGACATGTTTAACTGACCATTAGACTGGGAATGACTTGGCTCAAATCTGTCTTTTTCTGTTATCCTTCAGGTGAACACTCCAGTTGCATGTAATAAGTTGTAAACAGCGCTATGGAATGGTTCCCCTTTGGTAAATGTGTCAGCCATTAAGACAAGATAAGGAGAAGTGTCCATTTCTGATGTGGCCCATTGTGAAAGGTGTCTTAAAATGCGTGCACAGACAGTCTGTGTGACTATCAGCAGGACCTGTGGCTTTCTGCCCGGGGCTGTCATGTCCAGACGACCCCCTCTCTTCCTCCAGCTGAGACTCTTCACTAAACACACACAATGACACATGCCAGACACAGACCCCTAACTCTCCCTTATCCTGCTGCTGCTGCAACCTCTAGTATGGAGAGCAGAGCAGACAGAACTTCAAGGCCAGAGGAAGCCCAAGGCGACATTAATATTCTGGTTTCCTTACATAACTTAATCACGGATTCTTGTTCTACACCCAAAAATAGAAAACTGAAACCTGGAAAAACTTGGGAGAAAAATAAAATAAAAAAGATTTCACAGGGCCCTACACCACCCTCCACACACACAATCAGTCTGTGGTGCAGCCCCAGAATGTGAGCCATCAGGTTCTCCGTCCCTGGTACGATTCCCAGGAACCACCTTGTCTGATGGTGACATTACATCAGCAGGATCTCCCAAGTCCCAGCACCAGTCTGACAGGGTATGACCAACAGAATGCCATACATTTACAGTAGGAAAACAATGGGGGAAACTGGTGTAACTACAGTACCAACCACTGATACAGCAGGAGCCTCTGGGGACTAGAGATTCATGCTGCAACAGGCTGAAATATGTCACTGTGAGATAGCTGGCAGGAACCTAGTGCTGTGTTCTTCCTGCTTAACCAGGCCCAGGGTTGCTGTAGGAAGGACTGATCATGCTCCACATAACTAGAACGGACATGTTCTGTTTCCTATCATGTCTAACGGCTTTCACACAGTGCAGGTCCTTTTAAACTCCATTACTGGTATGACTTAGCGCCAGGTTAGGACATGCACCTCGTTAATGCAAGTGTGCACCAGCAAGAGACCGTGGTTTGGTTAGCGATGTTCCTGTAGCGCTCATGTGATTGCAGAGTTTGCAAACCAAAATGGCCACTGGATTTATGAAAATAATCCAGGTAGGCATTGGCTACTTTATAGTTAACATTTAATTGAGAAGGTTTTTTGGGAAAGCCTTTCCATCTCTACTAGAAAAAGGTTATCATAAGCATCATCGCTAGCAGCTACATAAATTGTAGACATACGTGCACACAGACAGGAGCATTCTTATGCTGTTTCAAAACGTTGCAGGAAAATACAAATCACTGATGCATTTTGTTAATGTCTTATGATGAACTTGGGAAAATTTATGAATTTTCTAATAAGTTCAATACATTTAGTTGATTTCCTCCTACTTTCAGTAAAAAAAAAAAAAAAGTTGAATTACATTTTAATGTCTGTATTCTGTGATTCCATCCGCAATGCAGATTTTATCGAGGTGTGGTGTGTTTGTCTCAGTGCGCAAGACCGGTGTGATTTTATAGGGCCCTAGAGGTGTGTTTATCTGTATCAGTGCGCCAAACAGGTGTGATTTTATAGGGCCCTAGAGGTGTGGAGTGTTTATCTGTTAGAATATAGAGTAGCTCAGCCTGAGCATCAACTCACTTCCTCTTTAATAGTCCTGCTCTCTCTCTGCTCATTCTGGAACAGGCTGGCTTTTGGTATGGCACACACAGAGCACCACAGAATAGCCTTCCTAAAGAGGGCTTCACTTCCTTTAGAGGAAAGCATGGTGGTTTCTGATTTCTGGCCTTACAGTAACCCCGGTGAACCTCATAGTTCATGTTATTTATCAACGGACAGTGTAGCAGAATTTAAATGGATCATACTGATTCACTGTGTTTTGTGCTGAAGCAAGAAGTCTGACTGCAGGTAGTCCTAGATGATTACTAGCTAAACATATAGGGGGAGGGGCTTATTTTTATTTATTGTGTGTTTTTGTTCGACCTTATGTTATTTTGAGTATTACATTGTTATTGATTACTGCATTGTTGGGTTTAGAGCTTGCGAGAAAGGAATTTCACTGTACATGTGGTGCATGTGATTAAAACTTGAAACTTGATAAGAACTAGCATTTTCCAGCACTGCCAAGATGCTGCTTGAGACTAATGAACACAGTTTGGAGTTTTTTTTTTTTTAACCAACTGTCTCCCTTTGGAGAGACAAACAGAGCAGACACCGTTCTTCCTCTCATAATTACATTCACAAACAGTCGCATCAGAATGCAACAGCAATTCTCCTTTATCAGTCTGAATAAAAGATAAACACACTACGAACACTAATACGTCATGTAATGGAATTGTAAAGAATAATAATCCACTTACTGAGCGGGGCTCCGAACAGCACAACGTCCAGGGCCTTGAGCTGCAGCTTCTGAACATGGCTGCGATCCAGCATTTTCAGAATGGTCACCGTCAGAGTGGTGTTCTTCACAGCCAGCCTGAGGGAACAGACAGACAGATTGAGACTCTGCAGTGCAGTCACAGGAACATTGAGGAAGAGAGCGAGAACAGGAGGGTTAGTATGAAGGACCCTATGGGTTAACTTACCTGGGCATGACAGTGCCGTTGAAGTGCATCTTGCGGAAGGCGTCCACATACTGTGGCAGCTCCAAGTAGGTGAGCCACTTCTCCACATCGTCCACTGTCCAGTTGTACACTGCAATACACAAACATAATATTACCACACTATCCTTGCTTCTCAAATCTCTCTCTAAAGACCGGTTCAGATGAGCCTCAGTAATCCCCATCACTGGTTGTATGCCAACCTTGAGCCAACGCCGACCCACACACAGAGAGAGAACTGTGATTCTGCTTTATATCTTATGAGTGTCGCCGTGAGACGAGTGTATCCAGAATCCCTTAGAGTTATCCTCTATCATAACACACTGTTAAATGTAGCTAAACACGTTGGCCATCTCTCAATAAAAGCCGGGGTAAGGGACATGGGACTGGCAGGGAGTCAGCAGCAGTGTGGTGTGGGCTCAGGCTGCCTAGCTAGTCGGGTTAATGTGCTGCTGCCTAGCTAGTCGGGTTAATGTGCTGCTGCCTAGCTAGCTGGGTTAATGTGCTCCTGCCTAGCTAGTCGGGTTAATGTGCTGCTGCCTAGCTAGTCGGGTTAATGTGCTGCTGCCTAGCTAGTCGGGTTAATGTGCTGCTGCCTAGCTAGCCGGGTTAATGTGCTGCTGCCTAGCTAGTCGGGTTAATGTGCTCCTGCCTAGCTAGCTAGTCGGGTTAATGTGCTGCTGCCTAGCTAGCCGGGTTAATGTGCTGCTGCCTAGCTAGCCGGGTTAATGTGCTGCTGCCTAGCTAGCTAGCCGGGTTAATGTGCTCCTGCCTAGCTAGTCGGGTTAATGTGCTCCTGCCTAGCTAGTCGGGTTAATGTGCTGCTGCCTAGCTAGCTGGGTTAATGTGCTGCTGCCTAGCTAGCTGGGTTAATGTGCTGCTGCCCAGCTAGCCGGGTTAATGTGCTGCTGCCTAGCTAGCTGGGTTAATGTGCTCCTGCCTAGCTAGTCGGGTTAATGTGCTGCTGCCTAGCTAGCTGGGTTAATGTGCTCCTGCCTAGCTAGTCGGGTTAATGTGCTGCTGCCTAGCTAGTCGGGTTAATGTGCTGCTGCCTAGCTAGCTGGGTTAATGTGCTCCTGCCTAGCTAGCCGGGTTAATGTGCTGCTGCCTAGCTAGTCGGGTTAATGTGCTGCTGCCTAGCTAGTCGGGTTAATGTGCTGCTGCCTAGCTAGCCGGGTTAATGTGCTGCTGCCTAGCTAGTCGGGTTAATGTGCTCCTGCCTAGCTAGCTAGTCGGGTTAATGTGCTGCTGCCTAGCTAGCCGGGTTAATGTGCTGCTGCCTAGCTAGCCGGGTTAATGTGCTGCTGCCTAGCTAGCTAGCCGGGTTAATGTGCTCCTGCCTAGCTAGTCGGGTTAATGTGCTCCTGCCTAGCTAGTCGGGTTAATGTGCTGCTGCCTAGCTAGCTGGGTTAATGTGCTGCTGCCTAGCTAGCTGGGTTAATGTGCTGCTGCCCAGCTAGCCGGGTTAATGTGCTGCTGCCTAGCTAGCTGGGTTAATGTGCTCCTGCCTAGCTAGTCGGGTTAATGTGCTCCTGCCTAGCTAGCTAGCTGGGTTAATGTGCTCCTGCCTAGCTAGTCGGGTTAATGTGCTGCTGCCTAGCTAGCTAGCCGGGTTAATGTGCTCCTGCCTAGCTAGCTGGGTTAATGTGCTTCTGCCTAGCTAGCTAGCTGGGTTAATGTGCTCCTGCCTAGCTAGTCGGGTTAATGTGCTCCTGCCTAGCTAGCTGGGTTAATGTGCTCCTGCCTAGCTAGTCGGGTTAATGTGCTCCTGCCTAGCTAGCTGGGTTAATGTGCTCCTGCCTAGCTAGTCGGGTTAATGTGCTCCTGCCTAGCTAGCTGGGTTAATGTGCTGCTGCCTAGCTAGCTGGGTTAATGTGCTCCTGCCTAGCTAGCTAGCTGGGTTAATGTGCTCCTGCCTAGCTAGCTAGCTGGGTTAATGTGCTGCTGCCTAGCTAGCTGGGTTAATGTGCTCCTGCCTAGCTAGTCGGGTTAATGTGCTCCTGCCTAGCTAGCTGGGTTAATGTGCTGCTGCCTAGCTAGCTGGGTTAATGTGCTCCTGCCTAGCTAGCTAGCTGGGTTAATGTGCTCCTGCCTAGCTAGCTGGGTTAATGTGCTCCTGCCTAGCTAGTCGGGTTAATGTGCTCCTGCCTAGCTAGCTGGGTTAATGTGCTGCTGCCTAGCTAGCTGGGTTAATGTGCTCCTGCCTAGCTAGCTAGCTGGGTTAATGTGCTCCTGCCTAGCTAGCTGGGTTAATGTGCTCCTGCCTAGCTAGTCGGGTTAATGTGCTCCTGCCTAGCTAGCTGGGTTAATGTGCTGCTGCCTAGCTAGCTGGGTTAATGTGCTCCTGCCTAGCTAGCTAGCTGGGTTAATGTGCTCCTGCCTAGCTAGCTAGCTGGGTTAATGTGCTCCTGCCTAGCTAGCTAGCTGGGTTAATGTGCTGCTGCCTAGCTAGCTGGGTTAATGTGCTCCTGCCTAGCTAGCTAGCTGGGTTAATGTGCTCCTGCCTAGCTAGCTAGCTGGGTTAATGTGCTCCTGCCTAGCTAGCTAGCTGGGTTAATGTGCTGCTGCCTAGCTAGCTGGGTTAATGTGCTCCTGCCTAGCTAGCTAGCTGGGTTAATGTGCTCCTGCCTAGCTAGCTAGCTGGGTTAATGTGCTCCTGCCTAGCTAGCTAGCTGGGTTAATGTGCTGCTGCCTAGCTAGCTAGCTGGGGGGGGGGGGGGGGGGGGGGGGGGGGGGATAGATGTGAAGAGAGGAAGGAGAGGTGAGGGACAAAGAGGGGAGATAGATTTGAAAAGCCATGAGTGGTATATGATAACGTGACAGAGTGAGTGTAATGCCAGCAGGACAAGGAGAGGGAGGCGTAGGTGGTACGTCAGTGTGGATGGTTGTTATCGGAGTGTGTGTATGTGGTGATGACAGGTCCACTGATCACCCTCTGCCAGGATGCTTGAGCTGCTAAGTGGTCTGCACTTCAATTGACAATGCTGGCATACCAGCTGATACATTTGACTGCTGTGCCTGGGATGGTTGGGCAGCCTAAGTGCAGAGAAGCTGAGCAGCAAAAACTCTCCCTTACCTATAAAGTCACCAGACAGAACATCTAAGCATTCAATCTAAATCTAATTACTGATGATACAAATGTAAATACAATGCAGTACTCTAAAACCGACAGAGCACAGGGACTCTAGCTAACACAGTGTCAGTCAGCGGTGAGACATCAAACGAGGTGGGCTGGACTGACAGAGCAGAGCTCTGAGAAGAGATCACAGTGTACTGAATGAGATTCATTGTCTGAGACTCTCTTATATGCAAACGGATGCACTGAGTGAGGCAGCGTGCCTGGAGGGCAGGCTTGTTTGTACTGCTAGCCTGTAGAGAGTAGAGACAGGGTGGGAGGCTCCAGTAACACTACAGTGTAGTTCCAGCACCTTCAGAACCCTTCCAGGTATTCCACAGGTCTTCCACACTGATGAACTGGTCGTCTCCGTGGAAACTGTTGTGCTTGGCTTTGGGATCGTGGTAGTTCAGGTCCTCCCTTAGGAACTGGAGGTCACCGGGGTCACATTGGGGGAGAGAGAGAGAGAAGGGGAGAGAGGTGTCAATCAAATCAGCCAGAAGGATTATGTGGCCTGTCAATTATAGATGTCAGAGCAGAGGAATCAAACAGTTTCATCAAGGCTGAGGTAGACTTAGGAAACTGCAAAGTGTTCGCTTAGTCAGGGAAGGATAAAAAAGATATGTGCGGCATGCACAGAGAATAACCAACAGAGAAGCATGCCCTGAGCCTCCCCCTGCCTACAGTGTGCATCCAGCCTTGTAACAGTATCACAATGTTCATGACAAGCAGTAGAGAGGTGTGTATGGATCTAGCACTAAAGGAACCCTATGCTTTACTCACACCACACTCTGAGAAGGTGCTAGAAAACACATGGCCTTTTACGATTGAATGACAATTAAAGATCTAGACATTGTCTTAATAGGTAAATTTCAATAAAGATCTATAGGTTTGAGCATGTACATGTGTCATATTTTCCACTGAAGATTTATTGGCCTGAAAACCTGTGATGGAAAGTACAAACCTATAACGCCATTGTGAACAGGTGTGGAAACATAATTTGATGATGAGGAACACAAACAGGAAATCAAGTGTTCCTCTTTCTACTCGAAACACTAAACCAATCTTTCAATCTAATGAGCCTACTGTAAGTAATATCGAACACATTGAGTGTCTCCAGTTCTCTTGAGCAAAAGCATAGCAGCGCAGCGACAGTGCTTAGCTGACATTATGTTTCATCCATCTCTAGCCAGCCCCCATGCTGTTATCACTGGAAGGAAGAAGTTTGGCTGCTGTACGACACGCACGCCCCCACAAAGAACAGCTCAACGATCACGGGCTCAGGACAAGCCATGATGATGATTTTCCTTCTTCATAGCTTAGTGTGGGAGGTTTTCAATACAGGGCGGAAACTCAAAATCAATCAGGCAATAAATCATACCGTTTCTTTGACAATGTAGCCAAATAGTTGATGTTTTTAAATTCCTGGTCTGGTGTGTTCATCATTTGTTTTTTTAGTTGCGTCATGATGTTTCAATTATCTTAGCTTGTTTTAAATGTATGTAGTTCTGTCCTAGACCTGTTCTTGTCTATTAATGTTCTGTATTATGTCATGTTTCATGTGGACCCCAGGAAGCTTTCGCAACAGCTAATGGGGATCCTAATAAAATAAAGTACCGAAACATGATCATAAAAACCTATTATTTCTCTAAGAAGTGCCCAGGCATCAGAGCTGCTTTGGTCCGAGCGCTCCACATGTTTTGTTCAGCCTTCCTCAGTGTTGGCTCTGAGCCAGGACTGACACCAGAGATATGTGCTTCATTCACCGGCTGGCTGCTTCAGGGATCATCATCCAGAGCCAGTGTCTCCATCTAACACTGCTCAGCCCCTGCAGAAGATGCTGCAGAGGAAGAGACCTCTAGCCCAGACCAGAGCCTCCTGAGGTGGGGCAGGAGGCTACAAGGCAGGCCTGTCCTCTCCCAGCCTGTTCGTGGCTGCCCTACAGGCCTCTCCTGTCCTCTCCCAGCCTGTTCGTGGCTGCCCTACAGGCCTCTCCTCTCCCAGCCTGGCCGTGGCTTCCCTCCTACTGGTTGCAGTGTGAGAAAGAAGCCTGCTACGGGGACGGTAGTGGAGTGCAGACCACATCGGTAACATTTTAGCAGCCCTGACCTCTCTCTGACTGCAGGAATGCCTGGCCAGGAAGTGCACAAATCCATCACTTACTTCAATAGCAAAATAAACGGCATTACCAGGAAGCCATTAACTAATCTCATTATCTATGGCCATCTTGGGAAGGAGTCCCTGCTGGTGGATGACAGGGGATTAGAGTACTGATACCTTCAGGCCACTTTTCTGTGACTCACATAGACAGGTCTGACTGGTGCCATGCAGTAAACTAGCTACATCCTCTTCAACACATCACACTATGAAAACTGAAAACACCTGTAATCTATCAAAATGCTATTGAAATGTAATGAAGTAGGGAACCTGGTGGTTCTACTCACCCCGTCAGTCTCTGACACGTCCACATTGTATAGGGAACCTGGTGGTTCTACTCACCCCGTCAGTCTCTGACACGTCCACATTGCCATTAGCATCGTCATCCATCTGCTTGTGGATACTGCGGATCGCCTCGAAGCTAAGGATGATATTCTCATCATGGCACAGAGGCTCGTCGATGCGACAGAGTTCTGAGGGAGAAAAGACAAGTCCAACCTGAGTCAGAGCTCGCACTGAAGTTTGATGTGATAGCAGTTGTACAGGGCTCTCAACAACACCTGAACAGCTGATATTTTCTCCATCATACTAGGCTTGGGCGGTAAACCATATATACCGTATAAAAGGGTATTTTGAAATACCGACGGTATGATAGTTTGGGGCGCCCTAATGCTACGCCACTGCTTATAACTAAAAGTTAACTATCCAAGATGTGCCAAATAAATTCTCTCCAACTCAGGGCTCCAGCTATGCATTTGGTTTGCTAACTTGCTAGCTAAGTGGCTAGCTTGCAAGATGAAGCTTCTTGCTTACAGCAGAGACAATCAACCCCTCCAGGATCAAGATCCCTGCTGCCTAAATTTGTTTTGTGCATTTTTGGGGGGAAATAAACAATGCCCCATGTGTACTGCCGGTAATACCGTTTCTCCGGTATGGTACAGGAACAGTTTGAAGGTATGGAAATCTGGATACCCCCCAACCCTACATCATACAGTAGGACTAGTGGCTATGGCCTGTAGCACACCCCAGCTTATGGACCACAGCCAAAACTCTGTCCACCTTGAAACCATCCCGAGCCATTTGTTCAAATCCCCATAGTAACCTAGGAGCTTTGCTGCTCAGCAGAAAACCATAGGGGTGCTACATTTAGCTGAGCATTAACTAAACCTAGCAAGAGTCTATTTATAACCAGGCTGTGTCCAGCTGTATGGTTACAGTGGAGAAGAGGAGAATGGTGGGGAGGGGAGGAGTTTGCTTTCTTTTGAACAGTGTAACCTGAGTGTTGCCTACACTCAGTATGACAAGGGTGCTGATGTTATGTCATCAATCCCAGTGCAACACGTGTGTAGGGAAGTAGAGTTCTAGTGAGGGAGAAGTCAATGAACAGGGGGAACTATGAGGGCAAAACATCCAAATCAGTATTCATTACTAGCCTAACGTTATTTTCCTTTACATAGCCTACTAGCTGGCCTATTACATTAAATGAAGTGTCCTTTAATATAGACCACATGGAAAATTCTATAAAATTAGATTTTATACATGAATAAAGACTTGCGAAAGTGTAAAAAAAAACCTGTCCCTCATGTTTTTTCGACTACTAGGAAGATTGTTACCCACTTAACCCCAACATTTCTTCAAGTTTTAACCCTCATTGTAAAGCCCAAGTTACGTTCTTGCTTTGATAGTCATTTCTGAAGATTATTTATGTCATGTGAATAGTGATTAAGTCCGTCCCTCATTAAGGTCAACCCTGTTATGTGAACTGAACTCTGGTTTTAATATGTAATTTAATATGTATGTAATTATTATTTTTTTACCAAGTTACACTATCCAAAATGTACTACATTCGTTGAACGACCCGCCTATCTTAGCCTACATTATTACGTCTGCACAATAGCACATACATAGAGGTCTAGACTTAGTAAGAAGTGTGTTCACCTTCACCTCAAGAATTCCAGCTATGCAGCCATTACAATTAAGTTGTTTGAAAGTTGTATAAATGGTGTCACATGCTGGGAGTATCTCTGGGTGTAGTCATGGTTATGAAACCGTTGTGTTGTGTTGCATCTAACCCTTCCTGGTCTGCCGTCTTCCCCTCTCTCCTGGGGGATTAGAAACCCTCTGCAGCAGCAGATCACAGATAAGGCCTTGATTCAAGTCAGAAGAAAGCCTTGTTTGGCCTGAGCGGCAGTGGGAAGACATTCTAGGCTGTGTGAAGGAGCATGACCAAGGCCTCTCAGCCACAGAGATTTGCAGTGTAGCCAAGTGTCTTTGCAGAAAGCTTTAATGTTCTACGTTTCAAGTTCACAATCTCAGGTCAAAAGAATGTACCTTCTATCTCTTTGCAATGTAGTCTACATGATGAAACAGCAGGGTAAAAATACAGGCAAAATGGCAAACAGTCCCTAAAAGGGAAAAAGCTGACCAGATAGATCAAAGCTAAGAGTATATTTTTGCTTGTATGACTGTGTGGGTTATCCTTCCCAGAAACCTGACCAAAACACAAATGAAATAGTGCATGGCCTAGATTAGTGTGATGTCTTCAGTTCTCACACTAAGAAATGTGATATCAGGTACCTTCCTGTGTGGTGCAAGAGCTTCCCCGATTGGCCCATGCAGAGTGCAACTTATAGGCATGAGTCAGCATAGCACAGCACATGACAGGCAGGAGCTTCTCTGGCATGGAATACTGCTGCAGATTTATTCATGACAAAGACTTAATTAAGGCAGCAAGGGCTGAACAGAAAATGGCAACAAAGCCAGAAAAGTGAAGCTATGGAATTTCATTCTATCAAGCAGCCTAGCTGTAGGCAACTACTGCAAAGGGGTAAATTGTTAAACTTGTTTGGATCCACAAAAGTCACCATACCCCAACCTGTCGAGAGCTAGAGCAAGCCAGCCACAGAGGCTATGACAGGTGGCCAATGTGGAAACAATTCTATAATATCCAGGCATATCAACAACAACCACAGTTGACACCCTGTGAGGATGATGGCACATCCTCACCTAAAGACTCATACATTCCCCATTGTGTGTGTGACTGTGTTCTTGTTTATTTGTTAAAGGTCCCAGTTTCAGTCATTTTTCATATCCTGCCAGTCAAACGTGTATTCTGCTACAGTTAAGTGTGTAATTATATATATATATATATATATATATATATATATATATATATATATATATATATATATATATATATATATATATATATATATATATGAGAAATGTGTTGAGTCAGGATTGGCTAATAAGATAATTGTAGCCCTGCCCACCTATTTTAGTTGATTGAATACAAGTGTATATGTGTTTGTGGGAGAGAGGCAGTGTGGGTAGTCGATGTGGGAGAGAGGCAGTGTGGGTGGTCGATGTGGGAGAGAGGCAGTGTGGGTGGTCGATGTGGGAGAGAGGCAGTGTGGGTGGTCAATGTGGGAGAGAGGCAGTGTGGGTGGTCGATGTGGGAGAGAGGCAGTGTGGGTGGTCGATGTGGGAGAGAGGCAGTGTGGGTGGTCGATGTGGGAGAGAGGCAGTGTGGGTGGTCGATGTGGGAGAGAGGCAGTGTGGGTGGTCGATGTGGGAGAGAGGCAGTGTGGGTGGTCGATGTGGGAGAGAGGCAGTGTGGGTAGTCGATGTGGGAGAGAGGCAGTGTGGGTAGTCGATGTGGGAGAGAGGCAGTGTGGGTAGTCGATGTGGGAGAGAGGCAGTGTGGGTAGTCGATGTGGGAGAGAGGCAGTGTGGGTGGTCGATGTGGGAGAGAGGCAGTGTGGGTGGTCGATGTGGGAGAGAGGCAGTGTGGGTGGTCGATGTGGGAGAGAGGCAGTGTGGGTGGTCGATGTGGGAGAGAGGCAGTGTGGGTGGTCGATGTGGGAGAGAGGCAGTGTGGGTAGTCGATGTGGGAGAGAGGCAGTGTGGGTAGTCGATGTGGGAGAGAGGCAGTGTGGGTAGTCGATGTGGGAGAGAGGCAGTGTGGGTAGTCGATGTGGGAGAGAGGCAGTGTGGGTGGTCGATGTGGGAGAGAGGCAGTGTGGGTGGTCGATGTGGGAGAGAGGCAGTGTGGGTGGTCGATGTGGGAGAGAGGCAGTGTGGGTGGTCGATGTGGGAGAGAGGCAGTGTGGGTGGTCGATGTGGGAGAGAGGCAGTGTGGGTGGTCGATGTGGGAGAGAGGCAGTGTGGGTGGTCGATGTGGGAGAGAGGCAGTGTGGGTGGTCGATGTGGGAGAGAGGCAGTGTGGGTAGTCGATGTGGGAGAGAGGCAGTGTGGGTAGTCGATGTGGGAGAGAGGCAGTGTGGGTAGTCGATGTGGGAGAGAGGCAGTGTGGGTAGTCGATGTGGGAGAGAGGCAGTGTGGGTAGTCGATGTGGGAGAGAGGCAGTGTGGGTAGTCGATGTGGGAGAGAGGCAGTGTGGGTAGTCGATGTGGGAGAGAGGCAGTGTGGGTGGTCGATGTGGGAGAGAGGCAGTGTGGGTAGTCGATGTGGGAGAGAGGCAGTGTGGGTAGTCGATGTGGGAGAGAGGCAGTGTGGGTAGTCGATGTGGGAGAGAGGCAGTGTGGGTAGTCGATGTGAGAGAGGCAGTGTGGGTAGTCGATGTGGGAGAGAGGCAGTGTGGGTAGTCGATGTGGGAGAGAGGCAGTGTGGGTAGTTGATGTGGGAGAGAGGCAGTGTGGGTAGTCGATGTGGGAGAGAGGCAGTGTGGGTGGTCGATGTGGGAGAGAGGCAGTGTGGGTAGTCGATGTGGGAGAGAGGCAGTGTGGGTAGTTGATGTGGGAGAGGCAGTGTGGGTAGTTGATGTGGGAGAGAGGCAGTGTGGGTAGTTGATGTGGGAGAGAGGCAGTGTGGGTAGTTGATGTGGGAGAGGCAGTGTGGGTAGTTGATGTGGGAGAGGCAGTGTGGGTAGTTGAAAGGAAGGACAGAGAGAATGTTCTGCTCTCAACTTTTTATCCTTGTTTTAGCTCATATCCTGATTTTAACCGTTGTTGTACATGTCTATTTATTCAAATAATCTCAATTTTGGCGTAAAACTGTTCCTGACTTCAAGAAGCCTTTATGTGCACGAGTTAACGGCCAACTTCATTACACACTACTTGGAACTCGAACAAGAAAATAAAGAAATGAACAACAGTGTAGGTAGGCTATAACAAGCTGCTAATCCATCAACTGACATTCTGGCAGGTTGTCCATAACTGCTTGTTAAGACATGCTAACATTATTTGACTGTAAAGCCTTCTCTTCAACACACATACAGGCAGCAGCATATGCCACTGCACTGCAGCAGAAAGTGGGGTGGAGCATTTCTGATCAAAAACTGTATTTCCTCTGCCATAACTAGGCTATACAGCTGCAATGGAAGGCACCAAATGGCAAACTCCATCTATAGCAGCAGTTTGACTCTAAAGTCACACCCCTATCCGTCCCCATTTCGGGCGCAATGAGTAGCCTATCGGAGAAATCTTGTGCCAGTGTACAGCCTTTAGCAAACAGAGTAGCCTAAGCTAATAGGCCTACTACTTTTAGACAATAACAATGCATCTCAAAATGAAAGCCTCCTGGTTAATATGGCTCCAGATAACTGAATAACAAACCCATTCCAGGTCAACCTGTTCTTTAATTCCACAATCTAACAGCATAAATCTGCCTGGGGGCACCAAATCAACCGATGCAAGTGAGTGTGCTGAACATAGCTAGCCTCCTAGATAAAGGTTAAGTCTACAACCCAAGGGTGTGGTGGTGGTTAAAAAGTAACTTTTGGGACATTGTTTTTGTGCATTTGAAAATACCAGTGGGTCTACATTCTAGATCTGCAGCCCAGTACTTCTTCAGCAAACACAGCCATGATGAAAAAAGAATGACTTTTGGCACCTGCAGCTCTCACACACACCCTGCCAACCCTCTCCTCATTTTCATTTGGTTTGCAAACTTACTGGATATTAAATATTTACATACTAGACTACCTTTTCAAAGAGCTTTAAGTTATCTAACCCTCTCGGTGTGTGTGTGTGTTTGCCTGTAGAAGACTGAACACGCACTTGCCCTCTGGACCACTTCACTGCCGGTGTAATTACTGTTTCCCATCCTGACTCCAGGATGCCCAACCAGGCTTACTGTAGCAGGCAGTAGTCTGTAGTAGTCAACCCTCTCCAGGCCCCAAGTCTCTTCATCACACAAACGCCATGACCTAGTAAAACTGATGCTGAGCACAGACACTATACATTATGTATGTGGGTAGCTAGGCCACATTCACTGAATGTCTCACCACCAACAGGTCCTGCAAACCACTACAACCGTCTTTAATGTTTTACCACAAACACAATCTTTATTGGAGATGGGTCACTGTGACAGCCAACATGTTGTATCACTCCATGACTTGGCCCCTGTCCCATTCAGCAAAAGCCTTTACACAGTCTGGCCTCAATGCATGATGTCAAATCAAAAGACCTCAAGTAGTGGCACAATTACTGTAAGTGGTATAGAATAGGCTAACTTACAAAAGTCAGGGCCGAGAGTGGTCTTCAAAGCCATTGTTTATTCATTTCTAAACATCTCCATTTTTTAGGAATAGGCCTACATTAGTTAAGGGCCCCTTGGACAGGAAGCATAGCACTACCTGATAAATTACAAATGCCACAAGTTTAACATCAACACTGTTCATGTGAAATCATAGGAGCCCTGTATAAACAGTGATAATAAAATGATGGGCAGGCACCTAATTCACCCACAGCTGTATAAATATGATATGACGATGTATGATCCAAACCCACCCAAAAGGGAACACCAGAGGAGACTGGTCAGGTCTAAAACGAACAATGAATAGGCTAGTTCTAGCCCTACTACTGTGGCCGACATGAGGCTTAGACACCTATATGATGTTCATTACTAAAAACTTCTCAGTGTCACGTTGTTTAGTTTAAACTAAACCTATGACAATAGTTTCACACATTCCGTTTTGTTGTTTTGGAATTACATTGAATGCTGTGGCAAAACTAGTGATGATGAGTAAAAGACGTTTTGACTGACTTGAAGAAGAAAAAAAACACTACCAAGATGCACGTCTCCCTGACTTGACTGTGTGCTATGATCACCATGGGACAGAGCTTAATAGAGAATGCATACCCTAACTATTCTCAGCATGGCTGCATTTAGAGCTGGCACAATTTCTAAATACAAAAATGGTACAGGAGATTCTAGTGCACTGATAATGCAACAAATGTCTACAAGTGACCAATTTTGATCACATTGTGTATGGAATTAATACACATGCTGCATATGGGCAGAATGATTGCAGGTGTGTCATAATGTTGGAACATTTCTGAATGATATTTACATACCTGACACACCATTATCAATTTCATGGTGGTCTGAGCTGGCTTGGACCGTCCAACTTTCGCTCAGGAGGCATAAGCATACAATCCACAAGGTCAACGATTTGCTGAAATCCATAATGGAGGTTTGCTAGGAAGAGGAAATGTTTTAGTGACATCTCGCATGAATGTATAACGTTAGCTACTGTCCTAGCCTAGTGATTTAACAATGACTGAACTTCAGATTTAAAACCAATGACACCAATTTCAAACCAATGACACTGCATGATTACTACAATCTAAAAGGTCTAGCTAAAGTGTCAAATGAGATCACATCGGAACTTTACAAGCCAACTATCATCGGTCAAGGAACGTTGGTAGACCATATCTGGGACCTCTAACGTGGCTATTTACTCAGTATAGAAGTCACATATGGGCTACAGGCAGATAGTACAGGCTCTCACAAATTCAGTGGTTGGCTCATGCTAAACATTATCATGATCATAATACTACTATCAAACAATTTCACCATGTTTAGCTATTTCAATAAAATCATTACATTACAAGACAATATTAGCTGGACATGGATAACAAGCAATCATAGCTAACGCGTTAGCAGTCAGTAGCTAACAGTAAAGAAATGGCTGGCTAACCAACGTTATTGAAACAAAAGTGACAGCTGGGAGCTTGACAGCCCGGCCTGAATAGCGATCTTAATCGAGTCAGTCGTTTCATGATTTTCTAGGTAGCCATTAAAATGTACTTAGTTACCTTTCAAGACTTTTGCATTGGATGGATGCTCTTCTTATTACAACTCTAGTGGTTACCGTAGAATCAAAGGCACGTCATCAATCGTAGGTCCAAACTCCAAAGAGAAGCCCCTATGTACTCCATGGATAAAGGTTTAGACAGCTAACGTTAGCTAGCCAACAATGCGCAGGCAATCCCAGGGCCGAGGTGGTCGACTAACTAACTACCACACAGACACTAGGATAAAGCTAGCTAACTAAGTAACGTAATGGTTTGGGCCACTTCTTCAGCTAGCTCACCACCGCACTAGCACAGCAGGCTTCAGACCATTGTCAGCAGCTAGGAAGCTGGCTTCACTGATAATCATCGCACACGAGCTATCTACAATGACAGAACGCGAGCTACCTAGCTAGCAAACCCGTCCTCTTACGTGAACTTACTGGATAAAATACACTCGAGTAAGAAAAAAAGTATTTATGATTGATTCAAACACAGAGCGGTTGTAATCCACTAGCTACATGTCCGCTACAGTTGGTTGCCCCCCCCCCCACTCAAAAAAGCTTCAACTCCTGGCTCTGCAGCTGACTGGTTCAGTTCTTCAGACTGGGTTGCTTCACCTGTGAATCAAGCAATATTAACGAATCACTTCCTATCACGTGGTTTTAAATAATCCTTCAAAATAAGAGTGTCGCCCTGCAAACGGTGTAAACGAATTATGAAGGTAAAAAAATATTCATACTTGAGTAAAAGTAAAGATACCTTAGTAGAACATGACTCAAGTAAAAGTAAAAGTCACCCAGTAAACTTCTGCTTGAGTAAAAGTCTAAAAGTATTTGGTTTAAAATATACTTAACTATCAATAGTAAATGTAATTGCTAAAATATACTTAAGTATCAAAAGTAAACGTAAAAGTATAAACCATTTCAAATTCCTTATATTAAGCAAAACAGACAGCACCATTTTCTTGTTTTTTATTTATTTATGGATAGCCAGAGGCACGCTCCAACATTCAGACATCATTTACAAACGAAGCATGTGTGTTTAGTGAGTCCACCAGATCTGAGGCAGTAGGGATGACCAGGGGTGTTCTGTTAATAAGTGTGTGAATTGGACAATTTTCAAGCATTCAAAATGTAACGAGTACTTTCGGGTGTCAAGGAAAATGTATGGAGTAAAAAGTACAGTATGTTCTTAAGGAATGTAGTGAAGTAAAAGTAAAAGTTGTCAAAAATCTAAATACAGATACCCCAGAAAACTACTTAAGTAGTACTTTTAAGTATTTTTACTTAAGTACTTTACACCACTGTATATATATATATATATATATATATATATATATATATATATATATATATATATATATATATATATATATATATATATATATATATATATATATAAGATACATTAATTCCGACCATAGTATCCTACGTTTGTACCAATATCAACGCGTAACTTTTTTTTTTTTTTTAGGAAACGCCTAGGCCTTATGTTGCAAGCTGTTGCTCATGCTGGCTTCAAACACATATCAGTTCGCATGTGTTTAAGGCATAGAGATAGATAGAGAACTCTAGTGCCCAAAACTTTGTTTTAGCATGGGCAGAACCAGGACTTTCAACACTTTCAAGTAGTCAACTGGGTGGAACTTTCGTATGAGTTAAGGAAGGATCACATTATTCCATCCAGGTCACCAGGAGGGATCAGCCAATGAATTATACTTGTGAGGAAACATTCCATAACTGCAGGTGGCAGTAAATCATCAACCTTGGCTTTATACCTGTTCAAACAACACACTCTAAATGGCAGTGTGCACCCTTTCAGTTTGTTTGTCAACTCATAGAAGTAGTAAAATAAGAAAATTGACTACTTCAAAATGGAGATGGCTTCAATGGCGCTGCCTGTGCTCGCTAAGACTCCATGATGGAACAGATACAATGATGAGATATCTATCTAAATCTATGGTTAGAGCAGTCATGATGAGCAGCGCATTAGATCCGACGTCACGACTGCAGGAAGGTTGTTTTTACGATAGCTAGAAGACTGCTGCCTGTGCTGTCCACTACTTCAATCTGAGTAGAAAACTGCAATCAAAGCGCTCGTGTTGATTCTGACATTATACTTCCACATAAAGGTGTGTGGATGTAGGCTATTACAACAAACGAACGGTGGAGCTCATCGGCTCATCAGTTCCACACAACTAAGCTCAAGTATGCCACCTTGAGGCTGTAGGCAACACAGCGCTAGAAATAAAAGAGGAGGGGAAGCATGATTTTATGGGGAGGCATTCCATCGGGGGGCATCTTCTGATGGACCTAATGCCCGCTGTCAGAACAAATCTGAGCCTAAATGGGATAGCCAGTAGGCCTTATCATGCTAAATCCCAACTTCTTATAATAAAAGTGTATGATACACCTTTATCTGATAATATATCATAAACCAATGATAAATCCTGATTCTCAGTTTAAAGTCCCAATGCAGCCATATTTATATCCATATCAAATCATTTCTGGGTAACAATTAAGCACCTTACTGTAATAGTTTACCATTAAAATTGACAAAAAATGAATTTCAGCAAAAAACGATTTTTCACGCAATTATTTTGCTAGGACTGTCTGGGAGTGGTCTGAGTGGGGAGGGGAAAACTGAAAACTAGCTGTTATTGGCAGAGAGGTTTGGAACCAATTTACCAACTGGTGATGTCACCAGGCAAGCAGAAACTCCCACCCATGCAAACCTGCTGATTAGAAGGGCCTTTTTTGATTTTATTTTCAACCAGCAACTAATTTATATCAGGAATAACACTGATAAAACAAATCACACTTTTGCAGTGTTAGTTTCATCAGCTGTTGTACAAGATTATACAAAACACAGGAAAAACAGAATTGTGACTGCAATGGGCCTCTAACGACTATGTGGTTATTCCTATTCTGTACATTTGAATGTCAAATAAGGTAATTCATTGGGTAACAATTTTATGTAAAATGCTGTTTAATATTCTACCAGCAACGTCTATTTAAAACAATAGCTCAGGCTGTCATAGTGGGGAGACAAACTTCCTCACAGTGCTATTATTGCTAGAGCGGCTTCCTCTTCAGCGAACACTCACACTTCCTACAGCAACACTTTGCTTGACTGCTTTGACGCTCTCGGACAGATTGTAGGCTGTTTGTTCATACAAACCCTGCCATTGAAGATAGTATGTTTGGTGAGTCTCACTTGTTTTTAACCTTTTCATGTTTTTATGTACTACTACTGTATAATAGATATGTAGGCTGAGAACACAATCTTATGGAATCACTTGAGTGACGCAACATAAAGTGAGGTAGCCTACTGCCGTTATAATTTCGGTAGACGCTATTCTATATCAAAACACTATAGGCCTACCATATGGCAAACAATGTTAAAATCCACAATTGTAATACTTATTTGTGACAGTTATTTTGTGTTTCATTTAGCCCGCTCGAAGTTATAACTGGCTCTACTGACTGTAGTTGGCTCTTTTTCTATAAAATGACCGATGATGGTGGTGAAAAACATTTACTGTTTATGTTGAAATATTTTCCAATTTCAGGGGTACTATTAGGCCCTATTTACACATAGCGCTTTTCTTAATTGTAGCCTAATAATCTAGGTGAATGAAATTAGAAAAGTACATGATCAGAATGCTATGGCCTTGTTGATGGCCTACAATGTGAAATTCACCTATTACAGATATTCAGTGGATAGGCCAAAGGTATGTGGCAATGGTGATATTCATACAAAGGTTTATTGGATTTGATTAACTATGCCAGGTCAGTTTGCAGAGCAGTACATTTCAGTGCTCCCAGTCTCGGGTCCCTGTAGACTGGGTTGAGCTATATTCACTTTTTCTCCAACATTCTCAGAGAGCAGCGGGAAGAGTCCAGCTGTCCTCTCTCACAATGAATTACAATTACTGCATGTATTTCATGCTCTCTAGTCTCCACCCATATTTTGTAGTTTCAGTGTTCTCACTTGAATTCACGGGGAACATAGGCCTTCTGTACTGCAACTATAAATTAAGTAGGCCGACAGATAAACATTATTTTAAAGTCGAAATGAAAGCCAATAGATAAACAAATACGGATATGAATAGAATGTGTCAAACTGTACTGTGATATCTAGGGTGTGAGAGTGATGTTCATATCTGATAAAGTGTGAGAGCAATTTAAACCACAAACCTTACTTTTCAACCGTTTCAATTTTTGTGGGCCCTACAAGTGTCTCTCTTTTGGTATAAAGTGCATCTGAATATTTTAGCATAAAGTCAATTTCTCCCTGTGTTTCTCATGTCCAGGTGTCTGAGACAGTGAATTGGTCAAAATGCAGAGCATCAAGTGTGTGGTGGTAGGAGACGGTGCAGTGGGGAAGACCTGCCTCCTCATCTCCTACACCACCAACGCCTTCCCCAAGGAGTACATCCCCACTGTGTTTGACAACTACAGTGCCCAAGTGACTGTGGACAGCAGGACTATTAGCCTCAACCTGTGGGACACAGCAGGCCAGGAGGAGTACGACCGTCTGCGCACCCTCTCCTACCCCCAGACCAACGTGTTTGTCATCTGCTTCTCCATCGCCAGCCCCCCCTCCTTTGAGAACGTCAAGCACAAGTGGCACCCAGAGGTCACCCACCACTGTCCCAATACGCCCATTCTGCTGGTGGGCACCAAGAAGGACCTGCGTAATGACCCAGAGGTGTTGAAGAAGCTTAAGGATCAGAACCAGACGACCATCACCCAACAGCAAGGCAGCGCCCTGGCCAGGCAGATCCATGCCATCAAGTACCTCGAATGCTCTGCCCTCAACCAAGATGGAATCAAAGAGGTGTTCGCTGAGGGTGTGCGAGCCTTTCTCAACCCACAACCTGTCGCCACCAGGAAACCTTGTGTGCTACTGTAAAGGCGGTAGAGATGCTACCACAGATGCAAATCAAATAGAACAATATTAATTAATTTAATGTGTGTAAACCATTGGAGTTGATTTCATTGTGAAATATGTTTTTGTTGTACTGCCAATAACAAACACTGCCATATCAAGACTCTCTTGAGAAAAGGGGATCTTTGAGGCATTGGCCCAAGATGCATGCTTCAAAACTGACCCAATGTTAGGTAGGCGAGAAGGGCTCCAACGTTGTCTGCGAGAATCCTTGCTTTTGCTCTCTTCCTTTAAAGCAATTATCAAACAAGACCTGAGACTTGATGGGAGATACATTCTCTCATTTATCTGTATTCGTATTATTGTCAAATTTGGACTTGTATGGCCTTTACAAAAATAATTAAATAATGCACGTGTAAAAAGATAATATCAGGAATTTAATTTACTGCAGTGGGTGAAATCAGGATCACAGTGTTTCTTGGTAGTCTTAAACAAATCTACATTGAAACAAAAGTATACACCTCACACACATGGTTATGGACTTAACAAAATAAGACACCTGTACCATGTCAGATATTGAGTTGAAATGTATTCAATTTTGAGTTTGCATCCCAATATTACATTTTATATCATCACAGAAGACTGAAATATAACAAAACTGTTTGACATAGAAACACTGGATTTTCTGCTCCTTTCTTGAAATAATGGTGACTTTTTTTGAAATAAAGTTGATTAATTATGAAATTATGAAAAATATTAATATAATTCCACCCATGAGGCGCTATGTCATTTGACTGCAGGAAAGGGCTACATACCAATTACCCCATTATTATTTGTACAATGTACAGCATAGTGGGTTTAAAACATAATTTTTTATAAAGCTAACATAGAAGGAGGTTTTTCTACATCGTCGGTTTTTTGTGTGCTGTGCGTGACTATCAAGCCACCAAGTTAGTGCTAGTCTACTCTGTCTGAATGTATTGAATGCTGGACACAAAAGAGGAAATGCGGAGAGGTTTTTGATAAGAAATGCACAGGCTCATTTTCCTATCGCGGTCATTAGTCAGTGTGTGTTTGAGAGAGAGAGAGAGAGAGAGAGATCAAAAAAGGGAAGCTGGTTGTAACTTCCCTCTGAAAGTCCATAGTTTGCTATCTGTTTTAGTTAAGTTGGTGTTCTGGGTGTTTTAATGTTGTGTAACTATGTTGGGAAGGCCGTGACCCCACTCTCCGAGGGTGTCTCAGGGAGAGTTGGGATATGCAAAAAACACATTTCCAATTCACACATGCTTATTAATACAACATTTGAAATGTGTGAAATAGGACAAATATAAGCACCCACCAACTGATTATTATTACATTTACTGTACTGTTATAAATGAGAGATGGAAATTGTGTGCAAACTGTAGTGTAGATTAATGTGACATATCTTTATTCTTATCAAACGAAACAGCAAATAAATGTGTCTCAAATTGAAAGAAACAAACCCATTGATCAATGCATTCAATTAAATTGATACTTCAAGAATCCCAAAACCTTTCCAATGGAGGCATGGGATGTGACAAACAATCAGCATGCTGAACAACGATGAAGTCCCTGATTTGCCTGAGAATGATTTGGAAGTGAAACGATCCAGCTTGCTGTATCAGAGTTGTGAAAGATACATTTTCATATGCTGCCCAAACATCACTGTCCTCTCCCACACCTCAGGCCACTGGACTCATTTGACAGTGAAATTAGGCCTCTGCTCTGCCTGCTGGATAACAGACACAGCTTTGTGTGAGAACAGTGGAGGGACACACAGATATATCTCCTTACTGTTTTAGTACAGTATATGTTGTTACTGTAAACAATACCCCAATCTAGTAGTATCTGGATCTACAGTGAGGGAAAAAAGTATTTGATCCCCTGCTGATTTTGTACGTTTGCCCACTGACAAAGACATGATCAGTCTATAATTTTAATGGTAGGTTTATTTGAACTGTGAGAGACAGAATAACAACAACAAAATCCAGAAAAACGCATGTCAAAAATGTTATAAATTGATTTGCATTTTAATGAGGGAAATAAGTATTTGACCCCTCTGCAAAACATGACTTAGTACTTGGTGGCAAAACCCTTGTTGGCAATCACAGAGGTCAGACGTTACTTGTAGTTGGCCACCAGGTTTGCACACATCTCAGGAGGGATTTTGTCCCACTCCTCTTTGCAGATCTTCTCCAAGTCATTAAGGTTTCGAGCCTGACGTTTGGCAACTCGAACCTTCAGCTCCCTCCACAGATTTTCTATGGGATTAAGGTCTAGAGACTGGCTAGGCCACTCTAGGACCTTAATGTGCTTCTTCTTGAGCCACTCCTTTGTTGCCTTGGCCGTGTGTTTTGGGTCATTGTCATGCTGAAATACCCATCCATGACCCATTTTCAATGCCCTGGCTGAGGGAAGGAGGTTCTCACCCAAGATTTGACGGTACATGGCCCCGTCCATCGTCCCTTTGATGCAGTGAAGTTGTCCTGTCCCCTTAGCAGAAAAACACCCCCAAAGCATAATGTTTCCACCTCCATGTTTGACGGTGGGGATGGTGTTCTTGGGGTCATAGGCAGCATTCCTCCTTTCTCCAAACATGGCGAGTTGAATTGATGCCAAAGAGCTCAATTTTGGTCTCATCTGACCACAACACTTTCACCCAGTTCTCCTCTGAATAATTCAGATGTTCATTGGCAAACTTCAGACGGGCCTGTATATGTGCTTTCTTGAGCAGGGGGACCTTGCGGGCGCTGCAGGATATCAGTCCTTCACGGCGTAGTGTGTTACCAATTGTTTTCTTGGTGACTATGGTCCCAGCTGCCTTGAGATCATTGACAAGATCCTCCCGTGTAGTTCTGGGCTGATTCCTCACCGTTTACATGATCATTGCAACTCCACGAGGTGAGATCTTGCATGGAGCCCCAGGCCGAGGGAGATTGACAGTTATTTTGTGTTTCATCCATTTGCGAATAATCGCACCAACTGTTGTCACCTTCTCACCAAGCTGCTTGGCGATGGTCTTGTAGCCCATTCCAGCCTTGTGTAGGTCTACAATATTGTCCCTGACATCCTTGGAGAGCTCTTTGGTCTTGCCCATGGTGGAGAGTTTGGAGTCTGATTGATTGATTGCTTCTGTGGACAGGTGTCTTTTATACAGGTAACAAACTGAGATTAGGAGCACTCCCTTTAAGAGTGTGTTCCTAATCTCAGCTCATTACCTGTATAAAAGACACCTGGGAGCCAGAAATCTTTCTGATTGAGAGGGGGTCAAATACTTATTTCCCTCATTAAAATGCAAATCAATTTATAACATTTTTGACATGCGTTTTTCTGGATTTTTGTTGTTGTTATTCTGTCTCTCACTGTTCAAATAAACCTACCATTAAAATGATAGACTGATCATTTCTTTGTCAGTGGGCAAACGTACAAAATCAGCAGGGGATCAAATACTTTTTTCCCTCACTGTACCTCTCTCTCTCTCTTTCTGTCTTTACAAATGAGGAAGAACATTTATTTGTAACTTCCTTAATTTAGGTTGTGGACCTCACTGACTGACTCACTCACTAAGCATAAGCATGTAATGGTGGAGAACTCAACATTTCTGAAAGAATTGTTTAATAAAGATCAATGTTTACGCCCCAAAAAAAATCACTATTAGACTATTATTACCTTTAAGATGTCTCTCTCTGCCTGAGAATATATACTGAACAAAAATATAAACGCAACATGTAAAGTGTTGGTACCATGTTTCATGAGCTAAAATTAAAGTTTGCAGAAATGTTCCACATGCACAGAAAGCTTATTTCTCTCAAATCTTGTGCACACATTTGTTTACATCCCTGTTAGTGAGCATTTCTCCTTTGCCAAGATAATCCATCCACCTGACAGGTGTGGCATATCAAGAAGCGGATTATACAGCATGATCATTACCGAGTGGCGCAGTGCCACTAGAGATCCTGGTTCGAATCCAGGCTCTGTCGGAGCCGGCCGCGACCGGGAGACCCATGGTGCGGCGCACAATTGGCCCAGCGTCGTCTAGGGGAGGAGAGGGAATGGCCGGCAGGGGATGTAGCTCAGTTGGTAGAGCATGGCGTTTGCAACGCCAGGGTTGTGGGTTCGATTCCCACGGGGGGGTATGAAAAAATAAAAAAATAAAAAATAACAATAATGTATGCACTCACTAACTGTAAGTCGCTCTGGATAAGAGCGTCTGCTAAATAATATAAATGTAAAATAGGTGCTGGGGACAATAAAAGGCCACTCTAAAATGTTCAGTTTTGTCACATGACACAATGCCACAGATGTCTCAAGTTTTGAGGGAGCGTGCAATTGGCATGCTGATTGCAGAAACATCCACCAGCGCTGTTGCCAGAGAATGTAATGTTAATTTCTCTACCATAAGCTGCCTCCAACGTCGTTTTATTGAATTTGGCAGTACTTCCAACTGGCCTCACAACCGCAGACCACATGTAACCACGCTAGCCCAGGACCTCCCCATCCTGCTTCTTCACCTGCGGGATTGTCTGAGACCAGCCACCCAGACAGCTGATGAAACGGAGGAGTATTTATGTCTGTAATAAAGCCCTTCTGTGGAGAAAAACTCATTCTGATTGGCTGGGCCAGGCTCCTTAGTTGATGGCCCTGGCTCCAAAGTGGGTGGGCATATAACAAACAATATACAAGGAAAATATACTTTTGTATCTAATGTTTAAAGGTCATGAACAGTCAAAATCATGTTTGTCATGAAATTTGATGATATTTGAAGGAAACCAGATCAAAGTATGATCACCAAAGTATGAAAAATGACTGTTGCTTCTACATTGATCAAGTTTGATCATAAAGTTACTGGTCCCCTCCCCCATGTCAAACACTTGGAATCATTATTAAGGGAACAAGGTGACATCACCTTAACTCTCATTTTAATACAGCAATGGAAACATGATATTCTGTTACCTAATTTAAATAAGTACCGGGAAGGGTAGTTCAAAATTCAGATGCAGTTGTTAAGTCAACACATCCATCAGTGCTGCTGTGAACGCATCACAAGATACTAGCCAAATGGTAGATGTATATAAAAAAAGGATATCATTGATGCAATTTCAATTATGTTTGAGTTGCTTTGTGTATCACGAAATTTCCTTGAGATTATTTTATTGCAACACCGTACACTGCATCCAAGTTGCTTGACATAGGCGTTTCAGCTCATGACTATAAACTCCCCTCCTACTCAGCCTGTCTTTTCAAACTTCCTGGTAGTTTTCAGAATTACTGTTTAGGACCTTTAATGTACTGATGCTACAATATAGTTACTCCCTGGTTCACAGTACATGTTGTGTTTCCAGTAAAAGTAAGCAGCCAAGCAGCAGAAAGCTATTTTGAGGATTAAGCAATGGATTTTCCAGTTCAAATATTTCACGTCCTGTGTGTGAACAAAGATAGAGCGATTTGATAGAGCAAAGATTGCAACATGAAAAAATTATCTTGTGAACTTAACTACTGTGTAATTGCACTATGCGATTGTAATTTCCTACTTTATAACTTGAATAATTAAAACATTTAATTTAGCTAGTATGACTTGATGAGGAACACAATGAGCCGTCTTAATTAAGCCCTCTGAGAAACTCTCGAGATGAGACATCAGTAACACATTGCAGCTGCTGTAAAAACAGTTTCAGCCACATCCTTCCACAAATACTATTTATACTGCAGAATACTGGCAGTATGTGTCTCAAGCAACAGCATTCACTCTATTTATTGGTCCTATCCAAAATGCCCACAATAGGTTATCATGAAAAACATTTACATTACATTTTAGTCATTTAGCAGACGCTCTTATCCAGAGCGACTTACATCAGCAATTAGGGTTAAGTGCCTTGCTTAAGGGCACATTGACAGATTTTTCACCTAGTCGGCTCGGGGATTAGAACCAGCGACCTTTCGGTTACTGGCACAACGCTCTTACCCACTAAGCTACCTGCCGATTACAAGCTCCATGTCAAACTATTATCCAACCGCAATTGCCCATAAAAAGTGTATGACATAGTGGCAGCCTAATACTTCTGTATGTCGCGTGTCATCTCCAAACGATCTCCAGCAGCCCCTATGAGTACCAGTCTTTTTAGCTAACACACTAGCTAACACACACACTTGACTATATCGTAAAATTTCACGAAAACAAAAATGTGCTTTTTGGTCTTAATTCAAGGTTAGGGTTAGGCATAATGTTAGCAGTGTGGTTAAGATACGGGTTAAGGTTAGGTTTAAAATCATATTTTAAGAAGAGAATAGTAGAAATATGACTTTGTGGCTGTGGTAACTAGTGACGACCAAGAGTGGCCTTTCGGCAATGCAGCTGGATTATGGCGGAGTTGCTCATTGTTTGTTGGAAATAATAAAATATAATTAGAATTTTTTTAAACATTTAGCTGTTAGCTAGGTGAGTTTTTGTATTTTGAGGTTTAAAATCAAAGCAAAGAGGTTTTGTGTTTGGAATTGCAATATGTATTTAGTTTGAGAATTTAGACGTGAGCTAGCAACTTTTGAGACTGGACAAAGAGTTCTAATATTTGGTTAATTGTTGTGATTGGAGGATAGCTGTGAGGGTTATCAATCAGGATCAACTCCTCTGTTCTCACCGAGCTCATTAATGATAGAAGGTTCATATTTGAAGACGGCAGAAAGGAAAGTCTCTTTGGAAATGACAAGGAGTGGAATGTTAGCTAAAGATACTGGTCCTCTGGCTAGGCAAAAATATGCTATGTGCCATGAATATTTGCCAGTGTAAGTGTGCAAGCCAAGTGCGAGCAGGGTAAATGTGTTTGTGCTTGCTACAATGTGTGTGTGTGTGTGTGTGCACGTGTGGTGAACATGACAGCCTACACTCACAGTGAGTTATGTGTGGTGTGGAGGGGTGTGTTGGTCACAGCCCCAGACTTGGTCAGGAAACATATGTTCCTCCAGGACAGAGGCCCAGGTCCTGAGAGTGTGAACACAGCCAGGAGCTTCTTTCAAGTCTGACTCAACTGGCCCTCAGTAACACCCTGTACCACTGATCTGGTTGGGATCAAAATGCTGGTATTTCTCCTAGAGTCCTAACACAGAATAACAGTGGTCCAAGTCCTTCAACAATATAGTAAGAAACTTAAAAAGAGAGATTATATAAATAAGATTGTAGTTGTTTTGTTTTAGCTAGAATGATTGACATGGGTAAATACAATAGATTGACAGTAGTCTGCATCAGTGTGAGTGAAAGGAAAGGACGCAGGGAGATTCTCAATTGGACAAAAGTCTGTCTTCTCTTCAACACCTCCGTCCTCCTTTCCTCCGTGACCCGGAAACCGATAAGCGGTTGCCATGTGTAGGAGAGTGTCAATCCGTTAATAGGTGAACGGAGGAGTTTGCTCTTCTCTTCAATTGCCTCCTATGGTCGAGGATACACATGTGCAGTGCAAAGTGTTTTGAAATCTGCCACCCCCCCACCCTTGAATCAGCTGTTGTTTTCTGAAAGGAGAAACAAACATTTAAAAACGATACACTACTTACCCCTTTATCTATAAAATGTCTCACACAACTAGCTAAATAAATGTTTTCTATACATTTATTTTAGGATTCCATCCCTGTAAACGTAATTTGTATTTGTTTCCACGTTTCCTCCCCTACCTTTGACCTTTTTCAAAAGGAGGCGAGGAGAGGACAGAGGAGAGGACGCGAGGAGTCGAGCAAATACCATTTGAGAATCTACCACAGCTTTGAACTGCACTTGACAATGCGGTTTCATTAGGCTGCAGTAGTTGGTTATTCCTCTAGAGGGCTCTAGTGTCAACTTTGTCGACGTTGGAGACAATGAAATCACCAAAAGCCCCTCTCCTAATAGGAACTATACTACACTGCCTGCTTCACCAGGAAACTGCATCATACCACCAAATGAGCACAACCTGCAATTTTCATTCAGTTGAATGAACAACTAACTTCCCGTTACATGTCTGTCTTTCATGAACTTTCAACATCTCCTGATCAAGTACAGCGCTGAAGGGAAGGAACGATGCCTTGCCTCAGGAATCAGTGAATACTTCTTTATGACCAGCCACAGCCGACAGGTTAACACAATGTGGATAACAGAACTGGCAATGAACAGAACAAAACCTTCCTTATGGACAACTATGGGACAAAGAAGGGCATAAAAGCTAAAAGCATACAAGTACAACTGTATTAGTCATAACAGTCACTGATACAGGTTATATGGTTTATAACTAGGGTCCATAGTTTTTCCTGGCCGGGCCATGTATCCGGAAAAACTCAGGGTCCTATTTATTACAGCAAGAAACAGGAATTCTGTCATTTGCTCAAAATCATAATTGTATATCATGCAGCATATTAATCTATGTAAATGAGCAGCATAGTACGGTGGGGGAAAAAAGTATTTAGTCAGCCACCAATTGTGCAAGTTCTCCCACTTAAAAAGATGAGAGAGGCCTGTAATTTTCATCATAGGTACACGTCAACTATGACAGACAAAATGAGAAAAAAAGATCCAGAAAATCACATTGTAGGATTTTTAATGAATTTATTTGCAAATTATGGTGGAAAATCAGTATTTGGTCAATAACAAAAGTTTCTCAATACTTTGTTATATACCCTTTGTTGGAAATGACACAGGTCAAACGTTTTCTGTAAGTCTTCACAAGGTTTTCACACACTGTTGCTGGTATTTTGGCCCATTCCTCCATGCAGATCTCCTCTAGAGCAGTGATGTTTTGGGGCTGTCGCTGGGCAACACAGACTTTCAACTCCCTCCAAAGATTTTCTATGGGGTTGAGATCTGGAGACTGGCTAGGCCACTCCAGGACCTTGAAATGCTTCTTACGAAGCCACTCCTTCGTTGCCCGGGCGGTGTTTCTGGGATCATTGTCATGCTGAAAGACCCAGCCATGTTTCATCTTCAATGCCCTTGCTGATGGAAGGAGGTTTTCACTCAAAATCTCACGATACATGGCCCCATTCATTCTTTCCATTACACGGATCAGTTGTCCTGGTCCCTTTGCAGAAAAACAGCCCCAAAAAATGATGTTTCCACCCCCATGCTTCACAGTAGGTATGGTGTTCTTTGGATGCAACTCAGCATTCTTTGTCCTCCAAACACGACGAGTTGAGTTTTTACCAAAAAGTTATATTTTGGTTTCATCTGACCATATGACATTCTCCCAATCCTCTTCTGGATCATCCAAATGCACTCTAGCAAACTTCAGACGGGCCTGAACATGTACTGGCTTAAGCAGGGGGACACGTCTGGCACTGCAGGATTTGAGTCCCTGGCGGCGTAGTGTGTTACTGATGGTAGGCTTTGTTACTTTGGTCCCAGCTCTCTGCAGGTCATTCACTAGGTCCCCCCGTGTGGTTCTGGGATTTTTGCTCACCGTTCTTGTGATCATTTTGACCCCACGGGGTGAGATCTTGCGTGGAGCCCCAGATCAAGGGAGATTATCAGTGGTCTTGTATGTCTTCCATTTCCTAATAATTGCTCCCAAAGTTGATTTCTTCAAACCAAGCTGCTTACCTATTGCAGATTCAGTCTTCCCAGCCTGGTGCAGGTCTACAATTTTGTTTCTGGTGTCCTTTGACAGCTCTTTAGTCTTGGCCATAGTGGAGTTTGGAGTGTGACTGTTTGAGGTTGTGGACAGGTGTCTTTTATACTGATAACAAGTTCAAACAGGTGCCATTAATACAGGTAACGAGTGGAGGACAGAGGAGCCTCTTAAAGAAGAAGTTACAGGTCTGTGAGAGCCAGAAATCTTGCTTGTTTGTAGGTGACCAAATACTTATTTTCCACCATAATTTGCAAATAAATTCATAAAAAATTCTACAATGTGATTTTCTGGGAAAAAAAATCTCAATTTGTCTGTCATAGTTGACGTGTACCTATGATGAAAATTACAGGCCTCTCTCATATTTTTAAGTGGGAGAACTTGCACAATTGGTGGCTGACTAAATACTTTTTTCCCCCACTGTATTTCGCAGGGCAGTGGTTCCCAACCTTTATCGCTTAATGTACCACCAGCTGAATGTTGCTCTGTCCAGAGTACCCCTGAAGTACCTCCTCATGTGTATTTTACCACTAGGCCTATGGTCTCATGAATCTTCTCAAGTACCGCCTGTGAATAGGCCAAGTACCCCCAGGGGTCCTAGTACCCCTTGTTGGGAACCACTGCTGCAGGGTAGCCCTTATGCCTATTTATTCTCAGCTGACTAATTGTCAAAAGGTTGCTCATGGTATGTCTCATTGGATGACACGTAGGTGAGCAGCAAGAGGCCAAAGTTCTCAGTGATGGCACAGATAAAATTGGGGCAGCTGAGCAGCCACTCTAGGAACCTTGTGGAGAAGCGGCCTTTATATATAGAAGTTAAAATAGGCCACTGCCATCAGGAACCTCGGAGCAGAGTGCAGGCCAATGCAGAAGCGCCAGATATGGCACTCTGGGCTCAGGCTTATAGAGGCACTAATGGAAGGTAGATCATTGGGAACCTAAAACAAAAACAAAAAGAGAGTCAGACCATGTATTTGCATTACCTTGCGATGCGTCTCAGTGGAGTCCTGGAAATGGAACAAGGAGGAGATGAAGATGCAGGTAATTACGCCAAGCAGCGGCAGACTGACGGTGCCCACAACACAGGAGGTGAATGATAGCCTGATCAGAGGCTTGTCATAACCCAGGACCTGTGGACCCTGCAGCATACTAGACTGGGACATCAGGGTCATATTTATCACAAAATAAGCATTTTAACTGTGAGAATGTTTAGATATTAACATAATAATTTATAATAATTAAATAGTCTAATTCTGCATTTAATAAATAGGTTTGAGAGTTTGAAATGCTTCCTGCAAAGTCATGCTGCTGTTTTCAGTGACAACAAGGCAGGACTATATTTAGAAACATGGATCAAAATGATCTGAATATGATTCCATACCTCCTATTTGTAGGCTACAGCTAGATCAATAATTTACAGATATAGGTATTGCATTGTCAGAGAAAGAAATGGCTTTTGTTGGCTTGAATTGGACTGTAACTACATACAGTGGCTTGCGAAAGTATTCACCCCCCTTGGCATCTTTCCTTTTTTGTTGCCTTACAACCTGGAATTAAAATTGATTTTTGGGGGGGTTTGTATCATTTGATTTACACAACATGCCTAACACTTAGAAGATGCAACATTTTTTGTGTGTGAAACAAACAACAAATAAGACCAAAAAAACAGAAAAATTGAGCGTGTATAACTATTCACCCCCCCCCCCTCCAAAGTCAATACTTTGTAGAGTCACCTTTTGCAGCAATTACAGCTGAAAATCTCTTGGGGTATGTCTCTATAAGCTTGGCACATCTAGCCACTGGGATTTGTGCCCATTCTTCAAGGCAGAACTGCTCCAGCTCCTTCAAGTTGGATGGGTTCCACTGGTGTACAGCAATCTTTAAGTCATACCACATATTCTCAATTGGATTGAGGTCTAGGCTTTGACTAGGCCATTCCAATACATTTCAATGTTTCCCCTTAAACCACTCAAGTGTTGATTTAGCAGTATGGTTAGGGACATTGTCCTTCTTGAAGGTGAACCTCCGTCCCAGTCTCAAATCTCTGGAAGACTGAAACAGGTTTCCCTCAAAAATGTCCCTGTATTTAGCGCCATCCATCATTCCTTCAATTCTGACCAGTTTCCCAGTCCCTGCCGATGAAAAACATCCCCACAGCATGATGCTGCCACCACCATGCTTCACTTTGGGGATGGCGTTCGCGGGGTGATGAGAGGTGTTGGGTTTGCGCCAGACATTGCGTTTTCCTTGATGGCCAAAAAGCTCAATTTTAGTCTCATCTGACCAGAGTACCTTCTTCCATATGTTTGGGGAGTCTCCCACATGGCTTTTGGCGAACACCAAACATGTTTGCTTTTTTTTTCTGGCAACTCATCTGGAAAACCCAGCTCTGTGGAGTGTACGGCTTAAAGTGGTCCTATGGACAGATACTCCAATCTCCGCTGTGGAGCTTTGCAGCTCCTTCAGGGTTATCTTTGGTCTCTTTGTTGCCTCTCTGATTAATGCCCTCCTTGCCTGGTCCGTGAGTTTTGGTGGGCGGCCCTCTCTTGGCAGGTTTGTTGTGGTGCCATATTCTTTTCATTTTTTAATAATGGATTTAATGGTGCTCCGTGGGATGTTAAAAGTTTCTGATATTTTTTTATAACCCAACCCTGATCAGCACTTCTCCACAACTTTGTCCCTGACCTGTTTGGAGAGCTCCTTGGTCTTCATGGTGCCTCTTGCTTGATGGTGCCCCTTGCTTAGTTGTGTTGCAGACTCTGGGGCCTTTCAGAACAGGTGTATATATACTGAGATCATGTGACAGATCATGTGACACTTAGATTGCATACAGGTGGACTTTATTTAACTAATTATGTGACTTCTGAAGGTAATTGGTTGCACCAGATCTTATTTAGGGGCTTCATAGCAAAGGGGGTGAATACATATGCACGCACCACTTTTCCGTTATTTTTTTAAAATATTTTTTTTAAACAAGTTATTTTTTTCGTTTCACTTCACCAATTTTGACTATTTATTGTATGTCCATTACTTGAAATCCAAATAAAAATCCATTTAAATTACAGGTTGTAATGCAACAAAATAAGAAAAACGCCAAAGGGGATGAATACTTTTGCAAGGCACTGTACTCCTGTGCATCGTTGCAGATAGGCTACTGACTATGCTCAGATTTATCTTGATAAGTTATTTCACAAGTTTGTAATGTAGTCTCTAATTCAGTAGCATCTGTTTATGCTCTCTTCAGCCCAACATGGACACTGAGCATCATCAACACGATGCAGAATACGCTTTTAACCTGAATCCTCCCCTAGCTGCCATATTATAAATATATTCAATAATGTTTGAAAAGAAATGCAGTACCAATGGAATGCGAAAAATGTATTGAAGAAATCAGATAAAAATGTATTATGATACCCGGAAGTGAAAGCAAAGTACTGGCTCAGTAGTGAGGGGGTGGGAGTAGCCTATAAAAACAAATCTTGATCATATCAAGAACCAGTCATATTACACGATTTCTCTATACTGAAAAAGTGTCACGATGAAGTGTAAGAAACTGTTTGAATTAATTGATAAACCAACTTTATACCACGGGAGCTGTCTGTGGTGCTTATCGCTCCCATCGCCAAAGACAGCCTGGCAATGCAAGTTGTCTCATGAGACATACTTAATTGGGAAAGACTCAAGTCAATGTTTTTGTTGTTGAGGATTATGGTTTTGGACAACGGATAAGTCCCACGAGTCTGATTTACAATGTAAATTCGATGTAAATTCCAATACTGCTCTGTGCGTCAAGATGAGCCTCCGCCCCGCCTCTAACCCCAGTCATGGCACGCTAACTATCGTTTTGGTCATAGCACAAGAGCAGTCTACCGCTATCCATGCGGGCAACTTCTTCATTCAAATTATAATTTGGCATATTTTTGGATCGAGATAAATGTAACCTGTAACAGCAAGATGAAACTATGTGGAATTCGAGCTTCACTGAGTTTAATTCTCTGCTTGAATATTATTCCAGGTAGGCTATAGTTTCTCTCTTTCGCTGAACTATGCACAGTTGAAAATGGTAAATTCACAATGTACATATTTAGGAATGTTTATGGCAAGGTTCCCCAACTGGCAGCCGGTGGCCGAATTTGGCACTGGATCGTTTTATTTGGCCTCCCAAGTTTTCTGAGAGAAAGAAAAAGAAAAGTGTTTTTATTTCAGTTTTTAGTTTCATTGTTGGACATAAGAGACTGTAAAAACACCAGGAAATCAGCTCCAAGTGATTTTCATTTAAGAAATCTGTTCCCAAGTATTCCCACGCATAATAAAGAGACACGTGATCGTATACAAACGTCAGCAAGGTTTGAAATTATTATGTTTTAGTCAAATATTATATCTGTTTGGGCTTCTTGTGGTCAATTTGCAATCTACAAATTATTTGTAAGTACAGTATGTTCTGGGCACATGACCATCCGCTCAAGAAAAACTCGACCCACGGTTGAATCTAGTTGATGATCCCTCGTTTATGGTATGTTAAGTGTTGTGTTATATCAACACACACTTACAGTCCAATTGCAATGAGTGTTCTCATTTTGTTTTTTCATTCAACATCATGCAAGTGGTGAGTTGAATGATTTCAGGACTGCTTTAGAGTAGTATATTGACAGATAGCTTGTTGGATTTGTATTACACATGAAAGAGAGCGATCCGGCTCTACATATTTTACTGGTTTGTGCCTCACTGGCACCGCTCCAGGTCAGACGGGAATAAAGCAGCCCAAGAGTTAACACACACAGGAAGTTTAAATCACACACTGGAGAAGATGAACATGGGTATGAACATGGGTATGTACCACGGGAGGTTGGTGGCACCTTAATTGGGGAGGACGGGTTCGTGGTAATGACTGCAGCGGAATAGGTGGAATGGTTTCAAATACGTCAAACACATGGTTTCCAGGTGTTTGACGCCATTCTATTCGCTCCGTTACGGCCATTATTAAGTATGGTTCTGTAAAGGTACAGAAACTGGGAGATAATATACACATGGAATGCAATGACTAGAGCAGGGTGAATGTATGCATATCAAATGGGCTACAACAGAGAATATAAATGGAACAGAACTGTAAAAGCACAATAGGCAAGGACTAAACATAATAACCACGTATTACATAGGAGTACAATAATAACAACAGCAGATGTAATGTAAACATCTTACCAAATACCATACAATAAGGCTATACAACTGGGTAACATAAATAACAAGCATTACACTAAAGGTAATAGTAGCCAATACAAATAACAACTTCAGCATATAACATTATAATAGCTACATAGTGATATACAAAGCCAAGCTAAACAACAAGGACAACTTACTCTGTGTTGATGCATCCCATGCCCATATGTCCACCCACACTCACAGACTGGAATAACACCATTCAGGTACGGCAATATTTACTCCCTTGGAGAGTGTGGGTCAGGCTGGCTAGCCAATCAGGACCTGGAGAGACTGCGTGGCTTGAGCGTGCACAGGGGTGAGACACATGACTATTGTCCGATTGGCTGAAGCCATGACCTGGAGGAGATATCGATCTCTCACCTGAGGGGGAGAAAGGGTGAGGATGGGTGAGAGTCAGACAGCGTGGCTCCAGCCAGACATAAACAACCCACACGCTGGAAATTAGTCCCATAGCGCCCTCTGCAGGGGGATTGTGAAACAACACATGTGTTACTGATGTAACTGATCTAAACTACATTATTACTGGCCTCTTAAACTTTAGAGCAGAGGTATTGAACTCTTACCCTACGAAGTCCGGAGCCTGCTGGTTTTCTCTTCTACCTGATAATTAATTGCACCACCTGGTGCGCCAGGTCTAAACCAGTCCCTGATTAGAGGGGAACAATGAAAAAAACTAAGTTGAACTGGCTTCGAGGTCCAGAGTTGAGTTTGAGGGCTCTAGAGTCTAAGCCCTGTCTAAGCCGTTAAGATTTCCCTTCACTGGAACTAAGGGGCCTAGCCCGAACTATGAAAAGCAGCCCCAGACCATTATTCCTCCTCCACCAAACTTTACAGTTGGCACTATGCATTGGGGTAGGTATTGTTCTCCTGGCATCCTCCAAACCCAGATTCATCCATCGGCCTGCCAGATGGTGAAGCATGATTCATCATTCCAGAGAACGAATTCCCACTGCTCCAGAGTCCAATGGCGGCGAGATTTACAACTCTCCAGCCGATGCTTGGCATTGCGGATGGTGATCTTAGGCTTGTGCGCAGCTGCTCGACCATGGAAACCCATTCAGCACTCAGCGGTCTCGTTCTGTGAGCTTGTGTGGCCTACCACTTCGCGGCTGAGCCGTTTTTGCTCCCAGATGTTTCCACTTTCAGTTGACCGGGACAGCTCTAGCAGGGCAGAAATTTGACGAACTGACTTGTTAGAAAGGTGGCATCCAATGACGGTGTCACGTTGAAAGTCACTGAGCTAGTCAGTAAGGCCATTCTACTGCCAATGTTTGTCTATGGAGATTGCATGGCGGAGTTCTCGATTTTATACACAGGTGTGGCTGAAATAGCGGAATCCACTAATTTGAAGGGGTGTCCACATACCTTTGTGTATATAGTGTAAGAAAGACCAGGAAACTATATACACTACCGGTGAAAAGTTTTAGAACACCTACTCATTCAAGGGTTTTTCTTTATTTTTACTATTTTCTACATTGTAGAATAATAGTGACGACATCAAATCTATGAAATAACACATATGGAATCATGTTTTAACCAAAAAAGTGTTAAAAAATGTAAATAATATTTTATATTTGAGATTCTTCAAATAGCCACCCTTTGCTTTGATAACAGCTTTGCACACTCTTGGAATTTTCTCAACCAACTTCATGAGGTAGTCACCTGGAATGCATTTCAATTAACAGGAGTCCCTTCTTAAAAGTTAATTTGTGGAATTTATTTCCTTCTTAATGCGTTTGGGCCAATCAGTTGTGTTGTGACAAGGTAGGGGGGGTATATAGAAGATAGCCCTATTTGGTAAAATACCAAGTCCATATTATGGCAAGAACAGCTCAAACAAGCAAAGAGAAACAACAGTCCATCATTACTTAAAGACATGAAGGTCAGTCAATACAGAAAATATCAAGAACTTTTAAAGTTTCTTTAAGTGCAGTCGCAAAAACCATCAAGCGCTATGATGAAACTGGCTCTCATGTGGACCGCCACAGGAATGGAAGCCCCAGAGTTACCTCTGCTGCAGAGGATACGTTCATTAGAGTTACCAGCCTCAGAAATTGCAGCCCAAATAAATGTTTCACAGAGTTCAAGTAACAGACACATCTCAACATCAACTGTTCAGAGGAGACTGTGTGAATCAGGCCTTCACGGTCGAATTGCTGTAAAGAAACCACCACTAAAGGACACCAATAATAAGAGACTTGCTTGGGCCAAGAAACATGAGCAATGGAGATTAGACCGGTGGAAATTTGTCCGTTGGTCTGGAGTCCAAATTGGAGATTTTTGGTTCCAACCGCCGTGTCTTTGTGAGACGCGGTGTGGGTGAACGGATGATCTCTGCATGTGTATTTCCCACCATAAAGCATGGAGGAGGAGGTGTTATGGTGTGGGGGTGCTTTGCTGGTAACACTGTCTGTGATTTATAAAAAATTCAAGGCACACTTAACCAGCATGGCTACCACAGCATTCTGCAGCGATACGCCATCCCATCTGGTTTGCGCTTAGTGGGACTATCATTTGTTTTTCAACAGGACAATGACCCAACACACCTCCAAGCTGTGTAAGGGCTATTTTACCAAGAAGGAGAGTGATGGAGTGCTGCATCAAATCAAATCAAATGTTATTTGTCACATACACGTGTTTAGCAGATGTTATTGCGGGTGTAGCGAAATGCTTTTGCTTCTAGCTCCGACAGTACAGTAATATCTAACAAGAAATATCTAACAATTTCACAACATATACCCAATACACACAAATCTAGTAAGGAATGGAATTTAAGAATATATACATATATGGATAAGCAATGACAGAGCGGCATGGACTAAGATACAGTAAAATATTATAGAATAGAATACAGTATATACATATGAGATGGGTAGTGCAAGATAAGTAAACATTATTAAAGTGACTAGTGTTCCATTTCTTAAAGTGGCCAGTGATTTCAATAGGCAGCAGTGTCACGTCTCCTCCTGTTGCTCCCCTCCGGCATTCTGATTCGCCGGTCTACTGAGCCACCGGTCTGAGCGGACCACCTCGGCAACACCAGAATGGAAACCCAATGCACCCTAATCACCTCCAGCGCACCTGCACCTCATCATCTCATCACCACCTCTATATAGCCCTGGACTGTTCAGTGTTGTGTTGTGTGTGATTGTTAGTGTCTTGTCGTGAATTCACGCTTTGTTGTTCTCTTACTCAGTGGTAAGCAAACCTTTACATTGTTGATTCCTGCGTCTGTGTCCTGCCTCTTCGTATCCTCAGTACTCGTCACAGAATCAAACACCAATCACGAAGATGGATGTAGCAGGTAATCCTCCTGGACCACAGATCTCCTGGCGGCTCCCTATCTAGGCGGTATGACTCCCGTCCCTGCTCCGTGAGTGTTCCGTCATCACCTTTCACCAAACCATTGTTTTTAGTTCCCCTAACGGTGAATGGTTCTTTCTTCGCTTCGCTTTCCACGGCAATGATAGATTCCGGATCAGCGAGGAACCTTATAGATAGGGAGCTGGTCACTGAATGGGGGTCCATCGTGCAACTGCCTTCTCCACTACATGTCACCTCGCTGGACAATAAACCACTTGGATCAGGCACCATTACGCATGTCACTCTCCCCATCACCATCACCATTCCCACACTACCGGAGCACCACGAGGAGCTGTCCTTCCACATCGTCACGTCACCCCTTCACCGGATCGTCTTGGGATTGCCCTGGCTCAGACTATACAACCCCACCATCAATTGGATCACCAAGAGGATCACAGCCTGGTCCCCCTCATGCCGGAGGACCTGCCTGCCGGTGGTTTGTTGTTCCACGTCAATGGAGAGTCCGGAGTCCACCCTTCAGCCCAACATTCCACGTGAGTATGCAGATCTCTCCGATGTCTTCTCTGCCTCCAAGGCTAAGTGTCTCCCTCCTCACAGGCCCTGGGACTGCGCCATTGACCTGCTGGAGGGACAACACCCCCCAAAGAGTCGCATTTACTCCCTCTCCATAGCGGAGACTGAGGCAATGGAGAAGTATGTGGCGGAGACCCTGAAACAGGGGTTCATCAGACGCTCTACCTCTCCTGCCTCCGCCAGCTTCTTCGTGGCCAAAGAAGACAGAGGACTGAGACCGTGCATTGATTACCGGGGGCTGAACGCAGTCACCACCAAGTACCGGTACTCCCTCCCTCTGGTTCCATCGGCCATCGAGCAGCTGTGAGGGGCCTTGTACTTTACCAAGTTGGACCTGAGGAGTGCCTACAACCTGATCCGAATCCGGGAAGGAGACAAGTGGAAGATGGCATTCAGCACTACCTCAGGCCACTATGAATACTGCATCATGCCCTACGGCCTCGCCAATGCACCTTCCGTGTTCCAGTCCTTCGTCAATGACGTGTTCCGAGACATGCTGAGTAGACAGGTGGTGGTGTACTTTGACGATATCCTGATCTACTCGGCTACGTTCGAAGAGCACGTCAGGGACGTCAGAGCGGTCCTACTCCGCCTCCGGGAACACAGCCTGTTGGTGAAGGGGGAGAAATGCGAATTCCACCAACAGGCCATCTCCTTCCTGGGATACAGGATCAGTCCTCAGGGGGTGTTCATGGAAAGAGCGAAGACTGACGCCGTCAGGTCATGGCCAGTCCCCACCACCATCAAGGGCCTACAGAGCTTCCTGGGCTTCGCAAATGTCAGGTCCTTCAGCTCCATAGCCGCCCGCTCACCTCTCTCCTTAAGGGGGGGCCTCAGAAGCTGGCCTGGAACCCTGAGGCTGACGCTGCCTTCAAGAGGCTTAAGGAGAGGTTCACCACAGCGCCCCTCCTAAAACACCTAGATCCAGCTTGTCCTTTCATCCTGGAGGTGGACGCATCTGATGAGGGTGTGGGTGGGGTCCTCTCCCAGTGGCAAGGTAAGCCAGAGAAAATGTATCCCTGTGCCTTTTTCTCGAAAAAGCTTACCCCCACAGAGAGGAACTATGGAGTTGGAGACAAGGAGCTGTTGGCGGTGGTCCTCGCTCTGGAGGAATGGAGACACTGGCTGGAGGGCGCAGTCCATCCATTCCAGATTCTCACTGACTACCGTAATTTGGAGCATATATGGGCAGCGAAACAGATGAACTCTCGTCAAGCCAGGTGGGCCCAATTTCTTACTCGCTTTCAATGTATTCTGTCCTACCGCCCAGGATCCCAGAATGTGAAAGCCGACGCACTCTCCAGGATGCACCATACCGGAGAAAGGAAGGATCTGGAGGGTCCTATCCTGCCTCCGTCTCTCATCGTGGCACCTGTTGTTTGGGATGTGGACGAAGACATCCGTCTGGTGGCTCAGGAGGACCCAGCGCCTGCCAATGCCCCTCCAGGGCGCGTGTATGTACCCACCAGGGTCCGTGACCGCCTGCTGATCTGGGCGCACACCACCCTTACGGCAGGACACTCCGGTATGACGCGCACCCTACATTCTCTCTCACAAAAATACTGGTGGCCCACCTTGGTTACTGATGTCTCTCGCTATATCAACTCCTGTTCCGTATGTGCCCAAACGAAGAGACCTCAGAACGCCCCGGCAGGCAAACTAGTTCCTCTCCCAGCGCCTCAGCGACCTTGGTAACACCTGTCCATAGACTTTGTCACCAACCTCCCACGTTCTGACGGCTTCACCACAGTCCTGGTGGTCGTAGATCGGTTCTCCAAATCATGCCGTTTTTTTGCACTAACTGGTCATCCTTCTGCACTTCAGGTCGCTGAGGTCCTGTTCCAACAGGTCTTCCAGCATTATGGACTTCCGGAGGACATCGTCTCGGACCGTGGCCCCCAATTCACCTCCCGAGTGTGGAAGGCTTTCCTGGAGAAGACCAGGGCCACGGCCAGCCTCACTTCCGGGTATAGGCTTCAGTCGAATGGGCAGGTGGAGTTTATGAACCAAGAGCTGGGGAGGTTTCTTCGTTGCCACTGTCAGGACCGGCAGGGTGAGTGGGTGAGGTTTCTACCCTGGGCAGAATATGTCCAGAACTATCTCGTTCACTCCTCCACGGGGCTCACTCCCTTCCAGTACATCCTGGCGTACCAGCCGGCCCTGGCCCCTTGGACACCCAGCCAGACCGATGCGCCCGCTGTCGACGAGTGGTTCCACAGGGCCGGACAGGTCTGGGACGCCGCCCATGTCCATCTCCAGAGGGCCATTCATCGGCAGAAGGACCAAGCCGACCGCCACTGCAGTGAGGCCCCTGTATTCCAGCCTGGTGATTATGTCTGGCTGTCCACAAAAAAACCACCCTCTCCGCCTGCGCTGCAAGAAACTGAGCCCCTGGTTTGTGGGGCCGTTTAAGGTCCTCCGGCGGATGAATGAGGTATCGTACCGGTTGCTCCTTCCCCCTCACTGCCGTGTCTCACCCACTTTTCATGTGTCTCTCCTCAGGCGAGTGGTTCCTGGTCCTCTGGTGGATGCCATGCCCTGGTGTATGCCCCCTCCCTGGACATTGATGGGAGTCTGGTGTATGCGGTGAGGGACCTGCTGGACTCCTGGTTCCGTGGGGGACAGCTCCGTTACCTGGTGGACTCGGAGGGGTATGGTCCTGAGGAGAGGAACTGGGTTCCGGCTGGGGACGTTCCCGGCTGGGGACGTTCCCCAACCTAATTCGGGACTTCCACCGTCGCCGCCCTGACCGGCCCACTCCTTGTCCGCGGGGTCGTTCTTAGGGCTGGCAACGTCCTGCGGCGGGAGCCGCACGTTGCTCCCCTCCGGTGCTCTGATTCGCCAGTCTACTGAGCCAAATGGTCTGAGCGCAACACTGGAATGGAAACCCAACACACCCTATTCACCTCCAGCGCACCTGCACTTCATCTCATAACCACCCCTGTATAGCCCTGGACTGTTCAGTGTTGTGTTGTGTGTGATTGTTAGTATCTTGTCGTGTACGCACTCTTTGTTGTTCTCTTGCCCAGTGTTAAGTAAACCTTTACATTGTTGATTCCTGCGTCTGCATCCTGCCTCTTCGTATCCTCAGTACTCGCCACAAGCAGCAGCCTCTAATGTGCTAGTGATGGCTATTTAACAGTCTGATGGCCTTAAGATAGAAGCTGTTTTTCATTCTCTCAGTCCCAGCTTTGATGCACCTGTACTGACCTCACCTTATGGATGATAGCGGGGTGAACAGGCAGTGGCTCGGGTGGTTGATGTCCTTGATTATCTTTTTGGCCTTCCTGTGACATCGGTCGCTGTAGGTGTCTTGGAGGGCGGGTAGTTTGCGCTCAGTAATGTGTTCGGCAGACCACACCACCCTCTGTAGAGCCTTGCGGTTGTGGGCGGTGCAGTTGCCATACCAGGCGGTGATGCAGCCCGACAGGATGCTCTCAATTGTGCATCTCAAATCAAATCAAATTTTATTGGCCACATGCGCCAAATACAACAGGTGCTGACATTACATTGAAATGCTTACTTACAGCCCTTAACCAACAGTGCATTTATTTTTAACAAAAAAGTAAAAATTAAACAACAACAAAAAGTGTTGAGAAATAAAGAGCAGAAGTAAAATAAAATAACAGTAGGGAGCCTATATATACAGGGGGGTGCCGGTGCAGAGTCAATGTGTGGGGGCACCGGCTAGTTGAGGTAGTTGAAGTAATATGTACATGTGGGCAGAGTTAAAGTGACTATGCATAAATAATTAACAGAGTAGCAGCAGCGTAAAAGGATGGGGTGGGGGGGCAGTGCAAATAGTCTGGGTAGCCATGATTAGCTGTTCAGGAGTCTTATGGCTTGGGGGTAGAAGCTGTTGAAGTCTTTTGTACCTAGACTTGGCACTCCGGTACCGCTTGCCGTGCGGTAGCAGAGAGAACAGTCTATGACTAGGGTGGCTGGAGTCTCTGACAATTTTGAGGGCTTTCCTCTGACATCGCCTGGTATAGAGGTCCTGGATGGCAGGAAGCTGGGCCCCAGTGATGTACTGGGCCGTATGCACTACCCTCTGTAGTGCCTTGCGGTCGGAGGCCAAGCAGTTGCCATACCAGGCGGTGATGCAACCATTCAGGATGCTCTCGATGGTGCAGCTGTATAATTTTTTTGAGGATCTGAGGACCCATGCCAAATCTTTTCAGTCTCCTGAGGGGGAATAGGCTTTGTCGTGCCCTCTTCACGACTGTCTTGGTGTGTTTGGACCATGATAGTTCGTTGGTGATGTGGACACCAAGAAACTTGAAGCTCTCAACCTGTTCCACTACAGCCCCGTCGATGAGAATGGGGGCGTGCTCAGTCCTCTTTTTTTTCCTGTAGTCCACAATCATCTCCTTTGTCTTGGTCACGTTGAGGGAGAGGTTGTTGTCCTGGCACCACACGGCCAGGTCTCTGACCTCCTCCCCATAGGCTGTCTCATCGTTGTCGGTGATCAGGCCTACCACTGTTGTGTCGTCGGCAAACTTAATGATGGTGTTGGAGTCGTGCCTGGCCATGCAGTCAGGGGACTGAGCACGCACCCCTGAGGGGCCCCCGTGTTGAGGATCAGTGTGGCAGATGTGTTGTTACCTACCCTTACCACTTGGGGGCGGCCTGTCAGGAAGTCCAGGATCCAGTTGCAGAGGGAGGTGTTTAGTCCCAGGATCCTTAGCTTAGTGATGAGCTTTGAGGGCACTATGGTATTGAATGCTGAGCTGTAGTCAATGAATAGCATTCTCACGTAGATGTTCCTCTTGTCTAGGTGGGAAAGGGCAGTGTGGAGTGCAATAGAGATTGCATCATCTGTGGATCTGTTGGGGCGGTATGCAAATTGGAGTGGGTCTAGGGTTTCTGGGATAATGCTGTTGATGTGAGCCATGACCAGCCTTTCGAAGCACTTCATGGCTACAGACGTCAGTGCTACGGGTCGGTAGTCATTTAGGCAGGTTATCTTAGAGTCCTTGGGCACGGGGACTATGGTGGTCTGCTTGAAACATGTTGGTATTACAGACTCAGTCAGGGACATGTTGAAAATGTCAGTGAAGACACTTGCCAGTTGGTCAGCACATGCTCGGAGTACACGTCCTGGTAATCCGTCTGGCCCTGCGGTCTTGTGAATGTTGACCTGCTTAAAAGTCTTACTCACATCGGCTACGGAGAGAATGATCACATAGTCATCCGGAACAGCTGGTGCTCTCATGCATGCTTCAGTGTTGCTTGCCTCGAAGCGAAGCATCTGGAAGTCTTGTGTCACTGGGCAGCTCGCGGCTGTACTTCCCTTTGTAGTCTGTAATCGTTTTCAAGCCTTGCCACATCCCACGAGCATCAGAGCCAGTGTAGTACGATTCAATCTTAGTCCTGTATTGACTCTTTGCCTGTTTGATGGTTCGTCGGAGGGCATAGCGGGATTTCTTATAAGCGTCCGGGTTAGAGTCCCGCTCCTTGAAAGTGGCAGCTCTACCCTTTAGCTCAGTGCGGATGTTTCCTGTAATCCAAGGCTTCTGGTTGGGGTATGTACGTACGGTCACTGTGGGGACGACATCATCGATGCACTTATTGATGAAGCCAGTGACTGATGTGGGGTACTCCTCAATGCTATCTGAAGAATCCCGGAACATGTTCCAGTCTGTGCTAGCAAAACAGTCCTGTAGCTTAGCATCTGTGTCATCTGACCACTTTTTTATTAACCGAGTCACTGGTGCTTCCTGCTTTAGTTTTTGCTTATAAGCAGGAATCAGAAGGATAGAGTTATGGTCAGATTTGCCAAATGGAGGGCGAGGGAGAGCTTTGTATGCGTCTCTGTGTGTGGAGTAAAGGTGGTCTAGAGTTTTTTTCCCCTCTGGTTGCACATTTAACATGCTGGTAGAAATGAGGTAGAACGGATTTAAGTTTCCCTGCATTAAAGTTCCCGGCCACTAGGAGCGCTGCAAATGTTTGTGAGGGTTTTAGGTGCCAAGACAAAATTCTTCAGGCTCCTGAGGTTGAAGAGGCTCTGTTGCGCCTTCTTCACCACACTGTCTGCGTGGGTGGACCATTTCCGTTTGTCAGTGATGTGTACGCCAAGGAACTTGACACTTTCCACCTTTTCCACTACGGTCCCGTCGATGTGGATAGGGGGGTGCACCCTCTGCTGTTTCCTGAAGTCCACAATCATCTCCTTTGTTTTGTTGACGTGAGTGAGTGAGAGGTTATTTTCCTGGCACCACACTCCCAGAGCCCTCACTTCCTCCCTCTAGGCAGTCTCGTCATTGTTGGTAATCAAGCCTACTACTATTGTGTCATCTGCAAACTTGATGATTGAGTTGGAGGCATGCTTGGCCACGCAATCATGGGTGAACAGGGAGTACAGGAGAGAGGTGAGCACGCACCCTTGTTGGGTCCCATTGTTGAGGATCTGCGAAGTGGAGATGTTGTTTCCTACCTTCACCACCTGGGGGCAGCCCGTCAGGAAGTCCAGGACCCAGTTGCACAGGGCAGGGTTCAGACCCAGGGCCTCATGCTTAATGATGAGCTTGGAGGGTACTATGGTGTTGAATGCTGAGCTATAGTCAATGAACAGCATTCCTACATAGGTATTCCTCTTGTTCAGATGGGATAGGGCAGTGTTATGGAGATTGCATCGTCTGTGGATCTATTGGGGCGGTAAGCAAATTGAAGGTATCGTAGAGGTTATATCATCCTTGACACGTCTCTCAAAGCACTTCATGGTGACAGAGGTGAGTGCTACGGTACGATCGTCATTTAGTTCCGTTACCTTTGCTTTCTTGGGTACAGGAACAATGGTGACCATCTTGAAGCATGTGGGAACAGCAGACTTGGAAAGTGAGAGATTGACTATGTCCGTAAACACACCAACCAGCTGGCCTGTGCATGCTCTGAGGACGCGGCTAGGGATGCCATCTAGTCCAGCAGCCTTGCGGGGGTGAACATGCTTAAATGTCTTACTCACATCGGCCACGGAGAAGGAGAGGTCACAGTCCTTGGTAGTGGGCCTCGTCGGTGGCACTGTGTTATCCTCAAAGCGGGCGAAGAAGGTGTTTAGCTTGTCTCGAAGCGAGACGTCTGGAAGCGAAAACTCATGCAAATGTTATTAGATCTTTCTATACAAATGGGGGGTGGCAGGTAGCCTAGCGGTTAGAGTGTTGGCCCAGTAACTAAAAGGACGCTAGTTCGAATACCTGAGCCGACAAGGTGAAAAATTGGTTGATTGTACCCTTGAGCAAGGAACTTAGCACTAGTTTGCTCCAGGGGCACCATACCACTATGGCTGACCCTGTAAAACAACACATTTCACTGCACCTATCTGGTGTGTGTGAAAATGAAGACATGTTTTTCCCCCTTTTTGTATGCATTTGACCTACAAGAACGGTGTACAGTATGTCTATTAGAGGGCATTATAGCCATCTGTATGTTTATTAGGGCATGTATCAACATATCCCTCCTTGGGGTCAACAGATGCCTCAGTTACATCTGCTGGTTGGCTCATAATGTCAGCTTTACTGGATCTCTTGCTATAGCATCAGAAGGGTAATCTACTCCCAAATTGTCAAAGTGTTCTGCATCATCTGCCATGTGTTCACATGTGCTCTGACACATTAAGACATTTACCCATGTACAGGAAACACTTGATTAAATGAGGGATAGAAAAAACTTTATATTGAAAGTAGGTGCTTCCACACAGATGTTGCTCCTGAGTTAATTAAGCAATTAAAACATCCCATCATGCTTAGGGTCATGTATATAAAATCCCAGTTACCCATTATTTTGGCTATCATGGCTAGAAGAAAAGATCTCAGTGACTTTGAAAGATGGGTCTCAAAAGAGCATAGGGTGTTTAAAGTGTGTGTGTGTGTGTGTGTTTGTTTGTTTGTTTGTGTCTCAGTCACCAGACCCAATTGAACACTTATGGGAGATTCTGGAGTGGCGCCTGAAATAGTGTTTTTAACCACCATCAACAAAACACCAAATTATGGAATTTCTTGTGGAAGAATGGTGTCGAACTTGTTCCAGACACTTGTAGAACCTATGCCAAGGCGCATTGAAGCTGTTCTGGTGCCTTGGGGCCCAAAGCCCTATTAAGAAACTTTATGTTGGTGTTTCTTTTATTTTGGCAGTTATCTGTATATCCCAGAGACTTTGCTCTGGCTGACATCAGGTTGTCACAGATTGTCATTTTGAATAAATGTATAAAAATGATCTAGTGTTCACTAAATTACAAATGAAGGAAATTAAATTACATTCATTGTGTTTTGGTGTTTATGTGAGAATGATGTTGAAAATGTTTAACATTGCTCTCCATGTTCTTTCTTCTAAATTTTAAATGACTAATTTGTCATGTTAGTCATTTAGCAGACACTCTTCTCTCTGCCCTGTCCTAGCCTGTTGGAGTGCTCATGGGAAGTATGCCCAGAAGCTGCTGAAAGATTAGTCTGAAACTGTAAAACAACACACATCTCATAGTACATGATCCAGTGTATGTCTGACATACTGAAAGGGACAATTCAACTTGATATTGTCAAGAGAAACAAAGATTATCACTTTAATTATTAGCTGTTACGTATCCAGGGTTTATTCTCTGTTTTCTCTGTTCACAGTGGATTGAACCGTATGTCCTGATTCTGAACTGTATGTCCTGATTCTGAACTGTATGTCCTGATTCTGAACTGTATGTCCTGATTCTGAACTGTATGTCCTGATTCTGAACTGTATGTCCTGATTCTGAACTGTATGTCCTGATTCTGAACTGTATGTCCTGATCCTGAACTGTATGTCCTGATTCTGAACTGTATGTCCTGATTCTGAACTGTATGTCCTGATTCTGAACTGTATGTCCTGATCCTGAACTGTATGTCCTGATTCTGAACTGTATGTCCTGATTCTAAACTGTATGTCCTGATCCTTGCTTTGTTGTGCCAACTTGTATTCCCTACTGATTTCACCTCTCTCCACAGAGAAATATTTAATTCGATCTGCTCAGACACTCTGCTAGTCTCCTGACAAATGACTGCATTTTGTATAGCTACATATTCTAATTGAGTGTTTAACCCCACAACAGTTCAACAGTGTCCCTGTTATTCACCATAAGAGCCGACGTTACCAGAACAGAGCTTTCTCAGTGCAGCCTTTACCTCTTTGTTTCTGAAACTATAGATGACAGGATTCATAACAGGGACACTGTCAGACAGCAGTTAACAATAGATATCAAGATTAGAACATTACAGTGAACGTTTTTTTTTTGATTTGGCACTGATGTAGATGCAGGAGTGAGTGAGGTGGAAGATGAGGACTACAGTAAGATATGCGGAGCAGGTAGAGAAGGCTTTTATACGGCCCTCTGAAGACGCAATCTTGCAGACGGTTAAAATTAGTCTGAAGTAGGACCAAATAATGACAGTGAACGGGAGGAAAGTCACAGAACCAAAAAATGTATTTTGTTGCTACAGAAGGGTATTTGTGATGCGAAAAGGACACAGAAAGCAGGTAAATAGAGTCCCGATGCCCATGCTGCTGTAGCCAATAGGCCGCATTCTCTTAGTGATAATGCAGCTGTGGCGTAAGATATTACAGATGGTGACATAGCGGTTATAGTCCATGACACACAGCAGCTCGCTCTCTACGGTTTCAAATGACAAAAACACATACAACTGGATAAAACATGCTGAGAGATGGTTATGTCATTCCACAAACACACTGCTATCATCTTAGAGAGAACACTGGTTGATATCACAGTGTCTATGAGGGCCAGGTTGCTGAGGAAAATGTACATGGCAGACTGCTGCTTGGGGTCTGTCGCCACCAGGGTAAGTATGATGAGTTTTCCAATCAGGATCATCAGGTAGACCACCAATAGGAAGACCAGCTCTAGGTAGAACCCTCTCTCACCCCCACCGAAGAGGAAGTCAGTCACAACAGTCACATTGGCTTGAATGCAAGAGTCAACTGGCGGTCAAGGAAGATAATTTTACAAAGGTGCACAATATCAGCATTTGCTTAAGAACGACAGAAATAGTTGACGATCTTATTTGGTATGAGACACTTACTTTCTACATTGTGAAAGCTGTATTCAGGGCATTTATGTTGTCGACAGATTTGGATATTATTTGGACTATTTCTGTGAAAAGACACACACAAAAAGACATAAAAACATGAATCATTCATCTCTATAGTATACACTACATGTAATATAAACCATTTTGAATAGCCATTGATGCAAATGATGAATTGATGAATCTGGTATTGAATTAGCACAATAACACCAATGATTTGCCTCCCCACTATACAGTAACACTTACCGTCTGTATAGTGTGCACAAAACAATGCTACTTAATACAGTTTGCAAAAATAATTCACTTAACAAGACTTAATTCACAGAAGAAAATGGAAAAGATCAAACTCCTGATAGTGGCTTGACAATATGACTAGTTTATCTCAATGTACAGGTCATCATGTGGACTTGATCTAGAAACCAAGTGTTGTGTTTCTGTTGTCCTGTCTATTTTATAGCGCTCCCTGCACTTCCCGGGGGCTTCCACACACCTCCTCTAACTGCAAACTCTCTCATAGTTCAGAACATAGTTGGTTTCCTGGGATTATTCCAGCCAATCAGCGCTTCACACAACAGTAGGCCTAATGACTCCCACGCATGCGTTGATCGGTAATACATGCATGGCATTCATGGCAAACGAGAGCAGAGCTAAAATGGATAATAATAACTACTACTCTCTTCTGTGCTTCCCTTCCCTTGTTGCATCATTATGTATGCTTATGACTGGGGCACATAGTTTCTGATTCATTATGTCCAACACTTAATTTCGATCCTCTAAAATGTTTATATGCATGGATAGATGCTCAACAAACTCTTCATGAACTCCATCGGCTAGCTAGATGTTAACTGCGAATGCTGATATGCAATAAACAATCTTTTGTTGCCAGCAGGGAGTTGTACATGTCCTTATACAATGTCGCTTGAATGTGTGTGATAGTTTTAAAATCTGAAAGCTCCAGACAATATCAACCCGGAATGTATAGACAATGGTTTTTCCTTGCCGTGTAACCTTTTACCATTTCAAAGTAACATAATCATATTTGATTATAAGGATATATCAAACATGCTAATTCATTGTTAAAGGCTCAGTGCAGTCAAAAATGTGATTTACCTGAGTTCTATATATATTTACACACTATGAGGTTGGAATAATACTTTGAAATTGCGAAATTGGTAATGCCCTTTTAGTGTAAGAATTGTTTCTGGTGATATGGAGTTTTGGCCTGCCAGGCGGTATATTAGTTAATAGACCAATAAGAAAGAGAGTTCCAAACCTTTCTGCCAATAACAGATAGTTTTCAATTTTCCCCTCCCCACTAAGACCACTCCCAGACAGTCCTAGCAACATTCTTGATTGAGAAATTACTCTATGCTAAGAAGCTATTGTTTCTTTTTGACCATTTTCATTGAAAACAATCACAGTAAGGTACTTAATTGTTACCCAGAAATGATTTGATAAATAAATCCAAATAAAAAACGGCTGCATTTGACCTTTAAATAATAAAATCCAAACATGGTGCGTTATGGAATAACTTTATTGGAAGACAGGAGTTTCAGTACAGAATCCTTTATCTGTTTGTTTCTGAAACTGTAAACAAGTGGGTTCACAAGAGGAGTTAAAATACAGTTGACAATAGATATTAAGATGAGAACATTGGGATGAATATTATTTGATTTAGCACTGATGTAGACGCATGAATGAGCAATGTAGAAGGTAAGGACAACAATGAGATGTGAGGAGCAGGTAGAGAAAGCTTTTTTCCGCCCTTCAGATGTGGCAATTTTGCAAATGGATTTGATGATTCTACAATATGACCAACATATGACAGTGAATGGAACATACATCACAAATAAAGCACATGCGAGGGCTAGATCTATCAATAAAGTTGTGTCCAAACAAGACAATGTAACAATCGGAGGATAATCACAAAACCAAAACATTATCTCATTCCTGCAGAAAGGTAGTTTTGATGCAAGAATGACATTCAATGCTGGAAAAATCATCCCCAAAGCCCATGCTGTTGAGGCCAGTAACACACACTTTTTGATTGTTATGATGCTGTTGTAGCGTAAAGGATTGCAGATAGCAACATAGCGGTCGTAGGCCATGACACACAGGAGAAATCCCTCTGCAATTTGGAATGTCAAATAAGTATACATCTGCAAGAAGCAACCTGCAAATGAAATGGACACATCATTCCACAAACACACTGATATTATTTTAGGTAGAACGCTGGTGGTAATCACTATATCTATGAAAGACAGGTTACAGAGCAAAATATACATTGGTGTGTGAAGTTTGGAGTCCAGCAAGACCAGAGTGATGATCATGGTGTTGCCAATGAGGACCATGATGTATACCACTAGAAGAAAGATGGCCAGCTCTGTGTAGATCTCCTTGAGACCCAGCTCCCCTCCATGTATCAGGAAATCTGCAAAGAGGCTCACATTGAACTCCAGTGGTTGAGAAACATCTGAAAAACATCATGAGAATAATTCGATTTTCATCTAAAAGCATGCATCCACGAAGCACTGTCTAAAACACATACTGGTATATAAATACATAGTAAGTATATAGTCGGACACAGTGTAACCACAAGGAATACATTGTTTAGTAGTATAGTTGTTGTGACCTTATTATGAACAGGTATTACACACACACACACACACACACACCATACACACACACACACACACACACACACACACACCATACACACACACACACACCATACACACACACCATACACACACACACACACACACCATACACACACACACACACACCATACACACACACACACACACCATACACACACACACACACACACACACACCATACACACACACACACACACACACACACACCATACACACACACACCATACACACACACACACACACCACACACACACACACCATACACACACACACACACACCATACACACACACACACACACACACACACCATACACACACACACACACACACACGCACACCATACACACATATAGTAGGACCTTTTTGAAATCAAAGAGATACAGAAGGAACATCATAATAGAAGGAAACAAAGGCCTTTAAAGGCTGAGGATGATATAAGAGTTAGTTTGATAGTTTTTCACTGTTCAGGTAAAGACATTTCACCAATAGACAACACTGCAAACTCTAAAGCAAATAATTGTATGGAATCAGCTGACAGTGAAAGGGGGGGGGGGGGGCATTGCAGGCAATGTGTCTTCCGCATTTAACCCAACCTCGCTGAATCGGAGAGGTGCATGGGGCTGCCTTAATCGACATCTCTGGTGCCCCAGGAACAGTTTTTGGTTAACTGTCTTGCCGACTTGGGGATTTGAACCAGCGACCTTTCAATTACTGGCCCAACGCTCTTAACCGCGAGGCTACACTACTGATTTTCAATTAAGTCAAGATTCACTATTAGAAACCAAACCAAATATCAAACAACAGTGTGTTGAGCATTGAGCACATTTACATGGGAGGTTTACAGTGAGGTTGATCCGGACAAGGGCATGGTTGTCCAAAGTTGCCACAGGTAATCACAGAGCCACAGTAGATGCTAAGAGGGATCCTTGGGACGACCCTACCATATACCCTGACCCCTAACCCTGACCATTACACTTACCCTTATCCAAACCCTTACCAAACCCTAACCTTAACCCTTACCTTAACCATTTTACATTTCAATGGGGGGATGTCAGAGTTGGGTCATCCAAAGCATCCCACTTAGCAAAAACCATTGATTCACACAACAAATAAATAAATATACATTTAACAAACAAAAACAAATGGACATTGGGAAAAAAATAATCTGCTAAGGTTGAATGGATTGTGTTAGGGTTAATACATTGACTCAAATAGGGTAATACTTGTAGCTATGCATTTTGTTGTCATTGCATTTTCAAAACATTTAACAGGACGTACTAAAGAAACCAGAAAATTGTTAGCATCCTCCAATTCACCAACCACTGTTGACAATATGTTTTACATTAATCAGACGGTGAGAACTTCCTATTTAAATATCGGAAACGTAATTTTGTTTACCTGAAAGAGAAAAATAAGATGTTTATTATGGCTGCCGTTCTTCTTGTTCCTTAAACAGCTCTTGTATCATTATATTTTTCCAATTGGAAAATTAGAAAACACAAACAATTGTCATATCATAGAAAGCACTGGATTTCTCACTTACTTGCCATTGCGTTGGTCATCTCACCAGACAATCCTGCTCTGAGACCAGCATCTCTGTGATTGAGGAAGAGCTGCATAATGTGACAACTTTTATAAGAACTCCTCACCCGCTCTTCCTCTGTTATCCTTTTCAGGAAGCTTTTTAATTAGACAGCAAACAGAGGAGTCACTTTGGGACCTATTGATCATGTTGTCTGAAACAAGCTCATTATTGGGACCTACAACACCAGCTCTAATTGGTTTGATCAGAACACAGAGACCCTTCAAACGTTTTATGTCTCTAAGGTATCATATCACATGAAAACAATGCAGGCCTGTCCAATACACTGTGGTCCAATTTAAGTTGGTAAGGCCATGCCATGTCTGTGATTTAATATACAATTATATAGCATCCATGCAGTGATTAAATGTACTAAGTAGAATAACATAATCTACACCAGTGGTGATAAAAGTACCCTATTGTCATACTTGAGTAAAAGTAAAGATACCTTAATAAAAAATGACTCAAATAAAAGTGAAAGTCTCCCAGTAAAATACTACTTGAGAAAAAGCCTAAAAGTACTTGGTTTTAAATATACTTTTGTATCAAAATTAAATGTAATTGCAAAAAATATACTTTACTTTACGTGTCAAAAATGAAACTATAAATCATTTCAAATTCCTTATATTAAGCAAACCAGATGGCACCATTTTCTCTATATATTTTTTATTTATGGCAAACCAGGGGCACACTCCAACACTCAGACATCATTTACAAATGAAGCATTTATGTTTAGTGAAACCGCCAGATCAGAGGCAGTAGGGATGACAGGCATGTTCTCTTGATAAGTGCATGGATTGGACCATTTTCCTGTCCTGCTAAGCACTCAAAATGTAATGAGTACTTTTGGTTGTCAGGGAAAATGTATGGAGTGAAAAGTACATCCTTTTCTTTAGGAATGTAGTGAAGTAAAAGTAAAAGTAGTCAAAAACATAAATAGTAAAGTCAAGTACAGATACCCAAGACATACTAACTTCTCACCATTTCAATAACAGGGGAGGTTAGCATTTCTTGGGGGGAATGGTATTTGTGCATCTGTAACTTTCTCATTATTCACGATTCATTCAGGATGATCCATAATCATGGTAGCATCCACATTAATGTAGAAGTGTTTAGAAACATATTCATATTTACAATAAAAGTGACCCCAAAAGTATTTATAATTCATTTCAATTGGGCACAAAATGATCTGAAACACAACCAAAACAAACAGCAAATGCATCCAACAAATGTGTAGAGTCACAAGCTTGATGTAGTCATTGCGTGCTATGAATATGGGACCAAATACTAAACTTTTTACTACTTTAATACACATTTAAGTGAATTTGTCCCAATACCTTTGGTCCCCTAAAATGGGGTGACTATGTACAAAAAGTGCTGTAATATCTCAACGGTTCACCCGATATGGATGAAAATACCCTTAAATTAAAGCTGACGGTCTGCACTTTAACCTGATAGTCATTCTATCATTTCAAAAACAACAAAACCTTTGTCACTGTCCCAATACTTTTGGAGCTCACTGTATGCCCCTCTTGTGATGTTTTTGGTAAACAGACAGACATGAATGGCAATTGCTTGGCTCTGCTCCTGTGAGAGGGAGCACCAGAAGGACTGTAGGAACTGTGTCAGAGTAAAAGGCCCTCGATTATTGGCAGTTTATGTATTTATATCACTATTATTTGACAGTGTAGCAGCCTGAACATGTTAAAGGCAATCTGGGATATTTCCTGCTGTTGAATGGTAATTTCAATTAGCCACAGCCAAAGTCACAATGATATTTATGAGAATTGTGAAATATTTTCTTTTACATTAAGGTTTTCTGGTAACATTTACAGTATCCTATCTTGTTGCATTGAATAAATACAATTAATGTAATAAAATACATTATATTTTGCCTATGATATATACTTTTGTAGAAATGTATATAGAGAATAACAATAATTTCATAACAAGTTGATGCTTATTGTTTATTATGATTCAATCAAATAATTAAAATGTACACTTTTTCAGAGAATGAGCAAATTAAAAGGATAGTAGATTGTAACTTCCATCCATGTAATTGTCTGCATCACTTCCACATTATTAGTTATCTTGTTATTATTTGTTGTTATTTGTTATTAGTCCCATCCTTCAACTCCATTCAACACCTCCCATCTATCTCTTAACACCATCCATACAGGATTTCTTTTTGCCATATATATTTCAACCGCACTGTGATGTTTTACAAAAGCTCTGAACCTTTCTATTCTCATTGCTTCTACAGATTGTGAATTAAAAATGAACATTTTTGCTAAAAGTATTATTATATTATTGATCGATTGACTATGACTTTTCAGATCACCCAGTAGTGCTATCTGCAAGGTTAGCTCCAGGTAAATATTGCAATCCTTTAGCCATTCCTGGACCTGTGTCCAAAAAAACAAGCTACAAATGGACAGAACCAAAACAAATGAACTAATGATTCTGTCTCTTCACAGCAAAATCTGCAGAGCTGGGAAGATTGTATCCCCCATATAAATAACATTCTATTGGTAGCAATAATTTTATATAATAATTTAAATTGAAAGATTAAAATTTTTGAACACGGTGTCGTTTTGCGTGTCAGTTCATAAACACTATGCCATGGGATCGGTACGTCAAAAATCTCCTCCCAACTATTTTGCAATCTATATGGGACGGCTGTCAATCCTTTGGTCCTTAAGTGAAACTGATATACTTTTTTATTTATCACAGTTTTCCTTAACAAATTGTGTTCTTTAATGCAAGGCCAACAGACAAGTTCCTTACTTTCTCCCCCTTCCACTTTCCTCTTTAACTTTTGCGGTAAGGCTGCAATTATTTGGTTGTAATTTTGGGTAGAGCAGACATTTCCATATGTTTTTGTTAGCTGCATGTGCGACAAGGGGATGCATGGGCGAATCTTCCCAGCTCTGCAGATTTTGCATGTGCGACATAACTCCACCAGTCCTACCGATGATATAATTTACGAAGATTATACCTTTTTTAAACATTCTGTCAAAAAAAAGGTTTTTTGTCAATTAGTATATTTGAATTTAACCACAATATTTGTTTCATTATTTGTTCTGTCGTTTCTGGAGGATAACATTGAAATTGCAACCAACTTTCTATGGCTTGTTTTAGAAATAGTGATATTTGGGAGATGATTTCCTTTTCAAATAACTGAAAATGAGTGGTTGTAATCTGAATAAAGGGAAAAAGGCCATTCTTGAACATTGGGTGAGACAGTTTTACTAATTTGCTTGAGAACCAGTTCGTATTTAAGTATAACTTTTGTATGACTGAAGCTTTTAGTGATAGGTCTAATGCTTTAATATTTAATAATTTCTGTCCTCCGAATTCATATTCATTATTTAAATAGGCCCTTTTAATTTTGTCTGGCTTGCCGTTCCAAATAAAATGGAATTTTTTTTATCATATAATTTAAAAAACTGTTCGCTAGGCGTAGGCAAGACCATAAGCAAAAAGGTAAACTGGGATAATACTAAAGAGTTAATCAGGGTGATTTTTCCACAAATTGACAGGTATTTACCTTTCCATGGTAGCAAGATCTTATCTATTTTTGCTAACTTTCTATTAAAATGTATTGAAGTGAGATCATTTATTTCCTTTGGGATATGTATTCCGAGTATATCCACATCACCATCAGACCATTTTATTGGTAAACTACATGGTAATGTAAAAATTGTATTTTTTAGTGATCCAATACGGAATATAGTACATTTATCATAATTTGGTTGTAATCCAGAGCGGTTAGAAAATGTATCTAGATCCTCTATGAGGCTGTGGGGGGATTCTAGTTGTGGATTTAAAAGAAAACATGAATCATCAGCGTTTTTAAGCCCTGTATTTCTAATCCTCTGATATTATTATTGGATCTGATTTTAATAGCTAACATCTCGATGGCCACAATAAATAGATATGCCGATAGTGGACAACCTTGTTTCACTCCTCTTGACAGTTTAAAACTTTCTGAGAAATAGCCATTATTTACTATTTTACACCTAGGGTTACTATACATGATTTTGACCCATTTTATAAGAGATTCTCCAAAATTGAAATGCTCCAGGCATTTATATATAAACTCCAGTCGTACTTTATCAAATACCTTTTCAAAGTCTGCTATGACTAGCAGGCCTGGTTTCCAATATTTTCCATAGTGTTCTATTGTTTCCAATACTTGCCTTATATTATCTCCAATGTGTCTTCCATGTAAAAAACCTGTCTGATTAGAATGAGTAATATCCGACAATACCTTTTTAATTCTATGCGCTATACATTTTGCTAGAATTTTTGCATCACAACACTGAAGTGTAAGGGGCCTCCAATTTTTTTAATGGACTGGATCTTTATATTTTCCACTTGTATCCTGTTTCAGTAATAATGAGATCTTCTTGAGTGTCAAATAATCTACCATTTACATAGGAGTGGTTAAAACATGCTAATAACGGTCCCCTTTTAATATATCAAAAAAGGTTTGGTATACCTCGACTGGTATGCCATCCAACCCTGGAGTTTTCCCGGACTTAAAGTATTTAATTGCATCAATGTTGGTAATCAAGCCTACTACTATTGTGTCATCTGCAAACTTGATGATTGAGTTGGAGGCATGCTTGGCCACGCAGTCATGGGTGAACAGGGAGTACAGGAGAGAGGTGAGCACGCACCCTTGTGGGGTCCCAGTGTTGAGGATCTGCGAAGTGGAGATGTTGTTTCCTACCTTCACCACCTGGGGGCAGCCCGTCAGGAAGTCCAGGACCCAGTTGCACAGGGCAGGGTTCAGACCCAGGGCCTCATGCTTAATGATGAGCTTGGAGGGTACTATGGTGTTGAATGCTGAGCTATAGTCAATGAACAGCATTCTTACATAGGTATTCCTCTTGTTCAGATGGGATAGGGCAGTGTGATGGAGATTGCATCGTCAGTGGATCTATTGGGGCGGTAAGCAAATTGAAGGTATCGTAGAGGTTATATCATCCTTGACACGTCTCTCAAAGCACTTCATGGTGACAGAGGTTAGTGCTATGGTACGATCGTCATTTAGTTCAGTTACCTTTGCTTTCTTGGGTACAGGAACAATGGTGGCCATCTTGAAGCATGTGGGAACAGCAGACTTGGAAAGTGAGAGATTGACTATGTCCGTAAACACACCAACCAGCTGGTCTGCGCATGCTCTGAGGACGCGGCTAGGGATGCCATCTAGTCCAGCAGCCTTGCGGGGGTGAACATGCTTAAATGTCTTACTCACGTCGGCCACGGAGAAGGAGAGGCCACAGTCCTTGGTAGTGGGCCTCGTCGGTGGCACTGTGTTATCCTCAAAGCGGGCGAAGAAGGTGTTTAGCTTGTCTGGAAGCGAGACGTCTGGAAGCGAAAACTCATGCAAATGTTATTAGATCTTTCTATACAAATGGGGGGTGGCAGGTAGCCTAGCGGTTAGAGTGTTGGCCCCGTAACTAAAAGGTCGCTAGTTCGAATACCTGAGCCGACAAGGTGAAAAATTGGTTGATTGTACCCTTGAGCAAGGAACTTAGCACTAGTTTGCTCCAGGGGCACCATACCACTATGGCTGACCCTGTAAAACGACACATTTCACTGCACCTATCTGGTTTGTGTGAAAATGAAGACATGTTTTTCCCCCTTTTTGTATGCATTTGACCTACAAGAACAGTGTACAGTATGTCTATTAGAGGGCATTATAGCCATCTGCATTTTTACTAGGGCATGTATCAACATATCCCTCCTTGGGGTCAACAGATGCCTCAGTTGCATCTGCTGGTTGGCTCATAATGTCAGCTTTACTGGATCTCTTGCTATAGCATCAGAAGGGTAATCTACTCCCAAATTGTCGCAGTGTTCTGCATCATCTGCCATGTGTTCACATGTGCTCTGACACATTAAGACGTTTACCCATGTACAGGAAACACTTGATTAAATGAGGGATACAAAATACTATATATTGAAAGTAGGTGCTTCCACACAGATGTTGCTCCTGAGTTAATTAAGCAATTAAAACATCCCATCATGCTTAGGGTCATGTATATAAAATCCCAGTTACCCATTATTTTGGCTATCATGGCTAGAAGAAAAGATCTCAGTGACTTTGAAAGATGGGTCTCAAAAGAGCATAGGGTGTTTAAAGTGTGTGTGTGTGTTTGTTTGTTTGTTTGTGTCTCAGTCACCAGACCCAATTGAACACTTATGGGAGATTCTGGAGCGGCGCCTGAAATAGTGTTTTTAACCACCATCAACAAAACACCAAATTATGGAATTTCTTGTGGAAGAATGGTGTCGAACTTGTTCCAGACACTTGTAGAACCTATGCCAAGGCGCATTGAAGCTGTTCTGGTGCCTTGGGGCCCAAAGCCCTATTAAGAAACTTTATGTTGGTGTTTCCTTTATTTAGGCAGTTATCTGTATATCCCAGAGACTTTGCTCTGGCTGACATCAGGTTGTCACAGATTGTCATTTTGAATAAATGTATAAAAATGATCTAGTGTTCACTAAATTACAAATGAAGGAAATTAAATTACATTCATTGTGTTTTGGTGTTTATGTGAGAACGATGTTGAAAATGTTTAACATTGCTCTCCATGTTCTTTCTTCTAAATTTTAAATGACTAATTTGTCATGTTAGTCATTTAGCAGACACTCTTCTCTCTGCCCTGTCCTAGCCTGTTGGAGTGCTCATGGGAAGTATGCCCAGAAGCTGCTGAAAGATTTGTCTGAAACTGTAAAACAACACACTTCACTGCACCTGTCTGGTGTATGTGACAATAAAATGCAGAAACAAAGTGGAGGCAACCGAAGAAGAGAAAACTCTTCTCCTGAGGAGTTCCCTCTTCTTCCATTGCTTTTCTTGTGCCTTTGGCTAATCCTGCAATTTGAGTAATTGTTCAGCAGTCTTATGGCCTGGGGGAAGAAGCTGTTAAGGAGCCTTTTGGACCTAGAATTGGCACTCCGGTACCTCTTGCCGTGAGGTAACAGAGAGAACAGTCTACGACTTGGGTGACTGGAGTCTTTGACAATTTTTTGGGCCTTCTTCTGACACCACTTAGTATATAGGTCCTGGATGGCAGGAGGCTTGGCCCCAGTGATGTACTGGGCCGTACGCACTACCCTCTGTAGCGCCTTACGGTCTGATGCCGAGCAGTTGCCATACCAGGCGGTGATGCAACCAGTCAGGATGCTCTCGATGGTGCAGCTGTATAACTTTTTGAGGTTCTGGGGACCCATGCCAAATATTTTCAGTCTCCTGAGGGGCAAAAGGCGTTGTCGTACCATCTTCATGACTTTCTTGGTGTGTTTGGACCATGACTTGAAACTCTCGACCCGCTCCACTACAGCCCCGTCGATAAGAATGGGGGCGTGTTTGGCCCTCCTTTTCCTGTAGTCCACGATCATCTCCTTTGTCTTGCTCGCGTTGAGGGAGAGGTTGTTGTCCTGGCACCACACTCCCTTTAGGCTGTCTCATCGTTGTCAGTGATCAGGCCTTAAAGTGACATCAGGATAGTGTTTGTAATACATGAATGTTCCCCTGTCAACGTACCACCGGAAAGTACTACACAGCCACCATGACCATGATAACAGCCTCCACGGCCCTGACCATCTTTATCATGAACATCCACCACTGTGGCCCAGACGCCAAGCCTGTGCCCAAGTGGGCCAATATCTTCATCCTGCAGTACCTGGCCTGGGTGTGCTTTCTGTATGAAATAGGGGAGAACTGCATGTCTTTCCAGCCTGAGAAAACAGGACCCGCCACCTCAACCTACACCTCAGAGGAGCAACAACTACACCATGAATGGACAAGTAGTACGAGAGGACTTGATTCTGGTGGAAAGAGGTCAAGATGGCATTACCCCCAAAATAATTGAGGAGACAGAGTATTAGTTGACCAGCCCCACTGGCTCCATGGGGAGGAAACCCACCAACCACTACAACGCCTGGAGAAACAGCATGTTCATGAGCATGGACTGTGGGGAGCCGGAAGGGGGGAGTGAGCGATGAAGTAGGAGGGAGTAGAGGGAGAGAGGAGGTGTGTAAGACCCAGTGCACCTGTCAGCAGCAGCAGCTAATCAGAAATATTGAGTACATTGCTAACTGTTACAGAGATACGAGGGCCACAGTGAAAAGGACTGGGGAGTGGACGAAGGTGGCGAAGGTGTTGGACCAATTCTTCATGTGGATCTTTTTCATCATGGTGTTTTCCATGAGCCTTCTCATCATGTGGAAAGCCATCTAACTTCAGACCTGGGCTGTGTTCATTAGGTACGAACAGGAGAAAACATGTTGAAATGAAGGAGGTATTACCTGAAATGGTATATCAAAATGTTCTGTTTTACACCTATTGAACATAACCAGAAATACAGATGTACGATCCTAACTTGAGCAAGTTTGCTACAGCAGGAAAATAATCCTGCTGCAGCAACAGGAAATGTGATTTTTTATGTGGATTACAATTAATGGGCATTTTTGTAGGGGTTGATACATTTTTCGTAAGGGAAAACCAAGTCTGAAATGTCATAGTGGAGATTACAAACTTCAGAAGCCTCTTTAAACCTCACGTACACTACAAGTTTTAAATGTCCTACAGTTCTCCTGCAAAGGGTAGATCAAATTAAGATCCTACATCTCTACAGGTCGTGTGTGTTAGATAATTATTTGTAGTTTCTACATTCATTTCAAAGTGAACATGGGAATTGCAATACCTTTAAATTACCATACAGGGATGATAAAACAGAAATTAATAGTTGGTTTAAGCTTTTTGAGTTAATTTATTAACATTAAAATCCATTCTGACTGTTTGTGACATTTCAAAAATTATTAAATAATCAATTGCAGCATCACAAAATCTCATAGTACATGATCCAGTGTATGTCTGACATACTGAAAGGGACAATTCAACTTGATATTGTTAAGAGAAACAAAGATTATCACTTTAACTATTAGCTGTTACGTATCCAGGGTTTATTCTCTGTTTTCTCTGTTCACAGTGGATTGAACTGTATGTCCTGATTCTGAACTGTATGTTCTGATTCTGAACTGTATGTCCTGATTCTGAACTGTATGTTCTGATTCTGAACTGTATGTTCTGATTCTGAACTGTATGTTCTGATTCTGAACTGAATGTTCTGATTCTGAACTGTATGTTCTGATTCTGAACTGTATGTCCTGATTCTGAACTGTATGTCCTGATTCTGAACTGTATGTCCTGATTCTGAACTGTATGTCCTGATTCTGAACTGTATGTCCTGATCCTGAACTGTATGTCCTGATTCTGAACTGTATGTCCTGATTCTAAACTGTATGTCCTGATCCTTGCTTTGTTGTGCCAACTTGTATTCCCTACTGATTTCACCTCTCTCCACAGAGAAATATTTAATTCGATCTGCTCAGACACTCTGCTAGTCTCCTGACAAATGACTGCATTTTGTATAGCTACATATTCTAATTGAGTGTTTAACCCCACAACAGTTCAACAGTGTCCCTGTTATTCACCATAAGAGCCGACGTTACCAGAACAGAGCTTTCTCAGTGCAGCCTTTACCTCTTTGTTTCTGAAACTATAGATGACAGGATTCATAACAGGGACACTGTCAGACAGCAGTTAACAATAGATATCAAGATTAGAACATTACAGTGAACGTTTTTTTTTTGATTTGGCACTGATGTAGATGCAGGAGTGAGTGAGGTGGAAGATGAGGACTACAGTAAGATATGCGGAGCAGGTAGAGAAGGCTTTTATACGGCCCTCTGAAGACGCAATCTTGCAGACGGTTAAAATTAGTCTGAAGTAGGACCAAATAATGACAGTGAACGGGAGGAAAGTCACAGAACCAAAAAATGTATTTTGTTGCTACAGAAGGGTATTTGTGATGCGAAAAGGACACAGAAAGCAGGTAAATAGAGTCCCGATGCCCATGCTGCTGTAGCCAATAGGCCGCATTCTCTTAGTGATAATGCAGCTGTGGCGTAAGATATTACAGATGGTGACATAGCGGTTATAGTCCATGACACACAGCAGCTCGCTCTCGACGGTTTCAAATGACAAAAACACATACAACTGGATAAAACATGCTGAGAGATGGTTATGTCATTCCACAAACACACTGCTATCATCTTAGAGAGAACACTGGTTGATATAACAGTGTCTATGAGGGCCAGGTTGCTGAGGAAAATGTACATGGCAGACTGCTGCTTGGGGTCTGTCGCCACCAGGGTAAGTATGATGAGCTTTCCAATCAGGATCATCAGGTAGACCACCAATAGGAAGACCAGCTCTAGGTAGAACCCTCTCTCACCCCCACCGAAGAGGAAGTCAGTCACAACAGTCACATTGGCTTGAATGCAAGAGTCAACTGGCGGTCAAGGAAGATAATTTTACAAAGGTGCACAATATCAGCATTTGCTTAAGAACGACAGAAATAGTTGACGATCTTATTTGGTATGAGACACTTACTTTCTACATTGTGAAAGCTGTATTCAGGGCATTTATGTTGTCGACAGATTTGGATATTATTTGGACTATTTCTGTGAAAAGACACACACAAAAAGACATAAAAACATGAATCATTCATCTCTATAGTATACACTACATGTAATATAAACCATTTTGAATAGCCATTGATGCAAATGATGAATTGATGAATCTGGTATTGAATTAGCACAATAACACCAATGATTTGCCTCCCCACTATACAGTAACACTTACCGTCTGTATAGTGTGCACAAAACAATGCTACTTAATACAGTTTGCAAAAATAATTCACTTAACAAGACTTAATTCACAGAAGAAAATGGAAAAGATCAAACTCCTGATAGTGGCTTGACAATATGACTAGTTTATCTCAATGTACAGGTCATCATGTGGACTTGATCTAGAAACCAAGTGTTGTGTTTCTGTTGTCCTGTCTATTTTATAGCGCTCCCTGCACTTCCCGGGGGCTTCCACACACCTCCTCTAACTGCAAACTCTCTCATAGTTCAGAACATAGTTGGTTTCCTGGGATTATTCCAGCCAATCAGCGCTTCACACAACAGTAGGCCTAATGACTCCCACGCATGCGTTGATCGGTAATACATGCATGGCATTCATGGCAAACGAGAGCAGAGCTAAAATGGATAATAATAACTACTACTCTCTTCTGTGCTTCCCTTCCCTTGTTGCATCATTATGTATGCTTATGACTGGGGCACATAGTTTCTGATTCATTATGTCCAACACTTAATTTCGATCCTCTAAAATGTTTATATGCATGGATAGATGCTCAACAAACTCTTCATGAACTCCATCGGCTAGCTAGATGTTAACTGCGAATGCTGATATGCAATAAACAATCTTTTGTTGCCAGCAGGGAGTTGTACATGTCCTTATACAATGGTGCTTGAATGTGTGTGATAGTTTTAAAATCTGAAAGCTCCAGACAATATCAACCCGGAATGTATAGACAATGGTTTTTCCTTGCCGTGTAACCTTTTACCATTTCAAAGTAACATAATCATATTTGATTATAAGGATATATCAAACATGCTAATTCATTGTTAAAGGCTCAGTGCAGTCAAAAATGTGATTTACCTGAGTTCTATATATATTTACACACTATGAGGTTGGAATAATACTTTGAAATTGCGAAATTGGTAATGCCCTTTTAGTGTAAGAATTGTTTCTGGTGATATGGAGTTTTGGCCTGCCAGGCGGTATATTAGTTAATAGACCAATAAGAAAGAGAGTTCCAAACCTTTCTGCCAATAACAGATAGTTTTCAATTTTCCCCTCCCCACTAAGACCACTCCCAGACAGTCCTAGCAACATTCTTGATTGAGAAATTACTCTATGCTAAGAAGCTATTGTTTCTTTTTGACCATTTTCATTGAAAACAATCACAGTAAGGTACTTAATTGTTACCCAGAAATGATTTGATAAATAAATCCAAATAAAAAACGGCTGCATTTGACCTTTAAATAATAAAATCCAAACATGGTGCGTTATGGAATAACTTTATTGGAAGACAGGAGTTTCAGTACAGAATCCTTTATCTGTTTGTTTCTGAAACTGTAAACAAGTGGGTTCACAAGAGGAGTTAAAATACAGTTGACAATAGATATTAAGATGAGAACATTGGGATGAATATTATTTGATTTAGCACTGATGTAGACGCATGAATGAGCAATGTAGAAGGTAAGGACAACAATGAGATGTGAGGAGCAGGTAGAGAAAGCTTTTTTCCGCCCTTCAGATGTGGCAATTTTGCAAATGGATTTGATGATTCTACAATATGACCAACATATGACAGTGAATGGAACATACATCACAAATAAAGCACATGCGAGGGCTAGATCTATCAATAAAGTTGTGTCCAAACAAGACAATGTAACAATCGGAGGATAATCACAAAACCAAAACATTATCTCATTCCTGCAGAAAGGTAGTTTTGATGCAAGAATGACATTCAATGCTGGAAAAATCATCCCCAAAGCCCATGCTGTTGAGGCCAGTAACACACACTTTTTGATTGTTATGATGCTGTTGTAGCGTAAAGGATTGCAGATAGCAACATAGCGGTCGTAGGCCATGACACACAGGAGAAATCCCTCTGCAATTTGGAATGTCAAATAAGTATACATCTGCAAGAAGCAACCTGCAAATGAAATGGACACATCATTCCACAAACACACTGATATTATTTTAGGTAGAACGCTGGTGGTAATCACTATATCTATGAAAGACAGGTTACAGAGCAAAATATACATTGGTGTGTGAAGTTTGGAGTCCAGCAAGACCAGAGTGATGATCATGGTGTTGCCAATGAGGACCATGATGTATACCACTAGAAGAAAGATGGCCAGCTCTGTGTAGATCTCCTTGAGACCCAGCTCCCCTCCATGTATCAGGAAATCTGCAAACAGGCTCACATTGAACTCCAGTGGTTGAGAAACATCTGAAAAACATCATGAGAATAATTCGATTTTCATCTAAAAGCATGCATCCACGAAGCACTGTCTAAAACACATACTGGTATATAAATACATAGTAAGTATATAGTCGGACACAGTGTAACCACAAGGAATACATTGTTTAGTAGTATAGTTGTTGTGACCTTATTATGAACAGGTATTACACACACACACACACACACACCATACACACACACACACACACACACACCATACACACACACACACACCATACACACACACCATACACACACACACACACACACCATACACACACACACACACACCATACACACACACACACACACACACACACACCATACACACACACACACACACACACACCATACACACACACACACACACACACCATACACACACACACCATACACACACACACACACACCACACACACACACACCATACACACACACACACACACACCATACACACACACACACACACACACACACCATACACACACACACACGCACACCATACACACATATAGTAGGACCTTTTTGAAATCAAAGAGATACAGAAGGAACATCATAATAGAAGGAAACAAAGGCCTTTAAAGGCTGAGGATGATATAAGAGTTAGTTTGATAGTTTTTCACTGTTCAGGTAAAGACATTTCACCAATAGACAACACTGCAAACTCTAAAGCAAAGAATTGTATGGAATCAGCTGACAGTGAAAGGGGGGGGGGGGGCATGGCAGGCAATGTGTCTTCCGCATTTAACCCAACCTCGCTGAATCGGAGAGGTGCATGGGGCTGCCTTAATCGACATCTCTGGTGCCCCAGGAACAGTTTTTGGTTAACTGTCTTGCCGACTTGGGGATTTGAACCAGCGACCTTTCAATTACTGGCCCAACGCTCTTAACCGCGAGGCTACACTACTGATTTTCAATTAAGTCAAGATTCACTATTAGAAACCAAACCAAATATCAAACAACAGTGTGTTGAGCATTGAGCACATTTACATGGGAGGTTTACAGTGAGGTTGATCCGGACAAGGGCATGGTTGTCCAAAGTTGCCACAGGTAATCACAGAGCCACAGTAGATGCTAAGAGGGATCCTTGGGACGACCCTACCCTATACCCTGACCCCTAACCCTGACCATTACACTTACCCTTATCCAAACCCTTACCAAACCCTAACCTTAACCCTTACCTTAACCATTTTACATTTCAATGGGGGGATGTCAGAGTTGGGTCATCCAAAGCATCCCACTTAGTAAAAACCATTGATTCACACAACAAATAAATAAATATACATTTAACAAACAAAAACAAATGGACATGGGAAAAAAAATAATCTGCTAAGGTTGAATGGATTGTGTTAGGGTTAATACATTGACTCAAATAGGGTAATACTTGTAGCTATGCATTTTGTTGTCATTGCATTTTCAAAACATTTAACAGGACGTACTAAAGAAACCAGAAAATTGTTAGCATCCTCCAATTCACCAACCACTGTTGACAATATGTTTTACATTAATCAGACGGTGAGAACTTCCTATTTAAATATCGGAAACGTAATTTTGTTTACCTGAAAGAGAAAAATAAGATGTTTATTATGGCTGCCGTTCTTCTTGTTCCTTAAACAGCTCTTGTATCATTATATTTTTCCAATTGGAAAATTAGAAAACACAAACAATTGTCATATCATAGAAAGCACTGGATTTCTCACTTACTTGCCATTGCGTTGGTCATCTCACCAGACAATCCTGCTCTGAGACCAGCATCTCTGGGATTGAGGAAGAGCTGCATAATGTGACAACTTTTATAAGAACTCCTCACCCGCTCTTCCTCTGTTATCCTTTTCAGGAAGCTTTTTAATTAGACAGCAAACAGAGGAGTCACTTTGGGACCTATTGATCATGTTGTCTGAAACAAGCTCATTATTGGGACCTACAACACCAGCTCTAATTGGTTTGATCAGAACACAGAGACCCTTCAAACGTTTTATGTCTCTAAGGTATCATATCACATGAAAACAATGCAGGCCTGTCCAATACACTGTGGTCCAATTTAAGTTGGTAAGGCCATGCCATGTCTGTGATTTAATATACAATTATATAGCATCCATGCAGTGATTAAATGTACTAAGTAGAATAACATAATCTACACCAGTGGTGATAAAAGTACCCTATTGTCATACTTGAGTAAAAGTAAAGATACCTTAATAAAAAATGACTCAAATAAAAGTGAAAGTCTCCCAGTAAAATACTACTTGAGAAAAAGCCTAAAAGTACTTGGTTTTAAATATACTTTTGTATCAAAATTAAATGTAATTGCTAAAAATATACTTTACTTTACGTGTCAAAAATGAAACTATAAATCATTTCAAATTCCTTATATTAAGCAAACCAGATGGCACCATTTTCTCTATATATTTTTTATTTATGGCAAACCAGGGGCACACTCCAACACTCAGACATCATTTACAAATGAAGCATTTATGTTTAGTGAAACCGCCAGATCAGAGGCAGTAGGGATGACAGGCATGTTCTCTTGATAAGTGCATGGATTGGACCATTTTCCTGTCCTGCTAAGCACTCAAAATGTAATGAGTACTTTTGGTTGTCAGGGAAAATGTATGGAGTGAAAAGTACATCCTTTTCTTTAGGAATGTAGTGAAGTAAAAGTAAAAGTAGTCAAAAACATAAATAGTAAAGTCAAGTACAGATACCCAAGACATACTAACTTCTCAACATTTCAATAACAGGGGAGGTTAGCATTTCTTGGGGGGAATGGTATTTGTGCATCTGTAACTTTCTCATTATTCACGATTCATTCAGGATGATCCATAATCATGGTAGCATCCACATTAATGTAGAAGTGTTTAGAAACATATTCATATTTACAATAAAAGTGACCCCAAAAGTATTTATAATTCATTTCAATTGGGCACAAAATGATCTGAAACACAACCAAAACAAACAGCAAATGCATCCAACAAATGTGTAGAGTCACAAGCTTGATGTAGTCATTGCGTGCTATGAATATGGGACCAAATACTAAACTTTTTACTACTTTAATACACATTTAAGTGAATTTGTCCCAATACCTTTGGTCCCCTAAAATGGGGGGACTATGTACAAAAAGTGCTGTAATATCTCAACGGTTCACCCGATATGGATGAAAATACCCTTAAATTAAAGCTGACGGTCTGCACTTTAACCTGATAGTCATTCTATCATTTCAAAAACAACAAAACCTTTGTCACTGTCCCAATACTTTTGGAGCTCACTGTATGCCCCTCTTGTGATGTTTTTGGTAAACAGACAGACATGAATGTCAATTGCTTGGCTCTGCTCCTGTGAGAGGGAGCACCAGAAGGACTGTAGGAACTGTGTCAGAGTAAAAGGCCCTGGATTATTGGCAGTTTATGTATTTATATCACTATTATTTGACAGTGTAGCAGCCTGAACATGTTAAAGGCAATCTGGGATATTTCCTGCTGTTGAATGGTAATTTCAATTAGCCACAGCCAAAGTCACAATGATATTTATGAGAATTGTGAAATATTTTCTTTTACATTAAGGTTTTCTGGTAACATTTACAGTATCCTATCTTGTTGCATTGAATAAATACAATTAATGTAATAAAATACATTATATTTTGCCTATGATATATACTTTTGTAGAAATGTATATAGAGAATAACAATAATTTCATAACAAGTTGATGCTTATTGTTTATTATGATTCAATCAAATAATTAAAATGTACACTTTTTCAGAGAATGAGCAAATTAAAAGGATAGTAGATTGTAACTTCCATCCATGTAATTGTCTGCATCACTTCCAATCCCCCATGTTTTTTATATTTATACTCCCCTTTATTACTTTTCAACCCCGCCATCCTTTCCCTACTTGGGGTAAATTAGTGAACAACAATGCTTAGGCCCCTACTTCCAGCTTATTATTTTTTATGGACACAGTCAATTTTACAAAAATTATATTTTATTTGTTTTTGCTCCTGAACTTCTTCTACTCTCAACCTCTCCGATAATTTTCATGATGTTCATCAGGTTAGCTTCTATATGCCATATCTTTCTAACTGTGCTCTGTCCCAAAAGCTCCCAACATACAACCTATATACTTATTATGGACACAGTATACTTACATTATTAGTTATCTTGTTATTATTTGTTGTTATTTGTTATTAGTCCCATCCTTCAACTCCATTCAACACCTCCCATCTATCTCTTAACACCATCCATACAGGATTTCTTTTTGCCATATATATTTCAACCGCACTGTGATGTTTTACAAAAGCTCTGAACCTTTCTATTCTCATTGCTTCTACAGATTGTGAATTAAAAATGAACATTTTTGCTAAAAGTATTATTATATTATTGATCGATTGACTATGACTTTTCAGATCACCCAGTAGTGCTATCTGCAAGGTTAGCTCCAGGTAAATATTGCAATCCTTTAGCCATTCCTGGACCTGTGTCCAAAAAAACAAGCTACAAATGGACAGAACCAAAACAAATGAACTAATGATTCTGTCTCTTCACAGCAAAATCTGCAGAGCTGGGAAGATTGTATCCCCCATATAAATAACATTCTATTGGTAGCAATAATTTTATATAATAATTTAAATTGAAAGATTAAAATTTTTGAACACGGTGTCGTTTTGCGTGTCAGTTCATAAACACTATGCCATGGGATCGGTACGTCAAAAATCTCCTCCCAACTATTTTGCAATCTATATGGGACGGCTGTCAATCCTTTGGTCCTTAAGTGAAACTGATATACTTTTTTATTTATCACAGTTTTCCTTAACAAATTGTGTTCTTTAATGCAAGGCCAACAGACAAGTTCCTTACTTTCTCCCCCTTCCACTTTCCTCTTTAACTTTTGCGGTAAGGCTGCAATTATTTGGTTGTAATTTTGGGTAGAGCAGACATTTCCATATGTTTTTGTTAGCTGCATGTGCGACAAGGGGATGCATGGGCGAATCTTCCCAGCTCTGCAGATTTTGCATGTGCGACATAACTCCACCAGTCCTACCGATGATATAATTTACGAAGATTATACCTTTTTTAAACATTCTGTCAAAAAAAAGGTTTTTTGTCAATTAGTATATTTGAATTTAACCACAATATTTGTTTCATTATTTGTTCTGTCGTTTCTGGAGGATAACATTGAAATTGCAACCAACTTTCTATGGCTTGTTTTAGAAATAGTGATATTTGGGAGATGATTTCCTTTTCAAATAACTGAAAATGAGTGGTTGTAATCTGAATAAAGGGAAAAAGGCCATTCTTGAACATTGGGTGAGACAGTTTTACTAATTTGCTTGAGAACCAGTTCGTATTTAAGTATAACTTTTGTATGACTGAAGCTTTTAGTGATAGGTCTAATGCTTTAATATTTAATAATTTCTGTCCTCCGAATTCATATTCATTATTTAAATAGGCCCTTTTAATTTTGTCTGGCTTGCCGTTCCAAATAAAATGGAATTTTTTTTATCATATAATTTAAAAAACTGTTCGCTAGCCGTAGGCAAGACCATAAGCAAATAGGTAAACTGGGATAATACTAAAGAGTTAATCAGGGTGATTTTTCCACAAATTGACAGGTATTTACCTTTCCATGGTAGCAAGATCTTATCTATTTTTGCTAACTTTCTATTAAAATGTATTGAAGTGAGATCATTTATTTCATTTGGGATATGTATTCCGAGTATATCCACATCACCATCAGACCATTTTATTGGTAAACTACATGGTAATGTAAAATTTTTATTTTTTAGTGATCCAATACGGAATATAGTACATTTATCATAATTTGGTTGTAATCCAGAGCGGTTAGAAAATGTATCTAGATCCTCTATGAGGCTGTGGGGGGATTCTAGTTGTGGATTTAAAAGAAAACATGAATCATCAGCGTTTTTAAGCCCTGTATTTCTAATCCTCTGATATTATTATTGGATCTGATTTTAATAGCTAACATCTCGATGGCCACAATAAATAGATATGCCGATAGTGGACAACCTTGTTTCACTCCTCTTGACAGTTTAAAACTTTCTGAGAAATAGCCATTATTTACTATTTTACACCTAGGGTTACTATACATGATTTTGACCCATTTTATATGAGATTCTCCAAAATTGAAATGCTCCAGGCATTTATATATAAACTCCAGTCGTACTTTATCAAATACCTTTTCAAAGTCTGCTATGACTAGCAGGCCTGGTTTCCCATATTTTCCATAGTGTTCTATTGTTTCCAATACTTGCCTTATATTTTCTCCAATGTGTCTTCCATGTAAAAAACCTGTCTGATTAGAATGAGTAATATCCGACAATACCTTTTTAATTCTATGCGCTATACATTTTGCTAGAATTTTTGCATCACACCTATCTGGTGTGTGTGAAAATGAAGACATGTTTTTCCCCCTTTTTGTATGCATTTGACCTACAAGAACAGTGTACAGTATGTATATTAGAGGGCATTATAGCCATCTGCATGTTTATTAGGGCATGTATCAACATATCCCTCCTTGGGGTCAACAGATGCCTCAGTTGCATCTGCTGGTTGGCTCATAATGTCAGCTTTGCTTGATCTCTTGCTATAGCATCAGAAGGGTAATCTACTCCCAAATTGTCGCAGTGTTCTGCATCATCTGCCATGTGTTCACATGTGCTCTGACACATTAAGACGTTTACCCATGTACAGGAAACACTTGATTAAATGAGGGATACAAAATACTGTATATTGAAAGTAGGTGCTTCCACACAGATGTTGCTCCTGAGTTAATTAAGCAATTAAAACATCCCATCATGCTTAGGGTCATGTATATAAAATCCCAGTTACCCATTATTTTGGCTATCATGGCTAGAAGAAAAGATCTCAGTGACTTTGAAAGAGGGGTCTCAAAGAAGCATAGGGGGTTTAAAGTGTGTGTGTGTGTTTGTTTGTTTGTTTGTGTCTCAGTCACCAGACCCAATTGAACACTTATGGGAGATTCTGGAGCGGCGCCTGAAATAGTGTTTTTAACCACCATCAACAAAACACCAAATTATGGAATTTCTTGTGGAAGAATGGTGTCGAACTTGTTCCAGACACTTGTGGAACCTATGCCAAGGCGCATTGAAGCTGTTCTGGTGCCTTGGGGCCCAAAGCCCTATTAAGAAACTTTATGTTGGTGTTTCCTTTATTTAGGCAGTTATCTGTATATCCCAGAGACTTTGCTCTGGCTGACATCAGGTTGTCACAGATTGTCATTTTGAATAAATGTATAAAAATGATCTAGTGTTCACTAAATTACAAATGAAGGAAATTAAATTACATTCATTGTGTTTTGGTGTTTATGTGAGAACGATGTTGAAAATGTTTAACATTGCTCTCCATGTTCTTTCTTCTAAATTTTAAATGACTAATTTGTCATGTTAGTCATTTAGCAGACACTCTTCTCTCTGCCCTGTCCTAGCCGGTTGGAGTGCTCATGGGAAGTATGCCCAGAAGCTGCTGAAAGATTTGTCTGAAACTGTAAAACAACACACTTCACTGCACCTGTCTGGTGTATGTGACAATAAAATGCAGAAACAAAGTGGAGGCAACCGAAGAAGAGAAAACTCTTCTCCTGAGGAGTTCCCTCTTCTTCCATTGCTTTTCTTGTGCCTTTGGCTAATCCTGCAATTTGAGTAATTGTTCAGCAGTCTTATGGCCTGGGGGAAGAAGCTGTTAAGGAGCCTTTTGGACCTAGAATTGGCACTCCGGTACCTCTTGCCGTGAGGTAACAGAGAGAACAGTCTACGACTTGGGTGACTGGAGTCTTTGACAAGTTTTTGGGCCTTCTTCTGACACCACTTAGTATATAGGTCCTGGATGGCAGGAGGCTTGGCCCCAGTGATGTACTGGGCCGTACGCACTACCCTCTGTAGCGCCTTACGGTCTGATGCCGAGCAGTTGCCATACCAGGCGGTGATGCAACCAGTCAGGATGCTCTCGATGGTGCAGCTGTATAACTTTTTGAGGTTCTGGGGACCCATGCCAAATATTTTCAGTCTCCTGAGGGGCAAAAGGCGTTGTCGTACCATCTTCATGACTTTCTTGGTGTGTTTGGACCATGACTTGAAACTCTCGACCCGCTCCACTACAGCCCCGTCGATAAGAATGGGGGCGTGTTTGGCCCTCCTTTTCCTGTAGTCCACGATCATCTCCTTTGTCTTGCTCGCATTGAGGGAGAGGTTGTTGTCCTGGCACCACACTCCCTTTAGGCTGTCTCATCGTTGTCAGTGATCAGGCCTTAAAGTGACATCAGGATAGTGTTTGTAATACATGAATGTTCCCCTGTCAACGTACCACCGGAAAGTACTACACAGCCACCATGACCATGATAACAGCCTCCACGGCCCTGACCATCTTTATCATGAACATCCACCACTGTGGCCCAGACGCCAAGCCTGTGCCCAAGTGGGCCAATATCTTCATCCTGCAGTACCTGGCCTGGGTGTGCTTTCTGTATGAAATAGGGGAGAACTGCATGTCTTTCCAGCCTGAGAAAACAGGACCCGCCACCTCAACCTACACCTCAGAGGAGCAACAACTACACCATGAATGGACAAGTAGTACGAGAGGACTTGATTCTGGTGGAAAGAGGTCAAGATGGCATTACCCCCAAAATAATTGAGGAGACAGAGTATTAGTTGACCAGCCCCACTGGCTCCATGGGGAGGAAACCCACCAACCACTACAACGCCTGGAGAAACAGCATGTTCATGAGCATGGACTGTGGGGAGCCGGAAGGGGGGAGTGAGCGATGAAGTAGGAGGGAGTAGAGGGAGAGAGGAGGTGTGTAAGACCCAGTGCACCTGTCAGCAGCAGCAGCTAATCAGAAATATTGAGTACATTGCTAACTGTTACAGAGATACGAGGGCCACAGTGAAAAGGACTGGGGAGTGGACGAAGGTGGCGAAGGTGTTGGACCAATTCTTCATGTGGATCTTTTTCATCATGGTGTTTTCCATGAGCCTTCTCATCATGTGGAAAGCCATCTAACTTCAGACCTGGGCTGTGTTCATTAGGTACGAAACAGGAGAAAACATGTTGAAATGAAGGAGGTATTACCTGAAATGGTATATCAAAATGTTCTGTTTTACACCTATTGAACATAACCAAAAATACAGATGTACGATCGTCTGCATTTGACCTTTAAATAATAAAATCCAAACATGGTGCGTTATGGAATAACTTTATTGGAAAACAGGAGTTTCAGTACAGAATCCTTTATCTGTTTGTTTCTGAAACTGTAAACAAGTGGGTTCACAAGAGGAGTTAAAATACAGTTGACAATAGATATTAAGATGAGAACATTGGGATGAATATTATTTGATTTAGCACTGATGTAGACGCATGAATGAGCAATGTAGAAGGTAAGGACAACAATGAGATGTGAGGAGCAGGTAGAGAAAGCTTTTTTCCGCCCTTCAGATGTGGCAATTTTGCAAATGGATTTGATGATTCTACAATATGACCAACATATGACAGTGAATGGAACATACATCACAAATAAAGCACATGCGAGGGCTAGATCTATCAATAAAGTTGTGTCCAAACAAGACAATGTAACAATCGGAGGATAATCACAAAACCAATACATTATCTCATTCCTGCAGAAAGGTAGTTTTGATGCAAGAATGACATTCAATGCTGGAAAAATCATCCCCAAAGCCCATGCTGTTGAGGCCAGTAACACACACATTTTGATTGTTATGATGCTGTTGTAGCGTAAAGGATTGCAGATAGCAACATAGCGGTCGTAGGCCATGACACACAGGAGAAATCCCTCTGCAGTTTGGAATGTCAAATAGGTATACATCTGCAAGAAGCAACCTGCAAATGAAATGGACACATCATTCCACAAACACACTGATATTATTTTAGGTAGAACGCTGGTGGTAATCACTATATCTATGAAAGACAGGTTACAGAGAAAAATATACATTGGTGTGTGAAGTTTGGAGTCCAGCAAGACCAGAGTGATGATCATGGTGTTGCCAATGAGGACCATGATGTATACCACTAGAAGAAAGATGGCCAGCTCTGTGTAGATCTCCTTGAGACCCAGCTCCCCTCCATGTATCAGGAAATCTGCAAACAGGCTCACATTGAACTCCAGTGGTTGAGAAACATCTGAAAAACATCATGAGAATAATTCGATTTTCATCTAAAAGCATGCATCCACGAAGCACTGTCTAAAACACATACTGGTATATAAATACATAGTAAGTATATAGTCGGACACAGTGTAACTACAAGGAATACATTGTTAAGTAGTATAGTTGTTATGACCTTATTATGAACAGGTATTACATTTACATTTTAGTCATTTAGCAGACGCTCTTATCCAGAGCGACTTACAGTTAGTGAGTGCATACATGATTATTATTTTTATACTGGCCCCCCGTGGGAATCGAACCCACAACCCTGGCGTTGCAAACACCATGCTCTACATCCCTGCCGGCCATTCCCTCCCCTACCCTGGACGACGCTTGGCCAATTGTGCGCCGCCCCATGGGTCTCCCGGTCGCGGCCGGCTACGACAGAGACTGGATTCGAACCAGGATCTCTAGTGGCACAGCTAGCACTGCGATGCAGTGCCTTAGACCACTGCGCCACTCGGGAGATCAACATCTGTATGCATTATTTTCACACACACACACACCATACACACACACACACACGCACACACACACACCATACACACATATAGTAGGACCTTTTTGAAATCAAAGAGATACAGAAGGAACATCATAATAGAAGGAAACAAAGGCCTTTAAAGGCTGAGGATGATATAAGAGTTAGTTTGATAGTTTTTCACTGTTCAGGTAAATACATTTCACCAATAGACAACACTGCAAACTCTAAAGCAAAGAATTGTATGGAATCAGCTGACAGTGAAAGGGGGGGGGGGGCATGGCAGGCAATGTGTCTTCCGCATTTAACCCAACCTCGCTGAATCGGAGAGGTGCATGGGGCTGCCTTAATCGACATCTCTGGTGCCCAAGGAGCAGTTTTTGGTTAACTGTCTTGCCGACTTGGGGATTTGAACCAGCGACCTTTCAATTACTGGCCCAACGCTCTTAACCGCGTGGCTACACTACTAATGTTCAATTAAGTCAAGATTCACTATTAGAAACCAAACCAAATATCAAACAACAGTGTGTTGAGCATTGAGCACATTTACATGGGAGGTTTACAGTAAGGTTGATCCGGACAAGGGCATGGTTGTCCAAAGTTGCCACAGGTAATCACAGAGCCACAGTAGATGCTAAGAGGGATCCTTGGGACGACCCTACCATATACCCTGACCCCTGACCATTACACTTACCCTTATCCAAACCCTTACCAAACCCTAACTTTAACCCTTACCTTAACCATTTTACATTTCATTGGGGGGATGTCAGAGTTGGGTCGTCCAAAGCATCCCACTTAGCAAAAACCATTGATTCACACAACAAATAAATAAATATACATTTAACAAACAAAAACAAATTGACATGGGAAAAAAAAATATCTGCAAAGGTTGAATGGATTGTGTTAGGGTTAATATATTGACTCAAATAGGGTAATACTTGTAGCTATGCATTTTGTTGTCATTGCATTTTCAAAACATTTAACAGGACGTACTAAAGAAACCAGAAAATGTTTAGCATCCTCCAATTCACCAACCACTGTTGACAATATGTTTTACATTAATCAGACGGTGAGAACTTCCTATTTAAATATCGGAAACGTAATTTTGTTTACCTGAAAGAGAAAAATAAGATGTTTATTATGGCTGCCGTTCTTCTTGTTCCTTAAACAGCTCTTGTATCATTATATTTTTCCAATTGGAAAATTAGAAAACACAAACAATTGTCATATCATAGAAAGCACTGGATTTATCACTTACTTGCCATTGTGTTGGTCATCTCACAAGACAATCCTGCTCTCAGACCAGCATCTCTGGGATTGAGGAAGAGCTGCATAATGTGACAACTTTTATAAGAACTCCTCACCCGCTCTTCCTCTGTTATCCTTTTCAGGAAGCTTTTTAATTAGACAGCAAACAGAGGAGTCACTTTGGGACCTATTGATTATGTTGTCTGACACAAGCTCATTATTGGGACCTACAACACTATCTCTAATTGGTTTGATCAGAACACAGAGACCCTTCAAACATTTTATGTCTCTAAGGTATCATATCACATGAAAACAATGCAGGCCTGTCCAATACACTGTGGTCCAATTTAAGTTGGTAAGGCCATGCCATGTCTGTGATTTAATATACAATTATATAGCATCCATGCAGTGATTAAATGTACTAAGTAGAAGAACATAATCTACACCAGTGGTGATAAAAGTACCCTATTGTCATACTTGAGTAAAAGTAAAGATACCTTAATAAAAAATTACTCAAATAAAAGTGAAAGTCTCCCAGTAAAATACTACTTGAGAAAAAGCCTAAAAGTACTTGGTTTTAAATATACTTTTGTATCAAAATTAAATGTAATTGCTAAAAATATACTTTACTTTACGTATCAAAAATGAAACTATAAATCATTTCAAATTCCTTATATTAAGCAAACCAGATGGCACCATTTTCTCTCTATATTTTTTATTTATGGCTAACCAGGGGCACACTCCAACACTCAGACATCATTTACAAATGAAGCATTTATGTTTAGTGAAACCGCCAGATCAGAGGCAGTAGGGATGACAGGCATGTTCTCTTGATAAGTGCATGGATTGGACCATTTTCCTGTCCTGCTAAGCACTCAAAATGTAATGAGTACTTTTGGTTGTCAGGGAAAATGTATGGAGTAAAAAGTACATCCTTTTCTTTAGGAATGTAGTGAAGTAAAAGTAAAAGTAGTCAAAAACATAAATAGTAAAGTCAAGTACAGATACCCAAGACATACTAACTTCTCACCATTTCAATAACAGGGGAGGTTAGCATTTCTTGGGGGGTATGGTATTTGTGCATCTGTAACTTTCTCATTATTCACGATTCATTCAGGATGATCCATAATCATGGTAGCATCCACATTAATGTAGAAGTGTTTAGAAACATATTCATATTTACAATAAAAGTGACCCCAAAATTATTTTTAATTCATTTCAATTGGGCACAAAATGATCTGAAACACAACCAAAACAAACAGCAAATGCAACCAACAAATGTGTAGAGTCACAAGCTTGATGTAGTCATTGCGTGCTATGAATATGGGACCAAATACTAAACTTTTTACTACTTTAATACACATTTAAGTAAATTTGTCCCAATACCTTTGGTCTCCTAAAATGGGGGGACTATGTACAAAAAGTGCTGTAATATCTCAACGGTTCACCCGATATGGATAAAAATACCCTTAAATTAAAGCTGACGGTCTGCACTTTAACCTGATAGTAATTCTATCATAAAAAACCTTTGTCACTGTCCCAATACTTTTGGAGCTCACTGTATGCCCCTCTTGTGATGTTTTTGGTAAACAGACAGATATTAATGTCAATTGCTTGGCTCTGCTCCTGTGAGAGGGAGCACCAGAAGGACTGTAGGAACTGTGTCAGAGTAAAAGGCCCTGGATTATTGGCAGTTTATGTTTGACAGTGTAGCAGCCTGAACATGTTAAAGGCAATCTGGGATATTTCCTGCTGTTGAATGGTAATTTCAATTAGCCACAGCCAAAGTCACAATGATATCTATAAGAATTGTGAAATATTATCTTTAATATTTTCTGTGTCCTTTGCCAACCAAGTGGACAAAGGTTTTCTGGTAACATTTACAGTATCCTATCTTATTGCATTGAATAAATACAATTAATGTAATAAAATACATTATATTTTGCCTATGATATATACTTTTGTAGAAATGTATATAGAGAATAACAATAATTTCATAACAAGTTGATGCTTATTGTTTATTATGATTCAATCAAATAATTAACATGTACACTTTTTCAGAGAATGGGCAAATTAAAAGGATAGGAACAATGCCAGTTCAAATGTCCAAAATACCACATATTTCTATGACAGTACAGTGTGTTTGCCAGAATGTTTTTATTTTATTTTTATTTTTTTGGGGGGGAGGGGGGGGGGGGGGCTAGATCAGCTTAATATTGCACATAGATTGTAACTTTCATCAATGTAATTGTCTGCATCACTTCCAATCCCCCATGTTTTTTGTATGTATACTCCCCTTTATTACTTTTCAACCCCGCCATCCTCTCCCTACTTGGGGTAAATTAGTGAACAACAATGCCCAGGCCCCTACTTCCAGCTTATACTTACTATCTACATTTCATGGACACAGTCAATTTGACAATAATTCAATTTTTTTTGTTTTTGCTCCTGAACTTCTTCTACTCTCAACCTCTCCGATAATTTTCATGATGTTCATCAGGTTAGCTTCTATATGCCATATATTTGTAACTGTGCTCTGTCCCAAAAGCTCCCAACATACAACCTATATACTTATTATGGACACAGTATGCTTACATTATTATTTATCTTGTTATTATTTGTTGTTATTTGTTATTAGTCCCATCCTTCAACTCCATTCAACACCTCCCATCTATCTCTTAACACCATCCATACAGGATTTATTTTTGCCATATATATTTCAACCGCACTGTGATGTTTTACAAAAGCTCTGAACCTTTGTATTCTCATTGCTTCTACAGATTGTGAATTAAAAATGAACATTTTTGCTAAAAGTATTATTATATTATTGATCGATTGACTATGACTTTTCAGATCACCCAGTAGTGCTATCTGCAAGGTTAGCTCCAGGTAAATATTGCAATACTTTAACCATTCCTGGACATGTGTCCAAAAACAGGCTACAAATGGACAGAACCAAAACAAATGATCTAATGATTCTGTCTCTTCATAGCAAAATCTGCAGAGCTGGGAAGATTGTATCCCCTATATAAATAACATTCTATTGGTAGCAATAATTTTATATAATAATTTAAATTGAAAGATTCAAATTTTTGAAAACGGTGTCGTTTTGCGTGTCAGTTCATAAACACTATGCCATGGGATTGGTACGTCAAAAATCTCTTCCCAACTATTTTGCAATCTATATGGGTCGGCTGTCAATCCTTTGGTCCTTAAGTGAAACTGATATACTTTTTTATTTATCACAGTTTTCCTTGACCAATTATGTTCTTTAATGCAAGGCCGACAGACAAGTTCCTTACTTTCTCCCCCTTCCACTTTCCTCTTCCACTTTTGCGGTAAGGCTGCAATTATTTGGTTGTAATTTTGGGTAGAGCAGACATTTCCATATGTTTTTGTCAGCTGCATGTGCGACATAACTCCACCAGTCCTACCGATGATATCATTTACGAAGATTATACCTTTTTTAAACATTCTGTCAAAAAAAAAGTTTTTTTGTCAATTAGTATATTTGAATTTAACCACAATATTTGTTGCATTATTTGTTCTGTCATTTCTGGAAGATTAAATTGAAATTGCAACCAACTTTCTATGGCTTGTTTTAGAAATAGTGATATTTGGGAGATTATTTCCTTTTCAAATAACTGAAAATGAGTGGTTGTAATCTGAATAAAGGGAAAAAGGCCATTCTTGAACATTGGGTGAGACAATCTTACTAATTTGCTTGAGAACTAGTTCATATTTAAGTATAACTTGTGTATGACTGAAGCTTTTAGTGATAGGTCTAATGCTTTAATATTTAATAATTTCTGTCTTCCGAATTCATATTAATTATATAAAAAGGCCCTTTTAATTTTGTCTGGCTTGCCGTTCCAAATAAAATAGAATATTTATTTATCATATAATTTAAAAAACTGTTCGCTAGGCGTAGGCAAGACCATAAGCAAATAGGTAAACTGGGATAATACTAAAGAGTTAATCAGGGTGATTTTTCCACAAATTGACAGGTACAGTGGGGAAAAAAAGTATTTAGTCAGCCACCAATTGTGCAAGTTTGTCACGGTTTCGGCCGAGGCTGCCTCTCTTCCTTGCTCGGGCAGGCTTCGGCGTTCGTTGTCTCCGGAATACTAGCTGCCACCGTTGCATGTTTCTATGTTCATTTGCTTTTGTCTAATTGTTGTCACACCTGTTTTTGTTTAGTGTATTAGTGTCCTATAAGTTCTCCTTGGGTTTGTGTTAGTGTTGTGTGTGATTGGTTTCACTGTCGTGCTTTGTTGCTGGATGTATTTGACTATTTGCTCGGTAGAGCTGTCCTCCATAGTTTGGAGAGTTTTGTCGCACCTGTTGGTGCGCCCATTTTGTTTCGCCTGCGCGCGGAGTTTCGCCTTCGGGCTATTTAGTGCTTGCACGGTTAGAGATATCACTAAAGTCTTTGGAACTATACTTCTGCGTCCTGCGCCTGATTCCACCACCACACCCACTTACAACATCCTTGACAGAATCACACACCTTTAAATGGAATCAGCAGGAGCCGAAGCAGCGCAGGCGACGCTGGAGGACAGGGTCCGCCAGCAAAATGACCAGATCCTGCGGATGGGGTCCGCACTGCAGGAGGTGATCACCACAATCAGAGGCTGGGAGACCCGAGGGACACCTCCACTACCATCGTCCCTGCCCGCGCCATCGGCAAGTCAGCCTCTTCCCGCTCCGGAACCCAGAGGAGTTCGACTCTCGCTCCCGAGGGCCTACGATGGGACCGCTGCCGGGTGTCAGGGATTCCTTCTCCAGGTGGAGCTTTACCTGGCCACCGTGCACCCGGCGCCCTCGGGGCACGAGAGCGTTTCCGCCCTGATCTCCTGCCTTTCCGGTAAAGCGTTGGAATGGGCCAACGCAGAGTGGAGGAGAATAGACGCTAACACCATCACCTACGACGAGTTCTCCCGCCGCTTCAGGGCGGTGTTTGACCATCCCCCGGAGGGGAAAGCGGCGGGGGAGCGTCTGTTCGGCCTCCGGCAGGGGAGGAGGAGTGCCCAGGAGTTCGCCTTAGAATTCCGCACTCTAGCGGCGGATGCAGGGTGGAATGAGCGGGCCCTCATCGATCACTATCGATGTAGTCTACGTGAGGACGTCCGTAGGGAGCTGGCCTGTAGGGACACCAGTCTCTCGTTCGACCAGTTGGTCGACATGTCCATCAGGCTGGATACCCTGCTAGCTACCCACGGACGTCCCGAGGGGGGTCCGTCCATTTCACCCTCCAGCGCTTCCGAGCCGTGCCCCATGGAGCTCGGTGGCGCTGGCGCTAGAGAGAGGAGGGGTCGGAATACGAGGGGGTCCATCTCCTGCACCAACTGTGGTCGGGGAGGACACACCGCGGCTAGGTGCTGGGGATGGCCTCCTAGGGGGGAAGACGACAGGTCCCGCACTGGGGAGTCCTTCCAGGTGAGTAGGCGCCCCACTCACCCAGAGCTCTCTGTTGCACACTTTTGTATACCTGTGCGTTTTCCACAGGTAGCACCTCATTCCCAGCATAAGGCGCTGGTAGATTCAGGCGCGGCTGGGAATTTTGTTGATAAGCAATTTTGTTTAGCCTTAGGGATTCCCCTTCTACCTGTTGACGTTCCTTTCCCCGTTCATGCCCTAGATAGCCGTCCGTTGGGTGCGGGCTTGATCAGGGAGGTTACAGCGCCACTTAGGATGTGTGCGCAGGGGGGTCATCAGGAGATGATCCAGCTATTTCTGATCGACTCGCCTGCGTATCCGGTGGTGCTGGGCATGCCCTGGTTGAGTACCCATAACCCATCTATTTCGTGGCAGGAGAGGGCTCTGATGGAGTGGTCTGCCCAGTGTGTGGGTCGATGTTTAGGCGTTTCCGTAGGGGCTACCTCGGTGGAGAGTCCAAACCAGGTGCCCGCATTGCACGTTCCCCCTGAGTATGGGGATTTGGCTATTGCGTTTAGTAAGTCGAGGGCGACGCAGTTGCCGCCCCATAGGCAGGGAGATTGTGCGATAGACCTCCAGGCAGGAGCTGCGCTCCCACGGAGCCATGTGTATCCTCTGTCTCAGGAGGAGAAGAAAGCTATGGAGACTTACATAGACGAATCTCTGAGACAAGGATACATACGGCCTTCCACTTCCCCTGCGTCCTCGAGTTTCTTTTTTGTGAAGAAAAAGGATGGTGGGTTACGCCCGTGCATCGATTACCGTGGTCTCAATCAGATCACGGTGAAGTACAGTTATCCACTCCCGCTGATTGCGACCATGTCTGAGTCATTGCATGGGGCGCGTTTCTTCACTAAATTAGATCTCAGGAGCGCGTACAACTTGGTGCGCATCAGGGAGGGCGATGAATGGAAGACAGCCTTTAGTACCACCTCGGGCCATTACGAGTATCTTGTCATGCCATACGGGTTGATGAACGCTCCGTCAGTTTTCCAATCTTTCGTGGATGAGATCTTCAGGGACATGCAGGGGCAGGGGGTGGTTGTGTACATAGATTACATTCTCGTGTACTCGCCTACCCGAGTCGAGCATGTGGCCCTGGTGCGCAGAGTGTTGCGGAGGCTGGTGGAGCACGACCTGTATGTCAAGGCAGAGAAGTGTCTGTTTTTCCAGGAGTCGGTCTCCTTTTTGGGGTATCAGTTGTCTGCGTCAGGGGTGAAGATGGAGGTAGACCGGGTGTCAGCCGTGCGTAATTGGCAAACACCAACCACTGTGAAGGAGGTGCAGCAGTTTTTGGGGTTTGCGAATTACTACCGGAGGTTTATCCGGGGTTTTGGACAGGTGGCAGCTCCCATCACGTCTCTTTTGAAGGGGGGTCCGGTGCGTCTGCAGTGGTCTGCCGAGGCGGACAGGGCGTTTGGGAGGCTGAAGGACCTGTTTACCTCGGCCCCGGTGCTGGCGCATCCGGATCCCTCTTTGCCATTTCAGGTAGAGGTGGACGCGTCAGAGGCCGGTATAGGAGCCGTGCTTTCGCAACGGTCCGGCGCGCCACCTAAACTCCGCCCCTGTGCTTTTTATTCCAAGAAGCTCAGTCCGGCGGAGCGAAACTATGACGTAGGGGACAGGGAGCTGTTAGCCGTGGTACAGGCCCTAAAGGTGTGGAGGCACTGGCTTGAGGGGGCTCAACACCCTTTCCTCATTTTGACGGACCACCGTAACCTGGAGTACATCCGGGCAGCGAGGAGGCTGAACCCTCGCCAGGCGAGGTGGAATATGTTGTTGACCCGGTTCACATTCAAGATCACGTACATCCCTGGGTCACAGAATGGTAAGGCAGACGCACTGTCTCGGCGGTATGACATGGAGGAGAGGTCCGTGGAGCCCACTCCCATACTGCCGGAGTCGTGTCTGGTGGCACCGGTAGTGTGGGAGGTCGATGCTGAACTCGAGCGAGCGTTACGCACCGACCCTAGTCCACCTCAATGCCCGGAGGGTCGGAAGTACGTTCCGCTCGAGGTTCGGGATCGATTGATCTTTTGGGCTCACACATCACCCTCCTCTGGACACCCTGGTATCGGCCGGACAGTGCACTGTCTTAGTGCCAAGTACTGGTGGCCCACGTTGGCGAGGGATGTGAGGGTTTATGTTTCCTCCTGCTCGGTGTGCGCCCAGTGTAAGGCGCCTAGACATCTGCCTAGGGGTAAGTTACTAACCCTGCCCGTTCCACAACGACCATGGTCTCACCTCTCGGTGGATTTCCTAACTGACCTTCCTCCTTCACAGGGGAATACCACTATACTGGTCGTTGTGGACCGGTTTTCTAAGGCTTGTCGTTTGCTCCCCATGCCGGGCCTTCCTACTGCCCTGCAAACCGCCGAAGCACTATTCACCCATGTGTTCCGGCACTACGGGGTACCCGAGGATATTGTGTCTGATCGAGGTCCCCAATTTACCTCCAGAGTCTGGAGAGCTTTTATGGAGCGATTGGGGGTCTCGGTGAGCCTCACCTCAGGTTACCACCCGGAGAGTAATGGGCAGGTGGAACGTGTGAACCAGGATGTGGGTAGGTTTCTTAGAACATACTGCCAGGACCGGCCAGAGGAGTGGGCAAGGTACGTTCCCTGGGCCGAAATGGCCCAGAATTCCCTACGCCATTCCTCCACTAACCTAACCCCTTTCCAATGTGTGTTAGGTTACCAGCCGGTTCTGGCACCTTGGCAGCAGAGCCAGATCGAGGCTCCTGCGGTGGATGAGTGGGTGCGGCGCTCGGAGGAGACATGGAACGCTGCACACGTCCACCTGCAGCGGGCCCTCCGGCGTCATAAGGCGAGCGCCGATCTCCAACGCAGTGAGGGACCGGTGTACGCACCTGGTGATCGAGTCTGGCTCTCTACCAGAAACCTGCCCCTCCGCCTGCCCTGTCGGAAACTGGGTCGGCGGTTTGTAGGGCCATTTAAAGTCCTGAGAAGGTTGAACGAGGTGTGTTACAAATTACAACTACCTGTTGAATATAAAAGTATTAACCCCTCGTTCCATGTGTCTCTTCTCAGGCCGGTGGTAGCTGGCCCACTCCAAGAAAGTGAGATCAGGGAGACTCCTCCGCCCCCATTGGACATCGAGGGGGCACCGGCGTACTCCGTGCGGTCCATCTTGGATTCGAGACGTCGGATGGGGGGTCTCCAATATCTAGTGGAGTGGGAGGGGTACGGCCCGGAGGAACGGTGCTGGGTGCCAAGGAGGGACATTTTGGACCCGTCTCTCCTGACGGAATTCCATCGTGGGCACCCGACGCATCCTGCTCCGCGTCCTCCTGGTCGTCCCCGAGGCCGGAGTCGGCGCACGTCTGGAGCCGCGCGTCAAGGGGGGGGTACTGTCACGGTTTCGGCCGAGGCTGCCTCTCTTCCTTGCTCGGGCAGGCTTCGGCGTTCGTTGTCTCCAGAATACTAGCTGCCACCGTTGCATGTTTCTATGTTCGTTTGCTTTTGTCTAATTGTTGTCACACCTGTTTTCGTTTAGTGTATTAGTGTCCTATAAGTTCTCCTTGGGTTTGTGTTAGTGTTGTGTGTGATTGGTTTCACTGTCGTGCTTTGTTGCTGGATGTATTTGACTATTTGCTCGGTAGAGCTGTCCTCCATAGTTTGGAGAGTTTTGTCGCACCTGTTTGTGCGCCCGTTTTGTTTCGCCTGCGCGCGGAGTTTCGCCTTCGGGCTATTTAGTGCTTGCACGGTTAGAGATATCACTAAAGTCTTTGGAACTATACTTCTGCGTCCTGCGCCTGATTCCACCACCACACCCACTTACAACATCCTTGACAAAGTTCTCCCACTTAAAAAGATGAGAGAGGCCTGTAATTTTCATCATAGGTACACGTCAACTATGACAGACAAAATGAGAACAAAAATTCCAGAAAATCACATTGTAGGATTTTTTATGAATTTATTTGCAAATTATGGTACCCTTTGTTGGCAATGACACAGGTCAAACGTTTTTTTGAAGTCTTCACAAGGTTTTCACACACTGTTGCTGGTATTTTGGCCCATTCCTCCATGCAGATCTCCTCTAGAGCAGTGATGTTTTGGGGCTGTCGCAGGGCAACACAGACTTTCAACTCCCTCCAAAGATTTTCTATGGGGTTGAGATCTGGAGACTGGCTAGGCCACTAGAGGACCTTGAAATGCTTCTTACGAAGCCACTCCTTCGTTGCCCGGGCGGTGTTTCTGGGATCATTGTCATGCTGAAAGACCCAGCCATGTTTCATCTTCAATGCCCTTGCTGATGGAAGGAGGTTTTCACTCAAAATCTCACGATACATGGCCCCATTCATTCTTTCCTTTACACGGATCAGTCGTCCTGGTCCCTTTGCAGAAAAACAGCCCCAAAGCATGATGTTTCCACCCCCATGCTTCACAGTAGGTATGGTGTTCTTTGGATGCAACTCAGCATTCTTTGTCCTCCAAACACGACGAGTTGAGTTTTTACCAAAAAGTTCTATTTTGGTTTCATCTGACCATATGACATTCTCCCAATCCTCTTCTGGATCATCCAAATGCACTCTAGCAAACTTCAGACGGGCCTGAACATGTACTGGCTTAAGCAGGGGGACACGTCTGGCACTGCAGGATTTGAGTCCCTGGCGGCGTAGTGTGTTACTGATGGTAGGCTTTGTTACTTTGGTCCCAGCTCTCTGCAGGTCATTCACTAGGTCCCCCCATGTGGTTCTGGGATTTTTGCTCACCGTTCTTGTGATCATTTTGACCCCACGGGGTGAGATCTTGCGTGGAGCCCCAGATCAAGGGAGATTATCAGTGGTCTTGTATGTCTTCCATTTCCTAATAATTGCTCCCACGGTTGATTTCTTCAAACCAAGCTGCTTACCTATTGCAGATTCAGTCTTCCCAGCCTGGTGCATGTCTACAATTTTGTTTCTGGTGTCCTTTGACAGCTCTTTAGTCTTGGCCATAGTGGAGTTTGGAGTGTGACTGTTTGAGGTTGTGGACAGGTGTCTTTTATACTGATAACAAGTTCAAACAGGTGCCATTAATACAGGTAATGAGTGGAGGACAGAGGAGCCTCTTAAAGAAGAAGTTACAGGTCTGTGAGAGCCAGAAATCTTGCTTGTTTGTAGGTGACCAAATACTTATTTTCAACCATAATTTGCAAATAAATTCATTAAAAATCCTACAATGTGATTTTATGGGGAAAAAAATCTCAATGTCTGTCATAGTTGACGTGTACCTATGATGAAAATGACAGGCCTCTCTCATCTTTTTAAGTGGGAGAACTTGCACAATTTGTGGCTGACTAAATACTTTTTTCCCCACTGTATTTACCTTTCCATGGTAGCAAGATCTTATCTATTTTTGCTAACTTTCTATTAAAATGTATTGAAGTGAGATAATGTATTTCCTTTGGGATATGTATTCCGAGTATATCCACATTACCATCAGACCATTTTATTGGTAAACTACATGGTAATGTAAAATTTTTATTTTTTAGTGATCCAATACGTAATATAGTATATTTGTCATAATTTGGTTGTAATCCAGAGAGGTTAGAAAATGTATCTAGATCATCTATGAGGCTGTGGAGGGATTCTAGTTGTGGATTTAAAAGAAAACATGAATCATCAGCGTACAATGACACCTTTGTTTTTAAGCCCTGGATTTCTAATCCTCTGATATTATTATTGGATCTGATTTTAATAGCTAACATCTCGATGGCCACAATAAATAGATATGCCGATAGTGGACAACCTTGTTTCACTCCTCTTGACAGTTTTAAACGTTCTGAGAAATATCCATGATTTACTATTTTACACCTAGGGTTACTATACATGATTTTGACCCATTTTATAAGAGATTCTCCAAAATTGAAATGCTCCAGGCATTTATATATAAAACCCAGTCGTACTTTATCAAATGCCTTTTCGAAGTCTGCTATGGATAGCAGGCCTGGTTTCCCATATTTTCCATAGTGTTCTATTGTTTGCAATATTTGCCTTATATTATCTCCAATGTATCTTCCATGTAAAAAACATGTCTGATTAGAATGAATAATATCCGACAATACCTTTTTAATTCTATGCGCTATACATTTTGCTAGAATTTTTGCATCACAATACTGAAGTGTAAGGGGCCTCCAATTTTTTTAATGGACTGTATCTTTATATTTTCCACTTGTATCCTGTTTCAGTAATAATGAGATCAGACCTTCTTCTTGAGTGTCAGATTATCTACCATTTACATAGGAGTGGTTAAAACATGCTAATAACGGTCCTCTTAGTATATCAAAAAAGGTTTGGTATACCTCGACTGGTATGCCATCCAACCCTGGAGTTTTCCCGGACTTTAAGTAGTTAATTGCATCCAGAAATTCCTCCTCTGTAACTTCACCTTCACATTAGTCTTTCTGTATGGCTGTTAATTTTACATTATCAATAGAAAAAAATCTCTACAATTAGCTTCAGTTAGAGGAGATGGATTTGACTGAAAAGAAAACAAATGCTTAAAGTACTTTGTTTCTTCCTTCAAAATATCATTTGGTGAATCATGGGTGACTCCGTCAATTGTAACCAGTTTCATTAAGTTATTTTTGGTAGCATTCCTATGTTGAAGATTAAAAAAGAATTTTGTGCATTTTTCCTCATAGTCCATCCAGTTTGCTTTATTTTTATAATATATTACACTTTATCTTTCTTGAATAAGTTTCTCCATTTCTTTTTGTTTTTCCTCTAATTTATTCTGAGCCTCTATGTTACAGTTTTTATTGCCATCTATCTGTTCTGTTAGACTTTCTATTTCATTTGTTAGTATAAACTCTTTTGACCTAAATTGCTTTTGTTTTCGAGATGAGTACTGAATTGCATGGCCTCTAAAGGCACATTTAAAGGTGTCCCATACAATAAGGGGATTTGCTGTACCTATGTTATGTCGGAAAAAGTCAGTTATAAATTCCTTTGTTCTAATTATAAATAAACTATCATCCAATAGGCTTTGATTAAATTTCCAAAATGCTCGCCCACGTGGAAATCCAGTAAGAGTAATGTATATGCCAATTATCTGATGGTCCGACCGCATTCTGTCCCCTATCAACACTGTTTTAACTTTTGGTGCCAACGAGAATGAGATAACAAAGGAGTCAAGACGACTAGCTTGATTGAGTCTCCGCCATGTATATCTCACTAGATCAGTATATTTAAGCCTCCATATATCTACTAGTTCTAATGTATCCATGACATTCACAATTTCCTTAAGAGCATGTGGGTGATTGTTTGTGGTGTGATTTCCTTTACGGTCCATTGAGCTATTTAAAACAGTATTATAATCCCCCACCATAATAACATTGTCTTGAATTGCTTGCAGGCTTGATAATTTATTATATATATTGTCAAAGAAGTGTGGATCATCATTATTTGGTCCGTAAAGGTTAATGAGCCAAATCTGTTTATGGTCCAATAACATATTTAAAATAATCCATCTACCTTGCTATTTGGACAATTTGTACATTCGGATCGAAATTACTATTAATTAATATCATCACCCCTTTTGAATTTCTTTGCCCATGGGAGAAGTATATTTCCCCCCTCCCCATTCCTTTTTCCACGCAACTTCATTTCGAATTGTTGAATGAGTTTCCTGTATACAATAGATATTATATTCCTTCTCTTTGAGCCATGTAAATATTGTTCTTCTTTTGTTATTATCAGCTAAGCCATTACAATTATAACTGGCTATACTTATTTCACCATACACCATAATGAGATACAAGTTTCAAGTCTATTTATCATTATATATGTTTGTAAATTTACCAATAAAAAACACTGTAATGATTGAGTGTCCATATAGCTCTACCGTGATATTTGCATTGCTACTGAGTAACCCTTCAATTGTTCTCCACTAATTCCCCCGTTAAAACCCCTCCCCATCCCAAGTTGAGCCGTCATCCCAGTGATCGGCATCCCACCCACGTCCCTCCGGATCCCTAAGGCCCCGAGGGGCCAGGACCCATCCATCAAAAACAGCACACAGTGCCACCCACAAAACAGAAGCAGATTAACCGCCAAAAGCATTTCCAATGCTGTCACCTCTATACAGTGGGGAGAACAAGTATTTGATACACTGCCGATTTTGCAGGTTTTCCTACTTACAAAGCATGTAGAGGTCTGTAATTTTTTATCATAGGTACACTTCAACTGTGAGAGACGGAACCTAAAACAAAAATCCAGAAAATCACATTGTATGATTTTAAAGTAATTAATTTGCATTTCATTGCATGACATAAGTATTTGATCACCTACCAACCAGTAAGAATTCCGGCTCTCACAGACCTGTTTGTTTTTCTTTAAGAAGCCCTCCTGTTCTCCACTCATTACCTGTATTAACTGCACCTGTTTGAACTCGTTACCTGTATAAAAGACACCTGTCCACACACTCAATCAAACAGACTCCAACCTCTCCACAATGGACAAGACCAGAGAGCTGTGTAAGGACATCAGGGATAAAATTGTAGACCTGCACAAGGCTGGGATGGGCTACAGGACAATAGGCAAGCAGCTTGGTGAGAAGGCAACAACTGTTGGCGCATTTATTAGAAAATGGAAGAAGTTCAAGATGACAGTCAATCACCCTCGGTCTGGGGCTCCATGCAAGATCTCAACTCGTGGGGCATCAATGATCATGAGGAAGGTGAGGGATCAGCCCAGAACTACACCGCAGGACCTGGTCAATGACCTGAAGAGAGCTGGGACCACAGTCTCAAAGAAAACCATTAGTAACACACTACGCCGTCATGGATTAAAATCCTGCAGCGCACGCAAGGTCCCCCTGCTCAAGCCAGCGCATGTCCAGGCCCGTCTGAAGTTTGCCAATGACCATCTGGATGATCCAGAGGAGGAATGGGAGAAGGTCATGTGGTCTGATGAGACAAAAATAGAGCTTTTTGGTCTAAACTCCACTCGCCGTGTTTGGAGGAAGAAGAAGGATGAGTACAACCCCAAGAACACCATCCCAACTGTGAAGCATGGAGGTGGATACATCATTCTTTGGGGATGCTTTTCTGCAAAGGGGACAGGACGACTGCACCGTATTGAGGGGAGGATGGATGGGGCCATGTATCGCGAGATCTTGGCCAACAACCTCCTTCCCTCAGTAAGAGCATTGAAGATGGGTCGTGGCTGGGTCTTCCAGCATGACAACGACCCGAAACACACAGCCAGGGCAACTAAGGAGTGGCTCCATAAGAAGCATCTCAAGGTCCTGTAGTGGCCTAGCCAGTCTCCAGACCTGAACCCAATAGAAAATCTTTGGAGGGAGCTGAAAGTCCGTATTGCCCAGCGACAGCCCCGAAACCTGAAGGATCTGGAGAAGGTCTGTATGGAGGAGTGTGCCAAAATCCCTGCTGCAGTGTGTGCAAACCTGGTCAAGACCTACAGGAAACGTATTATCTCTGTAATTGCAAACAAAGGTTTCTATACCAAATATTAAGTTCTGCTTTTCTGATGTATCAAATACTTATGTCATGCAATAAAATGCAAATTAATTACTTAAAAATCATACAATGTGTTTTTCTGGATTTTTGTTTTAGATTCCGTCTCTCACAGTTGAAGTGTACCTATGATAAAAATGACGGACCTCTACATGCTTTGTAAGTAGGAAAACCTGCAAAATCGGCAGTGTATCAAATACTTGTTCTCCCCACTGTATATATATATATATATATATATAACTATTAAAAAAAATATATGCATATCCAATTTTCCATCATTATCTATTAGTATGCGTAATAATGTCGGCAGTTCATGCGTAGGATTTTAACATATAACCCGGATTGCCATTGTATTACATTTAATTTATTGACAAGCAATTATTATCCTAGCAAATAATTCCCGTGGTCCATCCCATACCCTCCCCCCCCCCAACATCCCCACCCCCCCACAACAGATGCCGGACAAACACACACACACATACTCCAACACACTCAACCCCCCTCCTCCACAATCCACCATAAAATCAGATACTCAACGGCTGTTATATCCCAGAGCCCAGCTCAAGAAAGGACCTGATTTACGAGTGCACATACAGTTACAGCTGATTGAGAAAGCATGCAGACTGAGCAGAAATTGACACAATGTGAGATTTGATTAATCTAATTAATCTATGCCAAGTCCTAGGTGATGGAGATCAGATCCACCCTCTTCACCTGAGACACAAACACTCTGATTCCCAAGCATCTCCGTGCAGTCAGACCTTTGATTATTTTGTGCCACCTGGGCCACAATGATAAACCCCCTCTCTGATTGTCCGAGTGTGACCCCCTCCCCATGGGTTACTGCAGCCAGTGTTGCCAGCACTGCCACCACCTGGGTGGGGGTACCCCACCGGAATCCTCACCGGCTAGGTAAAAGGTCGTCAAGGTTCTCATTAGCAGCTTTGAGAATGTCCTTGTATTTAATGCTCTCCCATCAGGGGGCTCTGGCTTTGTAGGACCAACCCGGCCAGGCAGGCTCAGAATCTTGAGGGGGCGGTGCTGCTCAAGTAGGTCTCTGACCGCATTTATTTCTCTGTTTAGGCTGCATACTCACAGCAGGTCCATAAAAGAGATGGGAACTTCTCATTTTTGTATGGGTCGCTCAGGTGGGTGTCCAGGATATAGGGTTAGGGATCTTTCCATCATGATAGGACAATAAAAAATTTGATTAGATGTATACTATATAGAGTGAATCAGGAACAGGTTGGCTCTATGGAGAGAACCAGGTACAGGTTGGCTCTATAGAGTGAATAAGGTACAGGTTGGCTCTATAGAGTGAATAAGGTACAGGTTGGCTTGGTACCTCACCTGAAAACCAGCAGGACATCTCTGCGACGTCCCTCTGAATTCTCTATAGAGATACCATTTTGACTGGCAACCAGGTAATGACTAGGCACAGACAGGAAAGCCTGTTAAACAATGTGTGCTCATCGTCACCTCTACAGTTCCCTCATTCATACCTCCTAATATCTTACAGAACGTCACCTTTAAAGGGTGATTTCAACATTTTACGACTTCATAGTCATCATCTCCATCAACACCCCAACATCAAAATGTGAAAATGGCAAGACATAACCTTTAAAGGGAAACATTGCAATTTCCGCCCGAACATTGTCTGCTCATTGCCTGCACATAATTGGTTAAAATCACGACACACACCGGATGATGTCATCGGAAACATTTATCTTCCTCTATCTTTTTGACTACAAAACATAGAAAGGCGCCATTTTAACATATGTTGATGTTGGGGTGGTGCTGGAGATTATGAATATGGAGCAGAAAATGTTTGAAATGTACCTCAAAGACAGCTTTTAAGACTGGTATGTGTTGAATTCTAATCCATTTTGTTTTCAGGGTTTCAGTACCAGAATAATCAACAAGCCTGTCGATTTGATTTTCAAAGTGCCAAACAAATATCTGTATTAAGAGTGTGTAACTTTCCGGCTGAGTATTTGTGTAATTTTCTGCCTCAATGACTTTGTTTGCAAGCCATAGATAATTGGATTCAAATTAGCAGGGACGACATGAAATAGAACGTAAGCCAGTTTTCTCAAATATGGATAGTCTGGAAAGCGATGCAGTATGATGGTTAGAAACCCACTCCACAGCATAATGAGATACAGCACCAGGTGGCTTGCACAGGTCTGCAATGCTCTGTTGTTCATCTCCTTGCTTTTCTTGGTCCAGCAAATCACAGCAATCCTGAAATAAGTGACAGCTATGCTTCCCATTGAAGAAGTAAAGAGCAGCACAGTGAAAAAAAGCCCATAAATGTTATTGATTGAAACGTCCTCACAGGATAGCTTGAACAACGATGCGTTGTCACAATAAGCATTCAGAATGATTGAACTGCAGCGGGATAGCCTTATGGTGAGACCCAGTAGGACAGACACTAACACAAGGGAAGCCCCCCAAGCAGACACAGACAGCGTAACTACAGTTTTGGTTGTCATTATTGATGTGTACCTTAAAGGGTAACATATGGCCACATACCTGTCAAAGGCCATAATGGTCAGTATCATATGTGAGGCTGATCCAAACGTGTGACTGAAAAAGGCCTGAGCAACACATTGGCTGTACGTGATAAACCTCTCAGTTGAAACAATATCAGCCATGAGGCGAGGCAACAAGACAGTGTTGCCAATCAGGTCATTCACAGACAGGTTACAGAAGAGGATGTACATTGGTTTGTGCAAGCTTCTCTCTGTGATGATGACAACCAGGACTCCAATGTTAGAAACAAGGAGGGAGAGATAAACAAACAGCATGGAGAAAAAAAATGGATACATGAATGTCTGTGAGATTTCAAAACCCTGTATTTTAAGGATATGGCTTGGTAATGACATGTTGTTGTCCATCCTGTTAGCAGTGCAGGACAAACCTGTACAAAAAGAACAGAAATATGTTTTACAAAAATACATATTTTTTAAAATGGTAAATACAAGTTTTAAATGAAGATATACTACACATGCTGTTCGTATCCTCTTTTTTTTATGCTACTGGTAATAATTTTGAATACCCCATATAAACACATTTGACAGAGTGAGTAAGAATACCGCAGCATTAACAGCTGTAGTCAGTCAAGAGGAAAACCTGTATACAGGTAGTCCTCAAAAGCCACACCTGTACCTTGCTGAAGTGGGTAAGAATCCTGCCACAGGTATCGGCCAAATCCTTTTTATCTAAAACACTCCCCCATCATTTATCATCCTTAATTTGATGTCAACAATAATGATGTAAGACAAATGGTCACGTGATTGTTAACATTTTCATGTCGTAGTCTCAAGAGCTATTGCTAGGCTGATTGACATGACAACTCATCTTGAGAAGGAAATTGTTATATATAAAAAACAATGAAAATATTGTGTGAGTGACCACTAATGGAAGCCATCTGGCAACAAGGTTTTGTATGATATTGTGTAGCTGTTTGTTAGCCTGGTCCTGGATCTGTTTGCACCATCGGCATTTTTACACCAAGCAGACCAACATGGCTGGTTGGCGTGACAATTATTCCATATAGGAGTTGGATAGGCAGCGCTGTGTAGTATCAAATCCTGATACACTATATATAAAGTATGTGGACACCCCCTTCTAATTAGTGGCTTCGGCTATTTCAGCCACACCCGTTGCTGACAGGTGTATAAAATTGAGCACACAGCCATGCAATCTCCATAGACAAACATTGCCAGTAGAATGGCCTCACTGAAAAGCTCAGTGACTTTCAAGGTGGCACCGTCATAGGATGCCACCTTTCCAACAAGTCAGTTCGTAAAATTTCTGCCCTGCTAAAGCTGCCCCGGTCAACTGCAAGTGATGTTATTGTGAAGTGGTAGGCCACACAAGCTCACAGAACGGGACCGCCGAGTGCTGAAGCGCGTAGCATGTAAAAATAGTCTGTCCTTGGTTGCAACACTCACTACTGAGTTCCAAACGTTCTCTGGAAGCAACGTCAGCACAAGAACTGTTCGTCGGGATCGGTGTGGAAGAACTTGACTGGCCTGCACAGAGCCCTGACCTCAACCCCATTTGGGATGAATTGGAATGTCGACTGCGAGCCAGGCCTAATCGCCCAATATCAGTGCCCAACCTCACTAATGCTCTTGTGGCTGAATGGAAGCAAGTCCCCACAGCAGTGTTCCAACATCTAGTGGAAAGCCTTCCCAGAAGAGTGGAGGCTGTTATAGCAGCAAAGGGGGGACCAACTCCATATTAATGCCCATGATTTTTTAATGAGACATTCGACGAGCAGGTGTCCAAATACTTTTGGTCATGTAGTGTATTTTGTACTGATGCGTACCTCAAGTGATTTTATTCTGGCCTTCATCCTGCTGTAGGCCAGTATGTGTCTGAGATACATTGGTTATGGCATTTAGTCTCTGCGGTACGTAGATATGCAACAATGAAGAAGTTATGCTGTTTAATTATCAGTAATCTAGACAATGCAGTATATGCTCAATGTGTATAAATATCGAACAAGTCTATGGCCTACTGTTATACTCTCAACAATGACTTTGATCTATAATTTTGTGTCCTCTGTCAGTGAAATGACACCTGTTTCCACCTGTCTGCAAGCGCTCTTTGAATGACATAAACTTCACCGTTAATTACCCAAGTGGAGCAAGTGGATACGTTTGATATTGACAGGGGGTCAGGTGACCTGACATTATCAAAGTTTGTTTTCTATGGTTGGTCAAGCTGTTATAGTACAGTGCCTTGCAAAAGTATTAATTTTTCCTATTTTGTTGCATTACAACCTGTAATTTAAATGGATTTTGATTTTGATTTCATGTAATGGACATACACAAAATAGTCCAAATTGGTGAAGTGAAATGAAAAAAATTACTTGTTTCAAAAAATAAATAAATAAAAATCACGGAAAAGTGGTGCGCGAATATGTATTCACCCCCTTTGCTATGAAGCCCCTAAATAAGATCTGGTGCAACCACTTACCTTCAGAAGTCACATAATTAGTAAAATAAAGTCCACCTGTGTTCAATCTAAGTGTCACATGATCTGTCACATGATCTCAGTAAAAATACACCTGTTCTGAAAGGCCCCAGAGTCTGCAACACCACTAAGCAAGGGGCACCACCAAGCAAGCGGCACCATGAAGATCAAGGAGCTCTCCAAACAGGTCAGGGACAAAGTTGTGGAGAAGTACAGATCAGAGTTGGGTTATAAAAAAATATCTGAAACTTTGAACATCCCACGGAGCACATTTAAATCCATTATTAAAAAATTGAAAGAATATGGCACCACAACAAACCTGCCAAGAGAGGGCCGCCTACCAAAACTCACGGACCAGGCAAGGAGGGCATTAATCAGAGAGGCAAGAAAGAGACCAAAGATAACCCTGAAGGAGCTGCAAAGCTCCACAGCGGATATTGGAGTATCTGTCCATAGGACCACTTTAAGCTGTACACTCCACAGAGCTGGGCTTTATGGAAGAGTGGCCAGAAAAAAGCCATTGCTTAAAGAAAAAAATAAGGAAACACATTTAGTGTGTGGGAGACTCCCCAAACATATGAAAGAAGATACTCTGGTCAGATGAGACTAAAATTGAGCTTTTTGGCCATCAAATAAAACGCTATGTCTGGCGCAAACCCAACACCTCTCATCACCCTGAGAACACCATCCCTACAGTGAAGCATGGTGGTGGCAGCATCAGGCTGTGGGGATGTTTTTCATCGGCAGGGACTGGGAAACTGGTCAGAATTGAAGGAATGATGGATGGCGCTAAATACAGGGAAATTATTGAGGGAAACCTGTTTCAGTCTTCCAGAGTTTTGAGACTGGGACGGAGGTTCACCTTCCAGCAGGACAATGACCCTAAGCATACTGCTAAAGCAACACTCGAGTGGTTTAAGGGGAAACATTTAAATGTCTTGGAATGGCCTAGTCAAAGCCCAGACCTCAATCCAATTGAGAATCTGTGGTATGACTTAAAGATTGCTGTACATCAGCGGAACCCATCCAACTTGAAGGAGCTGGAGCAGTTTTGCCTAAAAGAATGGGCAAAAATCCCAGTGGATAGATGTGCCAAGCTTATAGAGACATACCCCAAGAGACTTGCAGCTGTAACTGCCGCAAAAGGTGGCTCAACAAAGTGTAGAGCCACCTTTGTTATGCATGCTCAAGTTTTCTGTTTTTTTGTCTAATTTCTTGTTTGTTTCACAATAAAAAATATGTTGCATCTTCAAAGTGGTAGGCGTGTTGTGTAGATCAAATGATACAAGCCCCCCAACAATCCATTTTAATTCCAGGTTGTAAGGCAACAAAATAGGAAAAATGCCAAGGGGGGTGAATACTTTCGCAAGCCACTGTACAATGACTAGAGGAACTAATGAGCGCCATGATCACTATGTACTGTAGCACTAACAAATCAGGCTAAAAACAGAGCGCTAATTATCTAGGATCCCTAAACTCTAATTCCCAACAGGGAGAGGAATGATGAAATGGAGAGGAAAACACTAGTGGATGCAATAACAAATTAGTATGGCTACATTTACTGTATAAAAAATTATGTGTGAATAATCCAAAGTTTTGTATCAATAAAACAGGGGTGCTCAAACTTTTGGGCCTTGTGGGCCAAAATATGATCTGATTGATGGGCTGCGAGCCGAACAAATAGACATTATGTGTTTAGAAATATAAATGGTAAACAATTGCTTCTTAGGGTATTTAAACAATAGCTTTTTACACTGAACACAAATATAAACGCAACATGTAAAGTGTTGGTCCCATATTTCATGAGCTGAAATAAAAGATCCCAGAAATGTTCCATGTGCACAAAAAGCTTATTTATATCAAATGTTGTGCACAAATTTGTTTACATCCCTGTTAGTTAGAGCATTTCTCATTTGCAAGATAATCCATCCACCTGACAGGTGTGGCATATTGAGAAGCTGATTAAACAGCACGATCATTACACAGGTGCACCTTGTGCTGGGGACAATAAAAGGACACTCTAAAATGTGCAGTTTCTTCTCACAACACAATGCCACAGATGTCTCATGTTTTGAGGGAGCATGCCATTGGCATATTGACTGCAGGAATGTCCACCAGAGCTGTTGCCAGATAATGTAATGTTAATTTCTCTACCATAAGCCACCTCTACCATGGCAGTACATCCAACCGGCCTCACAACCGCAGACCATGTGTATGGCATCGTGTGGGCGAGTGGTTTGCTGATGTCAATGTTGTGAATAGAGTGTCCCATGGTAGTGGTGGGTTATGGTATGGGCAGGCATAAACTACGGACAACAAACACAATTGCATTTTATCGATGGCAATTTGAATGCACAAAAATACCATGATGAGATCCTGAGGCCCATTGTAAGGCCCATTTCTTTAAGGTATCTGTGACCAACAGATGCATATCTGTGTTCCAGTCATGTGAAATCCATAGATTAGGGCCTAATTTATTTATTTAAATTGACTGATTTCCTCATATGAACTGTAACTCAGTAATATCTTTGAAATTGTTGCATGTTGCGTTTATATTTTTGTTCAGTATAGTAAGCAATCACAAAATCACACTTCAAACATTGATCAAATTGTAGCCATATAACATGACACCTAACAACACATTCTATTTACCAGTATTAATGACATGCTCTGGAACTTTGGCTACTACTTTGACACCTCCTGCTTTGGGCTGGATGTGTCAATGTGTAGTTCATACATGCATATACTTTTAGCAGAATTACTGTCTTACCTCAATTAGCCACAAAATCCCTAGTTTGAAAGCAACCTTTTTTCTGGAAGCTGTGTTGCGCCATTTTTCCGCCACGTGGGCCAGCCCCCTAGCAATTTGAGTTCGACCAATGAACTTCAGCCCCTTGCCATATGAGCGACAGCTAGCAAGAGGCACATCATTCACACACAGCAGAGCAAAAGAGAGAGCAAAAATGTGGTGCACATATCTGCACATGTGACGTAGTACACCATTTTAGGAGAACACTTTTGGCTCGTGAGCACTACTTTCAGAACTACTGGCAAAAGTACCGGAGAATCGCTTAAAAGATGCATAAAAAGAAGAAACATTGTAGTGCTGAAACTGCTACCAAGTTTCCATGTTCATAAAGCTAATGACTTGAATATGTTTAAAATGACTTGAATATTGGAAAGGTGTAACAATTTGTATTTGCAGCAGTAAGTCACTGAAATGCATCATAAAGGTATTGGAAAGTTCAGGAAAACATCAGGGAAGCTCATCAGCCAGAAGAGTCTCTAGCCTTTTGGGGTCCCTAAGCGAGATTTTCCATGAGGTGAATAATTGTTTTTGCAGTTTTAAAGCACATTTCCTGCCATTCTACACATTTTGCCATAGGGTGGTGATAAACGTTTGCCATTTTAGAGATAATTTCCTACAATTCTACACATTTTGCCATGACTTATGCCATGTTCATATGATATCTGAGTGAGAGGGACTGATGATTAGCCTACTACAAGGTTTAGATACATGTAGCTGGCTAGACTACCTTACCCAGCAATCTAAAAAATGTCAGCTGACATGGGCTAATTGAGTGACTGTCAGTGACCGACATAAGAAGTGGAAAACTGCTGATGGACTACCAAATTTCAAAATTGCACCTTGTGTATTCTAATTTTCTAACTCTCAATAGTAAGTTGAGTACCCGACTAAGTTCCTAAAAAAAAAATAAACCTACCTTCTGGTGGGTTAACTTACAATTTTTTTTTTTTTAACCAAAAGTCGGCACGGGCCAAGTTCTGGTTTGGCCCGCCAGAAGGTAAAAAAACATATATATATTCATACCCCTTCCACATGTTGTTGTGTTACAGCCTGATCTCAAAATGGATTCATTATATATTTTTTCTCACCCATCTACACACAATACCTCTTAATGACAAAGTCAAAACATGTTTTTAGAAATGTTTGCAAATCAAAATGAAATATCTAATTTACATTAGTATTCACACTCCTGAGTCAATACTTTGTAGAAGCACCTTTGGCAGCGTTTACAGCTCTGAGACTTTCTGGGTAAGTCTCTAAGCGCTTTCAAAACATTTGCCCAATATTATTTTCAAAATTCTTCAACCTCTGTCAATGTCTGTCAAATTGATTATTGATCATTGCTGGACAACCATTTTCAAATAGATTTAAGTCAAAACTGTAACTCGGCCACTCAGGAACATTCACTGTCTTCTTGGTGAGCAACTCCAGTGTAGATTAGGTATTGTGTTTTAGGTTATTGTCCTGCTGAAAGGTGAATCCATCTCCCAGTGTCTGGTGGAAAGCAGACTGAACCAGATCTTCCTCTAGGATTTTGCCTGTGCTTAGCTCCATTCTGTTAATTTGTTATCCTGAAAAACTCCCCAGTCCTTAATGATTACAAGCATACCATACCCATAACATGATGCAGTAATGTGTTGTGTTTGATTTGCCCCAAACATAACACTTTGTATTCAGAACAAAAGGTTAATTGCTTTGCCACATGTATTGAGGTATTACTTTAGTGCCTTGTTGCAAATAGGATGCATGTTTTGGAATATTTTTTATTCTGTACAGGCTTCCTTCTTTGCACTCTGTCAATTAGGTTAGTATTGTGGAGTAACTACAATGTTGTTTTCAATCCTCAGTTTTCTCCTATCACAGCCATTAAACTCTGTAACTGTTTTAAAGTCACCATTGGCCTCATGGTGAAATCCCTGAGAGGTTTCCTTCCTCTCCGGCAAATGAGTTAGGAAGGACGCCTGTATCTTTGTTGTAACTGGATGTATTGATACACCATCCAAAGTGTAATTAATATCTTCACCATACTCAAAGAGATAATCAGTGTCTGTTTTTTTATTTTTTATCAATAGGTGCCCACTTTGTGAGGCATTGGAAAACCTCCCTGGTCTCTATGGTTTCATCTGTATTTGAAATTCACTGATACACTTACAGATAATTGTATATGTGTGGTACAGGGATGAGGTAGTCATTCAAAAATCATGTTGAACACTGTTATTGCACAGAGAGTGAGTCCATGCAACATATTATGTGACTTATTACGCACATGTTTACTCCTGAACTTATTTAGGCTTGCCATAACAAAGGGGTTGAATACTTATTGACTCACGACATTTCAGCTTTTCATTAATTTTGAACATTTCTGAAAAACATAATTCCACTTTGACATTGTGGGGTATTGTGTATAGGTCAGTGACAAATTAATCTCAATTTAATCCACTTTAAATTCAGGCTGTAACACAATAAAATGTGGAAAAAGTCAAGAGGTGTGAATACTTTCTGAAGGCATTGTATACTGTATGTTTTTGAAGACCTAATTCCTCACCAATTCAGTGGGTTTGTGAAGCATGGCTAGCAAGTCAAATCAAATCCAATTTGATTTGTCACATACACATGTTTAACAGATGTTAATGCGGGTGTAGCGAAATGCTTGCAGATAGACAGTCAGCAGCATGGAGTCTTCCATCCCTCAGGATCCTACAGTATTCCTCCAGTCATGAGAGGGGCTCTGGTGGCCTCGCCCTAACACTTCATCCACTAACAATGACCAGAGCTCGATTCAATTAAATCAAATCAAATGTTATTGGTCACATACACATATTTAGCAGATGTTTTTTTGCGGGTGTAGCGAAATACTTGTGTTCCTAGCTCCAACAGTGCAGTAGTATCTAACAATTCACAACAATACACACAAATCTAAAAGTAATTAACTACCTCCCTGTCCAATAGGGCTATCTCTCCTGGGTGGAATGATTAACCTATCCCTTATGTCCATTCCCCAGTTCTATACTCTACTTTGGTAAAGAGGCCCACTTGTCCCCACTGCAATCCCATAGGTCAGTGTCCACATATTCCCCTATCTCCTCTAGTTTTAATAGATACTTAATCAATGTTTCTCTCTGTGGACATCCTGACACATCAGGAAGGAAGGAGTTATAGAAATGAGTAGATACGATATTAATTTTTAACACGTGATTCGATATCTGTTCTGATGGAGCATCAACATGGATACTCTGGTTAGAGCATGTCTGGGATAGAGGCATGGAGAATAAAATAAGGCAATGTTATGATAGATAGATATCTTTCACCCTTCTATTGAAATGCATTGGACATTTGAGATATCATCTATATGATTTATGTCATTAAAATGTGTCTAATGCTACCAAACTATAAAGCAGAGGCCTAACTTGAACTTGTGTTTTATCAACATGCTTCATTAGCGAGAGGTGAAGACTCTAATAACTGACGAGAGGTTTCTGCAGTCCCAATGGATTAATTACAACAAGATACACTTAATAAGACATTAGTTAATCAACTCTCTACGGGGCTCATTAATACATGTTGTTCACACCAAGATGACAGTCTCTGCTAACTGATGTAATTATGGAGGTGTTATGATTAACAAAGTAGCCACAATGAACTGTATTAGGTGAATAAAGGTAATCACATGGAATACTAGATGGGGTATACTTTAAAAGACGATAAAAGTTAAAAAAGAGACATCCTCACTTGTAACAGAGAGTATTATATTATCAAACATGTATCAATAACTTGTTTTTAGATATCAGTGATGTTCGCAAATAAATTAAGTCTTACTATGTTGGATATTGTATGTGTACACAAAAGGGGTGGGGCAGTGATGGTAAGACATCTGAATGAGACATTAGCTCCCCTAAAGGCAACAAAAGTCTAACTTTGAGGGGGGGGGGGGGGTCTCTTAATATTGATAATTTGACCGAGACGCACGTCGACAGAAAGACACATCAGTCTCACCGGAGAAAGCATCCGACTGAGCAAAACAGTGCCCCTCTGTGTCAGTATGTGTAGCCAATGTATCTGATGCTGTCTGGCCAAAAGGATTATGACATTACTTTCTCCAGTAAGATAGATTCAGCCACTTGCAAATTGAAGGAAAATTAGAGAGACAAGAAAGATGGAGTCTGTAATATTCTTCAACTCAACATATGAATCACTACAAAACTTATTGTAAAACCTCTTAGACACAATATTAGGCCCAGCCTTTGGAACTTTGGTTTTTCTAGATATGGCTACTATATTGTGATCACTACATCCGATGGATTTGGATACTGCTTTCAAACACATTTCTGCAGCATTAGTAAAGATATGATCAATACATGTTGATGATTTCATTCCTGTACTGTTTGTAACTACCCTGGTGGGTTGATTGATAACCTGAACCAGGTTGCAGACACTAGTTACAGTTTGAAGCTTTCTCTTGAGTGGGCAGCCTGATAAAAGCCAGTCAATATTTAAAATCACCCAGAAAGTATACCTCTTTATTGATATCACATATATAATCAATATTTTCACACGTTATCCAGATACTGACTGTTAGCACTTTGTGGTCTATAGCAGCTTCCCACCAGAATGGGCTTTAGGTGAGGCAGGTGAATCTGTAGCCATATCACTTCAACAGTATTTAACATGAGATCCTCTCTAAGCTTTACAGGAATGTGATTCTGAATATATACCGCAGGGAGAGGTAGCTGGAGGGTCGTCCACAGCCATGGAGGGAACACCCAAGCCCCCAGCAGAAGACAGCTGGAACAGGGGCTCAAAGCGATTTGGAAGTCTTAAGTCTGATGGTGTCTGTAACAGATGTGATTACACTGATGGTGTCTGTAACAGATGTGATTACACTGATGGTGTCTGTAACATATGTGATTACACTGATGGTGTCTGTAACAGATGTGATTACACTGATGGTGTCTGTAACAGATGTGATTACACTGATGGTGTCTGTAACAGATGTGATTACACTGATGGTGTCTGTAACAGATGTGATTACACTGATGGTGTCTGTAACAGATGTGATTACACTGATGGTGTCTGTAACAGATGTCTCTTTCCATTCATCAAATGGCAGGTGCACAGTGCACTGTTTGGATGCTGGAATTGTTTTGGAGTGGCCAAACGTGCGCAGGTAGCCTACTTTTTTAAGAGATTTGTTTGACAATTAGACAAATACATTATGACTGGTTGTGTTCATGCCACATAAAAAAAATATGTTAAATTACGTCTTTACTATTAGGCCCATAAAACAAATATGTGCCCATGCACCCAATAGAGGCCCCACTGAATGTCACCGTATAATTTTCACTCTTATTAATTACACTGTAACAAAGTAAATGCTACTGTAATTGTAATGAATGAATGATTGAATGAATAAATAAATGAATTAATGAATTAAATTCATCGAGGGGAGATGGGGTTTGTGCGTCACAGTTTACTCTTAATATTCCCAGTGGTGTAAAGTACTTAAGTAAAAATATTTTAAAGTACTACTTAAGTAGTTTTTTGGGGTATCTGTACTTTACTTTACTATTTATATTTTTTACAACTTTTCCAATACATTCATAAAGAAAATAAGAACGTTTTACTCCCATACATTTGCCCTGACACCCAAAAGTACTCGTTACATTTTGAATGCTTAGCAGGGCAGCGACATGGCCCAATTCACAAACCTATCAATATAATGTGTTGTCATCACTTCTGCCTCTGATCTGGCGGACTCACTAAACACGAAAACCGTGTTTGTAAAAGAAACATGCGTTTTCTCTTAATTTGTTTGTTCTATCATCATCATATTTAGATTCTGGCCACTAGATGACAGCAGTGTGTGTGCAAAGTTTCAGATTGATCCAGCGAAGCATTGCAATACTCAAATATTTTGTATCAAGTCTGCCCAAATGTGCCGAATTGGTCAATTGATACATTTTCAAGTACATAACTATAGAGAACATACAAAATGATATGGTAATACAAAATGTAAGTTTACACACTCCCAGGAATGTCATACATGATGGATCATTAGCTTATACAATAACTTTCACACATCTAGATGGCCGGGCAGGGTGGATGTGGAGCCAGAGACAGCAGGGGTTCAAACTGTAGAACCCAGTTCCTACATTTGAATATAAAAATTGTTTTTCTCAAACAAAACTATGCTACATTTTATCTATGCTACAAGTATCAGTCTGAACCAATAACAAACCTGGTGTATGATGATGGTTCACAGTCACAATTAGGCCAGATGTGGGGCAAAGTCTATTGTTTCTGCACATAACATTTTGTTACGTTACAGCCTTATTCTGAAAAGGATCAAATACATTTTTGTCCTCATCAATGTACACACAATACCCCATAATGACAAAGCAAAAACAGGTTTATAGAAATGTTTGCAAATGTATTAAAAATTAAAAACAGAAATACCTTATTTACATAAGTATTCAGACCCTTTGCTATGAGACTCGAAATTGAGCTCCATTGATCATCCTTGAGATGTTTCTACAACTTGATTGAAGTCCACTTGTGGTAAATTCAATTGATTGGACATGATTTGGAAAGGCAAACATCTGTCTATATAAGGTCTCACAGTTGACAGTGCATGTCAGACTGAGGTGACCAAAGCTTTGGCAATGAAGGAAGTGAGGTCAATAGTATATTTTGATATTGAAAAAGCATATGATACAATGTGGCGGGAAGGTCTACTGATTAAATTGAATGGAATGGGTATTAGTGGGAAAAATGTATAACTGGATTATGGATTTCTTGTTTGACCAAACCTTCCAGGTCAGGGTGGGATTGTAGTTATCTTTATCAAAATCTTGCCATATGATGTTCACTAACAAAATGATTAAGGAAGATGTCAGTGTTCAATTATATGGAGAACGACTGGAAAGGGTAACAGAATTCAAGTATTTGGGGCTATGGTTTGATGAAAAGCTTACATGGAGACATATGACATGTATTGAGACTAAATGTAAGAAAGTATTACATCTTATGAGGACAGTAGTTGGTCATGATTGGGGGGCAGATAGGCAATCTTTACTGAATATTCATCTTACTTTGATGAGATCGTCCATAGATTATGGGTGCTTTGTTTATGGTTCTGCGGCTTTTACATCACTGTTGAGCCATGATAGGATGCAAGTGAGGGCACTCAGGATGTGTGATGGTGCATTTAAAACGACACTGGTTGAGGCTTTACAAGTAGATACTGGGGAAATGCCTCTATCCCTTAGAAGAGTTAAGCTAGCCCAGGCATGCTGGGAAAGACTGAAGGGTAGTACGGTAGATCATCCTACACTGACAGTATTGGAAGACTGTTGGGAATATGAATGATATCAAAAGAGGGGTTTTGGCCCAGAGATTGGAAAAAGGGTTGATGAATATGGACTCAGATATATTGCTATAGGGCCATCTGTGGCAATAGGAAATGTGCCACTGTGGTTTAATGCAAGACCACGCGTTGATTTTAGCCTGATAGAAGAAAAGAAACAGTGTTGTGAAGAAGATAATGTAGGAACAATAGTGGATCAATATATTAGTAATCAGTTTTATTATTGTCTTGCAGTGTATACAGATGGTTCAAAGGATCCCATGAATGGGAAGACAGGTGCAGGTGTATTTATTCCTGAGTTCGATGTTAATCTATGCAAGAGACTAACTAATGATTTGTCTGTATATTCAACAGAAATGGTTGCGATAATTGTTGGATTGAAATGGATAGAGGAGGCGCAACCAAGAAGAGTAGTAATATGTTGGGACTCTGCATCAGTTTTGTGTAGTTTAAGATCTGGAAAGTCAGAACGTGAGGATTTATAGTTAGAAAGAATAATGCTGTTGTTTGGGGTTACAAAGAAATGGTATTGAAATTCAGTTCTGTTGGATTCCAGCTCATACAGGAGTTAATGGAAATTATATAGTAGATATAATAGCAAAAAGAGCAGTGAAAAATAATATTGTGGATATACAGGTGCAGTTGGGTAGAGGGGAAATTAAAACATTGATTCAGAACAAATGGGTTAGATTGAAGGTCCCCAAGAACACAGTGGCCTCCATCACTCTTAAATGGAAGAAGTTTGGAACCACCAAGACTCATCCTAGAGCTCCGCCCGGCCAAACTGAGAAATCAGGAGAGAAGGGACTTGGTCAGTAAAAGCCACATGACAGCCCGCTTGGAGTTTCCCAAAAGGCACCTAAAGACTCTCAGACCATGAGAAACAAGATTCTCTGGTTTGATGAATCCAAGATTGAAATCTTTGGCCTGAATGCCAAGCGTCACGTCTGGAGGAAACCTGGCACCATCCCTACGGTGATGCATGGTGGTGGCAGCATCATGCTGTGGGGATGTTTTTCAGCGGCAGGGACTGGGAGACCAGTCAGGATCGAGGCAAAGATGAACGGAGCAAAGTACAGAGAGATCCTTGATCCTGCTCCAGAGCGCTCAGGACCTCAGACTGGGGCAAAGTTTCACCTTCTAACAGGACAACGACCCTAAGCACACAGCCAAGACAACGCAGGAGTGGCTTTGGGACAAGTCTCTGAATGTCCTTGAGTCGCCCAGCCAGAGCCCGGACTTGAACCAGATCATACATCTTTGGAGAGACCTGAAAATAGCTGTGCAGCGTCGCTCCCCATCCAACCTGACAGAGCTTGAGCGGATCTGCAGAGAAGAATGGGAGAAACTCCCCAAAAACTATTTAATACATTTTAGAATAAGGCTGTAACGTAACAAAATGTGGAACAATTCAAGGCGTCTGAATACTTTCCAAAGGCACTGTATGTTTAAAATTCTAAACTACAATATGATTTCAATTCACCATCTACAGTGACTGAATATAACCAATCTGATCATTCAGTTAATAAGAGCCCTACAGTAAGCTAGACTGGAGCTAACTAGCTTTAGATCATTTTTTGCTAGTATTGGGTCAGATTTATATACCTAATAGTACATTGAATGTATACATAAGATTTGCTTTTCTTCCTGTACAAGTATTTGATGATGGCTGACCAGAATCTTAATCAGACATTCAGTTACCACTTGCAGATCGCCAGTTTTGACATCCCTACCCCATTGAGCTACCCTGTGTTCACCATGGGTCTCCTGCTCTATCTGTTCTCTGTCTTCTGTAACCTGACCATCATGCTGTTGATCGTCACACAGCGGACTCTCCACAAGCTCATGTTTTACAGTCTCCCCCTGAACGACCTGGTAGGAATCAGCTCTATGCTACCCAGGGTGTTGGCAGACATCGTGACACAGACTCACTCTGTGTATTACCCCACATGTGTTTTTCAAGCCTTTGTTTGTCACATGTACGGGGGTGGTGTGCTTTTCCTACCTGCAGCGATGTCAATTGATAGATATTTTACCATTTGCAAACCACTGCAATAGACTGTGTCATTATATCAGCTGCTTGGGGCCTGGACCTGGCCATGATACTGACCCTGTTTGCTCTTCAGTCCAGAGTTAAGAGGTGCAAGGCTTACATACTAAATATCTACTGTGACACCAATAATCTGTCATAGTAACATACCTAACATCTGTTTAATGCCTTTCTTACTTGACTTGTTTTGAGATTACTATTCAATCACATTTTGTCAACTGGATATGTTAGGCAGTGGCCTCTTTAAAGGTTGCTTTACTTTTTCATATTTTACTTTATATTATTAATATATGCATAATGTTTTTTTCCATCTAGATTGGTATATTGCAAGGTGACCTCAGTGTGGAAAATTATGTAATGTGAAAAAGTAGTCCTGCAATTTTCCAAGTCCCCCCAGACTGAACCATTTGGTGCTGTGTTATATTGTTCAATCAGCCCAGAAACCCTTACAACACGTTATTAATAAGCGTGATTCCGAATTATTCAATTCAATATGAACTGCATCAGTCTATGAAAGCCTCTTTTGTCTGTGGAGTCGAGCAGACTATGAGACAGCTGTATGTGTAATTGGTACTCTTACCCAGTGTCAATGACTTTGTCTGCTTTGTGGTTGTGTACTGTTAGGTTACACAGTCCCAATTACTTAAAGGCCCAGTGCAGTCAAAAACTAGATTTTCCTGTGTGTTATATATATTTCCACACTTTGAGGTTGGGATAATACTGTGAAATTGTGAAAATTATGATAATGCCATTTTAGTGTAAGAGCTGTTTGAAAAGACCGCCTGAAATTTCTGCCTGTTTTGGTGGGATGGCGATTTGGCCACCAGCCAGTAAATTAGTTAATAGACCAATAAGAAAGAGAGTTCCAAACCGCTCTGACAATAACAGATAATTTTGCGTTTTCCCCTCCCCACTAAGACCACTCCCAGAAAAATCATAGCAAAATTCTTGATTGAGAAATTGCTCTTTGCCAAGAAGCTATTTTTGTTTCTTTTTGACCATTTTAATTGAAAACAATCACAGTAAGGTACTTGTTTGTTACCCAGAAAATATGTGATATTGAAATAAAAAACAGCTGCATTGGACCTTTTAAGTAAGGCCTTTGGAAGGCAGTGCAGTTGTATACTGTTAGGTCAGGAGGTGTGACTGTTAGGGGGCAGGTGTTACTACAGCTGTACTTCACAACCGGGACAGCAGCACCATGGAAACCCTTTTTCCTGCGGTCAGGGGCTGCATCTATAATCACCACAAATTATGTTTGGACTCTCTGGGATTGTCATGATCCGCCCACTCTCCTCTAATTTACATGATGTGCAGTGAAGCGAGCCAGGAGCCTACCCATCTGTCAACATGCTTTTGAAGGTATTGAATTACCCACAATACTTTGAGCTTAGACAGTTTGAGCTTAGTCTACAGATACTCACACTGGCCTCATACACATTGGGCGGTTCTAAATGGATAGTTCACTGGTTTCATACACATCAGGCGTTCTAAAGGCATAGTTCACCCATTGACAGATAACTGGCAATATATGGATGATGGATGAGAGTCAGCAACCAAAAACGTGGCTTAGTTTACCTAATCACAATTTAGCATGAGCATAATTGCATGCAAAACAATGGGAAAACTCTGAACAGCATGCCTACATCAACTCAGTCACCAATGAATTACAGTGCCTTGCAAAAGTATTCATCCCCCTTGGCGTTTTTCCTATTTTGTGGCATTACAACCTGTAATTTAAATGGATTTTTATTTGGATTTCATGTAATGGACATATACAAAATAGTCAAAATTGGTGAAGTGAAATGAAAACTTGTTTCAAAACATTTGAATAAAAAATAACGGAGAAGTGGTGTGTGCATATGTATCTGGTGCAACCAATTACCTTCAGAAGTCACATAATTAGTTAAATAAAGTCCACCTGTGTGCAATCTAAGTGTCGCATTATCTGTCACATGATCTCAGTATATATACACCTGTTCTGAAAGGCCCCAGTCTGCAACACCACTACTCTGGTCAGATAAGACTAAAATTGAGCTTTTTGGTCATCAAGGAAAATGCTATGTCTGGCGCAAACCCAACACCTCTCATTACCCCGAGAACACCATCCCCACATTGAAGCATGGTGGTGGCAGCATCATTTTATTTTTTTATTTTATTTCACCTTTATTTAACCAGGTAAGCCAGTTGAGAACAAGTTCTCATTTACAACTGCGACCTGGCCAAGGTAAAGCAAAGCAGTGCGATAAAAACAACAACACAGAGTTACACATGGGGTAAACAAAACATAAAGTCAAAAATACAACAGAAAATATGTATACAGTGTGTGCGAATGTAGTAAATTATGGAGGTAAGGCAATAAATAGGCCATAGTGCAAAATAGTTACAATTTCGTATTAACACTGGAATGATAGATGTGCAAAAGATGATGTGCAAATAGAGATACTGGGGTGCAAATTAGCAAAATAAATAACAATATGGGGATGAGGTAGTTGGATGGGCTAATTACAGATGGGCTGTGTACAGTTGCAGTGATCGGTAAGCTGCTCTGACAACTGACGCCTAAAGTTAGTGAGGGAGATAAGAGTCTCCAGCTTCAGAGATTTTTGCAGTTCGTTCCAGTCATTGGCAGCAGAGAACTGGAAGGAATGGCGGCCAAAGGAGGTGTTGGCTTTGGGGATGACCAGTGAGATATACCTGCTGGAGCGCAGACTACGGGTGGGTGTTGCTATGGTGACCAGTAAGCTAAGATAAGACAGGGATTTGACAAGCAGTGATTTATAGATGACCTGGAGCCAGTGGGTTTGGCGACGAATATGTAGTGAAGGCCAGCCAACAAGAGCGTACAGGTCACAATGGTGGGTAGTATATGGGGCTTTGGTGACAAAACGGATGGCACTGTGATAGACTACATCCAATTTGCTGAGTAGAGGGTTGGAGGCTATTTTATAAATGACATCGTCGAAGTCAAGGATCGGTAGGATAGTCAGTTTTATGAGGGCATGTTTGGCAGCATGAGGGAAGGAGGCTTTGTTGCGAAATAGGAAGCCGATTCTAGATCTAACTTTTGATTGGAGATGCTTAGTGTGAGTCTGGAAGGAGAGTTTACAGTCTAACCAGACACCTAGTTTTCCACATACTCTAGGTCAGACCCGCTGAGAGTAGTGATTTTAGTCGGGTGGGCTTGTGCAAGCAGCGTTCGGTTGAAGAGCATGCATTTAGTTTTACTAGTGTTTAAGAGCAGTTGGAGGCTATGGAAGGAGTGTTGTATGGCGGTGAAGCTCGTTTGGAGGTTTGTTAACACAGTGTCCAATGAAGAGCCAGATGTATACAAAATGGTGTCGTCCGCCTAGAGGTGGATCCGAGCGTCACCAGCAGCAAGAGCAACATCATTGATATACACAGAGAATAGAGTCGGCCCGAGAATTGAACCCTGTGGCACCCCCATAGAAACTGCCAGAGGTCCAGACAACAGGCCCTCCAATTTGACACATTGAACTCTATCTGAGAAGAAGTTGTTGAACCAGGCGAGGTAGTCATTTGAGAAGTCATCATGCTGTGGGGATGTTTTTCATCGGCAGGGACTGGGAAACTGGTCAGAATTGAAGGAATGATGGAATGGCGCTAAATACAGGGAAATTCTTGAGGGAAACCTTTCAGTCTTCCAAGGATTTGAGACTGGGACGGAGGTTCACCTTCAAGCAGGACAATGACCCTAAGCATACTGCTAAAGCAACACTCAAGTGGTTTAAATGTCTTGGAATGGCCTAGTCAAAGCCCAGACCTCAATCCAATAGAGAATCTGTGGTATGACTTAAAGATTGCTATACACCAGCGGAACCCATCCAACTTGAATGAGCTGGAGCAGTTTTGCCTGAAGAATGGGCAAAAATCCAAGTGGATAGATGTGCCAAGCTTATAGAGACATACCCCAAAAAACTTGCAGCTGTAATTGCCGCAGAAGGTGGCTCTACAAAGTATTGACTTTGGGGAGTTGAATAGTTATGCACACTCAAGTTTTCTGTGTTTTTGTCTTATTTCTTGTTTGTTTCACAATAAAAAATTAATTGCATCGTCAAAGTGGTAGGCATGTTGTGTAAATCAAATGATACAAACCCTCCCAAAAATCAATTTTAATTTCAGGTTGTAAGGCAACAAAACAGGAAAAATGCCAAGGGGGGTGAATACTTTCGCAAGCCACTGTACATATAAGGATGTTATAATATTGCAATAAAGTTGTTTTTAAAATGTTATCATGAACTAGACTACACAGCAACACATATCGAAGGAGGTTCCCAGGTTACATCAGCTAGGTGAAAGGCCTCTAGGACACTAAAGGGCTGTCCTTTACTGATCATGAGGCAATAAAGAGGGCTTGTCAGGGAGCCATCACACAGGGGTCTGTCATAACTGAAGGTGGCCTCCAGCGCTGGCCGTGGACTGACATCTAAGAAGAGAGAAGTATGAATGATTTCAATAATATGATAGATTAAGCTAAACTGCAGTAGGCTACTCAATTAATGTGTTTCCATTTGGCAAAGAAAAATGTGTGTTATATGCAACAGTTTCAACAACAACAAAGTAATTTATTTCTTAATTCTTTGGGATTTGGTTTTGTTCTTTTTAGTTGTAGAGATGTGTTTTTTCTGTCATATTTGTTGCAGTCAAAACATAATATTTGTTGCATTAGGCAATATTGTGCTCTTTGAATTCAACACATTCATTGGACAAACATATGTGTTGAAGACTATATGACTATTTCTGTATTGTTTCAGGTGGGCTGCTTTCCAGAAGGCAATTACAAAATCATTCTACAGTAGTTATGTATACAAATTCTACATACATGTTGAGCATGGAATCACTGGCCATAGCTCCATCTGGTGTTTACCCAGCATTCCTTTTTGGAACCCTTACATACTGTTTCATTGTGTTTTGCAACGTAACGGTTTTAGTCACCATAGCCCTGGACAGAAAGCTGCATAAACCCATGTTTATCCTACTCTTCAACATGCCTATCAATGACTTAATAGGTGCTACAGCCTTCTTCCCTCAGCTGGTGGTGAGCATTCTGGCTCAGAACAGGTCAATCTCCTACCCTGCATGCTACCTCCAGGCTCTGCTCAGCCACCTGTACGGAGCTGGCTCCTTAACTATCCTGACCGCCATGGCTTACGACAGGTATATCGCTATCTGCTGTCCACTGAGGTATAACGCCATCATGAGTCCAAATAACTTGATGAAAATCATAATTTTCATGTGGCTCTTGGTCATTGCTCTGATTGTGGTTCTGCTGGCTCTGGTCACTCGCTTCAATATCTGCAGAACGACGATAGTGGATATATATTGTAACAATCCGTCATTGGTGAGGCTCATTTGCGATGACACACGTATAAACAACTACTATGGGTTGTTTATAACAGCCGTCTTTCAGGGTGTATCGTTGCTAGTGGTTATATATACATATATCCAGATCCTGATCACCTGTGTCATGAATAAGTCGTCTGATGCCCGGAGCAAGGCCATTCAGACATGTGGTACGCATCTTGTAGTGTTCTTATTCTTAGAGTTCAACGCCTGCTTTAGCCTGATAGCTCATCGATTTCAGCAAACAGACCCTTTCTTGAGGAGAGCTTTTGGAGTATCAGTTATGGTGTTCCCTCCCATTCTGAATCCCCTCATATATGGTCTAAAAACTAAAGAAATTCGCCAAAATGTTCTGGGTTTCTACAAACGAAAGGTATCTTCAGTTAAATGAGAAGAAATACTGTACATGAACATGTATAATACATGGCATTCGCTTCAGATAGTTTTTAAGGCCTTCCCAATAAAAGAAAGATATGCTTCTTTTGTAAATCAGTCTGTCACGGTTTCGGCCGAGGCTGCTTCTCCTCCTTGTTCGGGCAGGCTTCAGCGGTCGTCGTCTCCGAAGTACTAGCTGCCACCGTTCTATGTTTCGATGTTCGTTTGGTTTGGTCTGTTTGTACACCTGTTCTTTGTTAGTGTTGATTATGTGCCCTATAAGTTCTCTTAGGTTTTGTCGTGTGTTGTGTGTAATTGTTTCGTGTCAGCTTGGCGTCAGTTTGTTCTCTCTCGTTCTGTTTTGTTTGGAGAGAGTGTCCGCACTGTGTGCGCAGTTTGGGTTACGCTCTGTTTCCTGTGTGCGTAATTGTTTCGCTTGCCTTCCGGCTGGGATTTTGATCCTCACTAAAGACTGTTGAAGAGCCTCTGTTGTCCTGCGCTTGATTTCTGCACCACATCTACGCTCAGCCCTTGACACAGTCAATGAAAATTAGAGTTGTGTTCCGTCTTTTTGTGCAAGACAATTAGTAATTTCATTGATTTGTTATAGGTTAAAATGTGTAATGGGTTAATATTGGTTATGGGTTGGCTACAGCATGTTGACTAAATTTTGTGTAACTTGTTTTGTTTTGTCAGTCTTCACCATTTTATTAACAATAACAATCTAAGACAGCACAGTAGATCCCCTTCCTCAAAATAGCTGTGTGTGTGTGTGTGTGTGTGTGTGTGTGTCTGTGTGTGTGTGTGTGTGTGTGTGTGTGTGCAGCTTGAGCCTGACTGACTTGACGTTCATGTAGAATAAAAACAGTAGATTTGATAGTTATACAATATATAATGCGCTATCTGGAGGAGCTGAGTAACACAAGTAGAAGACAAATGTCAGTTGTTCGCTGTACCTCTCTCTCTCTCTCTCTCTCTCTCTCCCTCCTCTCTCTCTCTCTCTCCCTCCTCTCTCTCTCCCTCCTTCTCTCTCTCTCTCTCTCTCTCTCTCTCTCTCTCCCTCCTTCTCTCTCTCTCTCTCTCTCTCCCTCCTTCCTTCTCTTTCTCTCTCTCTCGCTCTCTCTCTCTCTCTCGCCCTCCTTGTCTCGCTCTCCCATATTGTATACTTGTTATGCCTGTTCTTTGTCCCCATGAGAAGGTAGGGCTATCTGTGAAAGAAAGACAGACTCACTGAAATTCAAGATGCAATGAATGGCCTATATAATGGCACCACAGTATAACAAGTCAGTCATTTCAGATTTTGAGAGGTGTACAGTAGGTTTTTTCTAGTATAAATCATTATTGGAGCCCCTTTTTAAAAATCAAGAAATCTGAACTGGACCAATAGATAACTTTTGATCAAATCCATCATCTGTTTTGACACTGGTCTTGATTCTCACCATCGTACTCAATAGGAATCTCCACCAGCCCATGAACCTTCTGCTGCTAAAACTACCCATCAATGACCTTATAGGCTCCACAGCACTCTATACACAGGTCATCAAAGAGCTTTTACTTGACACAAGGACCATTCAATACGCTGTTTGTGTCACACAAGCTTTATTTATTAATATCTATGGGACGGGAGCTGTGTTCATCCTGACTGCTATGGCATATGACAGATATAGGGTGGTTTGTAGAGGGACGTCCGTGGTGCTCATCTGTCCTCAGGACGGCATGGAAGCCATCCACAACCCCTTCATCCAGCAGCAGGACGGATAGTCGGCCAGCCTCGTTCTCTAGGATGACCTCACAGTAGTCCAATTCCTGGTGTGTATGTCAATTGTATTTCCTTGATTCCTCGCATCCTCTACTTGCCTCCTTCTCAAAATGCATTGGAAGAGAAGATCAGAGGAGAGGAACCAAAGATCTACTCCAATGTGCTTTGAGAAGGAGGGAGGATGTGAGGATTCAATTAAATATTATTGCGGTTAGTATGAAAAAATATATATATAAAAATTGTAAAAAATGTATGCACTCACTAACTGTAAGTCGCTCGAGATAAGAGTGTCTGCTAAATGACTAAAATGTAAATGTAAAATATATTGCCATATGTTGCCCTTTGAGGTACAACACAATTATGACCAATGCTCACATCATGAAAATCATCACACTGATATGTGTCACGCCCTGGCTCTGGGGACTCTAGTATGTTGAGCCAGGGTGTGAGTTTTCATTTGTTTATGTTCTAGTTGTTGTAATTCTATGTTGGCCAGGGTGGCTCCCAATCGGAGACGGCTGTAGCTCGTTGTCTCTGATTGGGAGTCATACTTAGGTAGCCTTTTGGCATTCATTATTTGTGGTTTCTTGTTCCGTGTTGGTTGATTTATGTAACCAGGGACGTCTCGTTTCGTTTTTGTTGTTTTGATCGTGTGATCATCATTCAATAAATATAAAAATGTTCACCTTCAACGCTGCGCATTGGTCTCTCCATGACGATCGTGACAATATGGGTGTGTGACTTGATTTTGATGGGGGTGCTCTTTTTCCTGCTGCTTCGGTTACCACGCTGTAGATCTCTGATGGCACTCTCCTGCTGTGACAACCCCTCCATGTTGAAACTGGTCTGTGCTAACACAGCCATCAATAACATCTATGGACTCTTTATTCCTACCCTCATACAGGTCATAGTTGTTTGGACCATTCTCTACACTTACCTTCATATACTTGTCACATGTTTCAGAAAGAAAGGATCAGCTGACACTAAAAGCAAAGTTCTGCAGACTTGTGCTACACATTTAATAGTTTTCACCTCTTCACGTGTTTATGGCTTCTCGTCGTTATTTCATACAGACTGAGCCAATTTCCCTCACAATTACGGAGACTCATAGGGGTTTCCACATTCATTTTCCCCCCAATTTTAAATCCAATCAGATATGGTCTTAAAACAAAGAATATCGGAGAAACGACAGAACAAATAATGCAACAAATATGGTGGTTAAACTCAAATATACTAATTGATAAAAAAACAGTTTTTGAAAAAATGTTTCAAAAAGGTATTTTCTTTGTAAATTATATCATAGGTAGGACTCGTGGAGTTATGCAGTTAACAAAAACATATGGCAATGTCTGCTCTACCCAAAATTACAACCAAATAATTGAATAATTATCGCAAAAATGGAAGAGGAAAGTGGAAGTGGGAAAAAGTAAGGAACTTGTCTGTCGGCCCTGCATTAAAGAACATAATTGGTTAAAGAAAATTGTGATAAATAAAAAAAGTATGCCAGTTTCATTTAAGGACCAAAGGATTGACAGCCGTCCCATATAGATTGCAAAATATTTGGGAAGAGATTTTTGACGTACCAATTCCATGAGATAGTGTTTATGAACTGATAAGCAAAACGACGCCTGATTCAAAACGTATAATTTTTCAATTAAAATTATTATACAAAATTCTTGCTACAAATAGAATGTTATTTACAGTGGGGAAAAAAAGTATTTAGTCAGACACCAATTGTGCAAGTTCTCCCACTTAAAAAGATGAGAGAGGCCTGTAATTTTCATCATAGGTACACATCAACTATGACAGACAAATTGAGAAAAGAAATCAAGAAAATCACATTGTAGGATTTTTTATGAATTTATTTGCAAATTATGGTGGAAAATAAGTATTTGGTCACCTACAAACAAGCAAGATTTCTGGCTCTCACAGACCTGTAACTTCTACTTTAAGAGGCTCCTCTGTCCTCCACTCGTTACCTGTATTAATGGCACCTGTTTGAACTTGTTATCAGTATAAAAGACACCTGTCCACAACCTCAAACAGTCAAACTCCAAACTCCACTATGGCCAACACCAAAGAGCTGTCAAAGGACACCAGAAGCAAAAGTGTAGACCTGCACCAGGCTGGGAAGACTGAATCTGCAATAGGTAAGCAGCTTGGTTTGAAGAAATTAACTGTGGGAGCAATTATTAGGAATGGAAGACATACAAGACCACTGATAATCTCCCTCGATCTGGGGTTCCACGCAAGATCTCACCCAGTGGGGTCAAAATGATCACAAGAACGGTGAGCAAAAATCCCAGAACCACACAGGGGGACCTAGTGAATGACCTGCAGAGAGCTGGGACAAAAGTAACAAAGCCTACCATCAGTAACACATTACGCCGCCAGGGACTCAAATCCTGCAGTGCGAGACGTGTCCCCCTGCTTAAGCCAGTACATGTCCAGGCCCGTCTGAAGTTTGCTAAAGTGCATTTGGATGATCCAGAAGAGGATTGGGAGAATGTCATATGGTCAGATGAAACCAAAATATAACTTTTTGGTAAAAACTCAACTCGTCGTGTGTGGAGGACAAAGAATGATGAGTTGCATCCAAAGAACACCGTACCTACTGTGAAGCATGGGGGTGGAAACATCATGATTTGGGGCTGTTTTTCTGCAAAGGGACCATGACGACTGATCCGTGTAAAGGAAAGAATGAATGGGGCCATGTATCGTGAGATTTTGAGTGAAAACCTCCTTCCATCAGCAAGGGCATTGAAGATGAAACGTGGCTGGGTCTTTCAGCATGACAATGATCTCAAACACACCGCCCGGGCAATGAAGGAGTGGCTTCATAAGAAGCATTTCAAAGTCCTGGAGTGGCCTAGCCAGTCTCCAGATCTCAACCCCATAGAAAATCTTTGGAGGGAGTTGAAAGTCTGTGTTGCCCAGCGACAGCCCCAAAACATCATTGCTCTAGAGGAGATCTGCATGGAGGAATGGGCCAAAATACCAGCAACAGTGTGTGAAAACCTTGTGAAGACTTACAGAAAACGTTTGACCTGTGTCATTGCCAACAAAGGGTATATAACAAAGTATTGAGAAACTTTTGTTATTGACCAAATACTTATTTTCCACCATAATTTGCAAATAAATTCATTAAAAATCCTACAATGTGATTTTCTGATTTTCTCATTTTGTCTGTCATAGTTGACGTGTACCTATGATGAAAATTACAGGCCTCTCTCATCTTTTTAAGTGGGAGAACTTGCACAATTGGTGGCTGACTAAATACTTTTTTTCCCCACTGTTTATTGGGAATACAATCTTCCAAGCTCTGCAGATTTTGCTGCGACGAGACAGAAACATTAGATCATTTGTTTTGGTACTGTCCATTTGTAGCTTGTTTTTGGACACAGGTCCAGGAATGGCTAAAGGATTACAATATTTACCTGGAGCTAACCCTGCAGATAGCACTACTGGGTGATCTGAAAAGTCATAGTCAATCGATCAATAATATAATAATACTTTTAGCAAAAATGTTTCTTTTCAATTTACAGTCTGTAGAAACAATGATAATAGAAGGGTTCAGAACTTTTGTAAAACATCACAGTTTGGTTGAATAATTATATGGCAAATAGAAATCCAAAATGGAGGGTGTTAAGAGATAGATGGGTGGTGTTGAATGGAGTTGAAGGATGGGACTAATAACAACTAACAACAACTAATAACAACAAGATAACTAATGTAAAGCATAATGTGTCCATAATAAGTATATAGAATACAGGTTGAGAGGTTTTGTGAAAGGTGAAAGAGCACAGTTAGAAAGATATGGCAAATAGAATTAAAACGGATTGACATCATGAAAATGATCGGAGAGGTTGAGGGTAGAGGAAGCTCAGGAGTAAAAACAAAACAAAAATATAATTATTGTAAAATTGACTGTGTCCATAAAATATATATAGTATGTATAAGCTGGAAGTAGAGGCCTAAGCATTGTCGTTCACTAGTTTACTCCAATTAGGGAAGGGGTGGTGGGGTTGGAAAGTAATAAAGGGAAATATATTTTGTATATATATATGTATATGCATTTATGTGTATGTATGTGTATGTGTATGTGTTTGTATATATATATATATATATATTTGCGAGAGAAAAAAAACATATGGGGGATTAGAAGTGATGCAGACAATTACATTGATAGAAGTTACAATCTATCTGAAATATTAAAGCTGATCTACCCCCTAAAAAAAAAGTTAAATAAAGTCCACCTGTGTGCAATCTAAGTGTCGCATTATCTGTCACATGATCTCAGTATATACAGTGGGGAGAACAAGTATTTGATACACTGCCGATTTTGCAGGTTTTCCTACTTACAAAGCATGTAGAGGTCTGTAATTTTTATCATAGGTACATTTCAACTGTGAGAGACGGAATCTAAAACAAAAATTCAGAAAATCACATTGTATGATTTTTAAGTAATTAATTTGCATTTTATTGCATTACATAATTATTTGATCACCTACCAACCAGTAAGAATTCCGGCTCACACAGACCTGTTAGTTTTTCTTTAAGAAGCCCTCCTGTTCTCCACTCATTACCTGTATTAACTGCACCTGTTTGATCTCGTTACCTGTATAAAAGACACCTGTCCACACACTCAATCAAACAGACTCCAACCTCTCCACAATGGCCAAGACCAGAGAGCTGTGTAAGGACATCAGGGATAGAATTGTACACCTGCACAAGGCTGGGATGGGCTACAGGACAATAGGCAAGCAGCTTGGGGAGAAGGCAACAACTGTTGGCGCAATTATTAGAAAATGGAAGAAGTTCAAGATGACGGTCAATCACCCTCGGTCTGGGGCTCCATGCAAGATCTCACCTCGTGGGGCATCAATGATCATGAGGAAGGTGAGGGATCAGCCCAGAACTACACGGCAGGACCTGGTCAATGACCTGAAGAGAGCTGGGACCACAGTCTCAAAGAAAACCATTAGTAACACACTACGCCGTCATGGATTAAATTCCTGCAGCGCACGCAAGGTCCCCCTGCTCAAGCCAGCGCGTGTCCAGGCCCGTCTGAAGTTTGCCAATGACCATCTGGATGATCGAGAGGAGGAATGGGATAAGGTCATGTGGTCTGATGAGATAAAAATAGAGCTTTTTGGTCTAAACTCCACTCGTCGTGTTTGGAGGAAGAAGAGGGATGAGTACAACCCCAAGAACACCATCCCAACCGTGAAGCATGGAGGTGGAAACATCATTCTTTGGGGATGCTTTTCTGCAAAGGGGACAGGACGACTGCACCGTATTGAGGGGAGGATGGATGGGGCCATGTATCGCGAGATCTTGGCCAACAACCTGCTTCCCTCAGTAAGAGCATTGAAGATGGGTCGTGGCTGGGTCTTCCAGCATGACAACGACCCGAAACACACAGCCAGGGCAACTAAGGAGTGGCTCCGTAAGAAGCATCTCAAGGTCCTGGAGTGGCCTAGCCAGTCTCCAGACCTGAACCCAATAGAAAATCTTTGGAGGGAGCTGAAAGTCCGTATTGCCCAGCGACAGCCCTGAAAACATGAAGGATCTGGAGAAGGTCTGTATGGGGGAGTGGGCCAAAATCCCTGCTGCAGTGTGTGCAAACTTGGTCAAGACCTACAGGAAACGTATGATCTCTGTAATTGCAAACAAAGGTTTCTGTACCAAATATTAAGTTATGCTTTTCTGATGTATCAAATACTTATGTCATGCAATAAAATGCAAATGAATTACTTAAAAATCATACAATGTGACATTCTGGATGTTTGTTTTAGATTCTGTCTCTCACAGTTGAAGTGTACCTATGATAAAAAATTACATGCTTTGTAAGTAGGAAAACCTGCAAAATCGGCAGTGTATCAAATACTTGTTCTCCGCACTGTATACACCTGCTCTGAAAGGCACCAGTGGCTGCAACACAACTAAGCAAGGGGCACCACCAAGCAAGCGACACCATGAAGACCAAGGACCTCTCCAAACAGGTCAGGGACAAAGTTATAACACAATATCAGAAACTTTGAACATCCCACGGAGCACCATTAAATCCATTATAAAAAAATTGAAAGAATATGGCATCACAACAAACCTGCCAAGAGAGGGCCGCCAACCAAAACACATGGACCAGGAAAGGAGGGCATTAATCAGACAGGCAACAAAGACCGAAGATAACCCTGAAGGAATTGCAAAGCTCCACATCGGAGATTGGAGTATCTGTCAATAGGACCACTTTAAGCTGTACACTGCACAGAGCTGACTTTAATGAAGAGTGGCCAGAAAAAAGTAATTGCTTAAAGAAAAAAAGTAAGGAAACACATTTGGTGTTCGCCAAAAGGCATGTGGGAGACTCCCCAAACATATGGAAGAAGGTACTCTGGTCAGATGAGACTAATATTTAGCTTTTTGGTCATCAAGGAAAATTCTATGTCTGGCGCAAACCCAACACCTCTCATCACCTTGAAAACACCATCCCCACAGTGAAGCATGGTAGTGGCAGAATCATGCTGTGGGCATGTTATTCATCGGCAGGGACTGGGAAACTGGTCAGAATTGAAGGAATGATGGAATGGCGCTAAATACAGGGAAATTCTTGAGGGAAACCTTTCAGTCTTCCAGAGATTTGAGACTGGGACGGAGGTTCACCTTCAAGCAGGACAATGACCCTAAGCATACTGCTAAAGCAACACTCAAGTGGTTTAAATGTCTTGGAATGGCCTAGTCAAAGCCCAGACCTCAATCCAATTGAGAATCTGTGGTATGACTTAAAGATTGCTATACACCTGCGGAACCCATCCAACTTGAATGAACTGGAGCAGTTTTGCCTGAAGAATGGGCAAAAATCCAAGTGGCTAGATGTGCCAAGCTTATAGAGACATACCCCAGGAAACTTGCAGCTGTAATTGCTGCAAAAGGTGGCTCTACAAAGTATTGACTTTGGGGAGGTGAATAGTTATGCACGCTCAAGTTTTCTGTGTTTTTGTCTTATTTCTTGTTTGTTTCACAATAAAAAATATTTTGCATCGTCAAAGTGGTAGGCATGTTGTGTAAATCAAATGATACAAACCCTCCCAAAAATCAATTTTAATTCCAGGTTGTAAGGCAACAAAATAGGAAAAATGCCAAGGGGGGTGAATACTTTCGCAAGCCACTGTACATATAAGGATGTTATAATATTGCAATAAAGTTGTTTTTAAAATGTTATCATGAACTAGACTACACAGCAACACATATCTAAGGAGGTTCCCAGGTTACATCAGCTAGGTGAAAGGCCTCTAGGACACTAAAGGGCTGTCCTTTACTGATCATGAGGCAATAAAGAGGGCTTGTCAGGGAGCCATCACACAGGGGTCTGTCATAACTGAAGGTGGCCTCCAGCTCTGGCCGTGGACTGACATCTAAGAAGAGAGAAGTATGAATGATTTAAATAATTTGATAGATTAAGCTAAACTGCAGTAGGCTACTCAATTAATGTGTTTCCATTTGGCAAAGAAAAATGTGTGTTATATGCAACAGTTGCACCAACAACAAAGTAATCTATTTCTTAATTCTTTGGGATTTGGTTTTGTTCTTTTTAGTTGTAGAGATGTGTTCTTTCTGTCATATTTGTTGCAGTCAAAACATAATATTTGTTGCATTAGGCAATATTGTGCTCTTTGAATTCAACACATTCATTGGACAAACATATGTGTTGAAGACTATATGACTATTTCTGTATTGTTTCAGGTGGGCTGCTTTCCAGAAGGCAATTACAAAATCATTCTACAGTAGTTATGTATACAAATTCTACATACATGTTGAGCATGGAATCACTGGCCATAGCTCCATCTGGTGTTTACCCAGCATTCCTTTTTGGAACCCTTACATACTGTTTCATTGTGTTTTGCAACGTAACGGTTTTAGTCACCATAGCCCTGGACAGAAAGCTGCATAAACCCATGTTTATCCTACTCTTCAACATGCCTATCAATGACTTAATAGGTGCTACAGCCTTCTTCCCTCAGCTGGTGGTGAGCATCCTGACTCAGAACAGGTCAATCTCCTACCCTGCATGCTACCTCCAGGCTCTGCTCGTCCACCTGTATGGAGCTGGCTCCTTAACTATCCTGACCGCCATGGCTTACGACAGGTATATCGCTATCTGCTGTCCACTGAGGTATAACGCCATCATGAGTCCAAATAACTTAATGAAAATCATAATTTTCATGTGGCTCTTGGTCATTGCTCTGATTGTGGTTCTGCTGGCTCTGGTCACTCGCTTCAAGATCTGCAGAACGACAATAGTGGATACGCATTGTAACAATCCGTCATTGGTGAGGCTCATTTGCGATGACACACGTATAAACAACTACTATGGGTTGTTTATAACAGCCGTCTTTCAGGGTGTATCGTTGCTAGTGGTTATATATACATATATCCAGATCCTGATCACCTGTGTCATGAATAAGTCGTCTGATGCCCGGAGCAAGGCCATTCAGACATGTGGTACGCATCTTGTAGTGTTCTTATTCTTAGAGTTCAACGCCTGCTTTGGCCTGATTGCTCATCGATTTCAGCAAACAGACCCTTTCTTGAGGAGAGCATTTGGATTATCAGTTATGGTGTTCCCTCCCATTCTGAATCCCCTCATATATGGTCTAAAAACTAAAGAAATTCGCCAAAATGTTCTGGGTTTCTACAAACGAAAGGTATCTTCAGTTAAATGAGAAGAAATACTGTACATGAACATGTATAATACATGGCATTCGCTTCAGATAGTTTTTAAGGCCTTCCCAATAAAAGAAAGATATGCTTCTTTTGTAAATCAGTCTGTCACGGTTTCGGCCGAGGCTGCTTCTCCTCCTTGTTCGGGCAGGCTTCAGCGGTCGTCGTCTCCGAAGTACTAGCTGCCACCGTTCTATGTTTCGATGTTCGTTTGGTTTGGTCTGTTTGTACACCTGTTCTTTGTTAGTGTTGATTATGTGCCCTATAAGTTCTCTTAGGTTTTGTCATGTGTTGTGTGTAATTGTTTCGTGTCAGCTTGGCGTCAGTTTGTTCTCTCTCGTTCTGTTTTGTTTGGAGAGAGTGTCCGCACTGTGTGCGCAGTTTGGGTTACGCTCTGTTTCCTGTGTGCGTAATTGTTTCGCTTGCCCTCCGGCTGGGATTTTGATCCTCACTAAAGACTGTTGAAGAGCCTCTGTTGTCCTGCGCTTGATTTCTGCACCACATCTACGCTCAGCCCTTGACACAGTCAATGAAAATTAGAGTTGTGTTCCGTCTTTTTGTGCAAGACAATTAGTAATTTCATTGATTTGTTATAGGTTAAAATGTGTAATGGGTTAATATTGGTTATGGGTTGGCTACAGCATGTTGACTAAATTGTGTGTAACTTGTTTTGTTTTGTCAGTCTTCACCATTTTATTAACAATAACAATCTAAGACAGCACAGTAGATCCCCTTCCTCAAAATAGCTGTGTGTGTGTGTGTGTGTGTGTGTGTGTGTCTGTGTGTGTGTGTGTGTGTGTGTGTGTGTGTGTGTGTGTGTGTGTGTGTGTGTGTGTGTGTGTGTGCAGCTTGAGCCTGACTGACTTGACGTTCATGTAGAATAAAAACAGTAGATTTGATAGTTATACAATATATAATGCGCTATCTGGAGGAGCTGAGTAACACAAGTAGAAGACAAATGTCAGTTGTTCGCTGTACCTCTCTCTCTCTCTCTCTCTCTCTCCCTCCTCTCTCTCTCTCTCTCCCTCCTCTCTCTCTCCCTCCTTCTCTCTCTCTCTCTCTCTCTCTCTCTCTCCCTCCTTCTCTCTCTCTCTCTCTCTCTCCCTCCTTCCTTCTCTTTCTCTCTCTCTCGCTCTCTCTCTCTCTCTCGCCCTCCTTGTCTCGCTCTCCCATATTGTATAATTGTTATGCCTGTTCTTTGTCCCCATGAGAAGGTAGGGCTATCTGTGAAAGAAAGACAGACTCACTGAAATTCAAGATGCAATGAATGGCCTATATAATGGCACCACAGTATAACAAGTCAGTCATTTCAGTTTTTGAGAGGTGTACAGTAGGTTTTTTCTAGTATAAATCATTATTGGAGCCCCTTTTTAAAAATCAAGAAATCTGAACTGGACCAATAGATAACTTTTGATCAAATCCATCATCTGTTTTGACACTGGTCTTGATTCTCACCATCGTACTCAATAGGAATCTCCACCAGCCCATGAACCTTCTGCTGCTAAAACTACCCATCAATGACCTTATAGGCTCCACAGCACTCTATACACAGGTCATCAAAGAGCTTTTACTTGACACAAGGACCATTCAATACGCTGTTTGTGTCACACAAGCTTTATTTATTAATATCTATGGGACGGGAGCTGTGTTCATCCTGACTGCTATGGCATATGACAGATATAGGGTGGTTTGTAGAGGGACGTCCGTGGTGCTCATCTGTCCTCAGGACGGCATGGAAGCCATCCCCAACCCCTTCATCCAGCAGCAGGACGGATAGTCGGCCAGCCTCGTTCTCTAGGATGACCTCACAGTAGTCCAATTCCTGGTGTGTATGTCAATTGTATTTCCTTGATTCCTCGCATCCTCTACTTGCCTCCTTCTCAAAATGCATTGGAAGAGAAGATCAGAGGAGAGGAACCAAAGATCTACTCCAATGTGCTTTGAGAAGGAGGGAGGATGTGAGGATTCAATTAAATATTATTGCGGTTAGTATGAAAAAATATATATATAAAAATTGTAAAAAATGTATGCACTCACTAACTGTAAGTCGCTCTGGATAAGAGCGTCTGCTAAATGACTAAAATGTAAATGTAAAATATATTGCCATATGTTGCCCTTTGAGGTACAACACAATTATGACCAATGCTCACATCATGAAAATCATCACACTGATATGTGTCACGCCCTGGCTCTGGGGACTCTAGTATGTTGAGCCAGGGTGTGAGTTTTCATTTGTTTATGTTCTAGTTGTTGTAATTCTATGTTGGCCAGGGTGGCTCCCAATCGGAGACGGCTGTAGCTCGTTGTCTCTGATTGGGAGTCATACTTAGGTAGCCTTTTGGCATTCATTATTTGTGGTTTCTTGTTCCGTGTTGGTTGATTTATGTAACCAGGGACGTCTCGTTTCGTTTTTGTTGTTTTGATCGTGTGATCATCATTCAATAAATATAAAAATGTTCACCTTCAACGCTGCGCATTGGTCTCTCCATGACGATCGTGACAATATGGGTGTGTGACTTGATTTTGATGGGGGTGCTCTTTTTCCTGCTGCTTCGGTTACCACGCTGTAGATCTCTGATGGCACTCTCCTGCTGTGACAACCCCTCCATGTTGAAACTGGTCTGTGCTAACACAGCCATCAATAACATCTATGGACTCTTTATTCCTACCCTCATACAGGTCATAGTTGTTTGGACCATTCTCTACACTTACCTTCATATACTTGTCACATGTTTCAGAAAGAAAGGATCAGCTGACACTAAAAGCAAAGTTCTGCAGACTTGTGCTACACATTTAATAGTTTTCACCTCTTCACGTGTTTATGGCTTCTCGTCGTTATTTCATACAGACTGAGCTAATTTCCCTCACAATTACGTAGACTCATAGGGGTTTCCACATTCATTTTCCCCCCAATTTTAAATCCAATCAGATATGGTCTTAAAACAAAGAATATCGGAGAAACGACAGAACAAATAATGCAACAAATATTGTGGTTAAACTCAAATATACTAATTGATTTAAAAAAAATATTTTTTGAAAAAATGTTTCTAAAAGGTATATTCTTTGTAAATTATATCATAGGTAGGACTCGTGGAGTTATGACGCACATGCAGTTAACAAAAACATATGGAAATGTCTGCTCTACCCAAAATTACAACCAAATAATTGAAGCATTATCGCAAAAATGGAAGAGGAAAGTGGAAGTGGGAAAAAGTAAGGAACTTGTCTGTCAGCCCTGCATTAAAGAACATAATTGGTTAAAGAAAATTGTGATAAATAAAAAAAGTATGCCAGTTTCATTTAAGGACCAAAGGATTGACAGCCGTCCCATATAGATTGCAAAATATTTGGGAAGAGATTTTTGACGTACCAATTCCATGGCATAGTGTTTATGAACTGATAAGCAAAACGACGCCTGATTCAAAACTTATAATTTTTCAATTTAAATTATTATACAAAATTCTTGCTACAAATAGAATGTTATTTACAGTGGGGAAAAAAAGTATTTAGTCAGACACCAATTGTGCAAGTTCTCCCACTTAAAAAGATGAGAGAGGCCTGTAATTTTCATCATAGGTACACATCAACTATGACAGACAAATTGAGAAAAAAAATCAAGAAAATCACATTGTAGGATTTTTTATGAATTTATTTGCAAATTATGGTGGAAAATAAGTATTTGGTCACCTACAAACAAGCAAGATTTCTGGCTCTCACAGACCTGTAACTTCTTCTTTAAGAGGCTCCTCTGTCCTCCACTCGTTACCTGTATTAATGGCACCTGTTTGAACTTGTTATCAGTATAAAAGACACCTGTCCACAACCTCAAACAGTCACACTCCAAACTCCACTATGGCCAACACCAAAGAGCTGTCAAAGGACACCAGAAACAAAAGTGTAGACCTGCACCAGCCTGGGAAGACTGAATCTGCAATAGGTAAGCAGCTTGGTTTGAAGAAATTAACTGTGGGAGCAATTATTAGGAATGGAAGACATACAAGACCACTGATAATCTCCCTCGATCTGGGGTTCCACGCAAGATCTCACCCAGTGGGGTCAAAATGATCACAAGAACGGTGAGCAAAAATCCCAGAACCACACAGGGGGACCTAGTGAATGACCTGCAGAGAGCTGGGACAAAAGTAACAAAGCCTACCATCAGTAACACACTACGCCGCCAGGGACTCAAATCCTGCAGTGCGAGACGTGTCCCAATGCTTAAGCCAGTACATGTCCAGGCCCGTCTGAAGTTTGCTAGAGTGCATTTGGATGATCCAGAAGAGGATTGGGAGAATGTCATTTGGTCAGATGAAACCAAAATATAACTTTTTGGTAAAAACTCAACTCGTCGTGTGTGGAGGACAAAGAATGCTGAGTTGCATCCAAAGAACACCGTACCTACTGTGAAGCATGGGGGTGGAAACATCATGCTTTGGGGCTGTTTTTCTGCAAAGGGACCATGACGACTGATCCGTGTAAAGGAAAGAATGAATGGGGCCATGTATCGTGAGATTTTGAGTGAAAACCTCCTTCCATCAGCAAGGGCATTGAAGATGAAACGTGGCTGGGTCTTTCAGCATGACAATGATCTCAAACACACCGCCCGGGCAATGAAGGAGTGGCTTCATAAGAAGCATTTCAAGGTCCTGGAGTGGCCTAGCCAGTCTCCAGATCTCAACCCCATAGAAAATCTTTGGAGGGAGTTGAAAGTCTGTGTTGCCCAGCGACAGCCCCAAAACATCACTGCTCTAGAGGAGATCTGCATGGAGGAATGGGCCAAAATACCAGCAACAGTGTGTGAAAACCTTGTGAAGACTTACAGAAAACGTTTGACCTGTGTCATTGCCAACAAAGGGTATATAACAAAGTATTGAGAAACTTTTGTTATTGACCAAATACTTATTTTCCACCATAATTTGCAAATTAATTCATTAAAAATCCTACAATGTGATTTTCTGATTTTCTCATTTTGTCTGTCATAGTTGCCGTGTACCTATGATGAAACTTACAGGCCTCTCTCATCTTTTTAAGTGGGAGAACTTGCACAATTGGTGGCTGACTAAATACTTTTTTCCCCACTGTATATTGGGAATACAATCTTCCAAGCTCTGCAGATTTTGCTGCGACGAGACAGAAACATTAGATCATTTGTTTTGGTACTGTCCATTTGTAGCTTGTTTTTGGACACAGGTCCAGGAATGGCTAAAGGATTACAATATTTTCCTGGAGCTAACCCTGCAGATAGCACTACTGGGTGATCTGAAAGTCATAGTCAATCGATCAATAATATAATAATACTTTTAGCAAAAATGTTTCTTTTCAATTTACAGTCTGTAGAAACAATGATAATAGAAGGGTTCAGAACTTTTGTAAAACATCACAGTTTGGTTGAATAATTATATGGCAAATAGAAATCCAATATGGATGGTGTTAAGAGATAGATGGGTGGTGTTGAATGGAGTTGAAGGATGGGACTAATAACAACTAACAACAACTAATAACAACAAGATAACTAATGTAAAGCATAATGTGTCCATAATAAGTATATAGAATATAGGTTGAGAGCTTTTGTGAAAGGTGAAAGAGTACAGTTAGAAAGATATGGCAAATATAATTAAAACTGATTGACATCATGAAAATGATTGGAGAGGTTGAGGGTAGAGGAAGCTCAGGAGTAAAAACAAAACAAAAATATAATTATTGTAAAATTGACTGTGTCCATAAAATATATATAGTATGTATAAGCTGGATGTAGAGGCCTAAGCATTGTCGTTCACTAGTTTACTCCAATTAGGGAAGGGGTGGTGTGGTTGGAAAGTAATAAAGGGAAATATATTTTGTATATGTGTATGTATATGTATTTATGTGTATGTATGTGTATGTGTATGTATGTATATATATATATATATATATATATATATATATATATATATATATTTGCGAGAGAAAAAAACATATGGGGGATTAGAAGTGATGCAGACAATTACATTGATAGAAGTTACAAGCTATCTGATATATTAAAGCTGATCCACCCCCTAAAAAAAAAGTTAAATAAAGTCCACCTGTGTGCAATCTAAGTGTCGCATTATCTGTCACATGATCTCAGTATATACAGTGGGGAGAACAAGTATTTGATACACTGCCGATGTTGCAGGTTTTCCTACTTACAAAGCATGTAGAGGTCTGTAATTTTTATCATAGGTACATTTCAACTGTGAGAGACGGAATCAAAAATGCAGAAAATCACATTGTATGATTTTTAAGTAATTAATTTGCATTTTATTGCATTACATAATTATTTGATCACCTACCAACCAGTAAGAATTCCGGCTCACACAGACCTGTTATTTTTTCTTTAAGAAGCCCTCCTGTTCTCCACTCATTACCTGTATTAACTGCACCTGTTTGATCTCGTTACCTGTATAAAAGACACCTGTCCACACACTCAATCAAACAGACTCCAACCTCTCCACAATGGCCAAGACCAGAGAGCTGTGTAAGGACATCAGGGATAGAATTGTACACCTGCACAAGGCTGGGATGGGCTACAGGACAATAGGCAAGCAGCTTGGGGAGAAGGCAACAACTGTTGGCGCAATTATTAGAAAATGGAAGAAGTTCAAGGTGACGGTCAATCACCCTCGGTCTGGGGCTCCATGCAAGATCTCACCTCGTGGGGCATCAATGATCATGAGGAAGGTGAGGGATCAGCCCAGAACTACACGGCAGGACCTGGTCAATGACCTGAAGAGAGCTGGGACCACAGTCTCAAAGAAAACCATTAGTAACACACTACGCCGTCATGGATTAAATTCCTGCAGCGCACGCAAGGTCCCCCTGCTCAAGCCAGCGCATGTCCAGGCCCGTCTGAAGTTTGCCAATGACCATCTGGATGATCCAGAGGAGCAATGGGAGAAGGTCATGTGGTCTGATGAGATAAAAATAGAGCTTTTTGGTCTAAACTCCACTCGCCGTGTTTGGAGGAAGAAGAGGGATGAGTACAACCCCAAGAACACCATCCCAACCGTGAAGCATGGAGGTGGAAACATCATTCTTTGGGGATGCTTTTCTGCAAAGGGGACAGGACGACTGCACCGTATTGAGGGGAGGATGGATGGGGCCATGTATCGCGAGATCTTGGCCAACAACCTCCTTCCCTCAGTAAGAGCATTGAAGATGGGTCGTGGCTGGGTCTTCCAGCATGACAACGACCCGAAACACACAGCCAGGGCAACTAAGGAGTGGCTCCGTAAGAAGCATCTCAAGGTCCTGGAGTGGCCTAGCCAGTCTCCAGACCTGAACCCAATAGAAAATCTTTGGAGGGAGCTGAAAGTCCGTATTGCCCAGCGACAGCCCCGAAAACATGAAGGATCTGGAGAAGGTCTGTATGGGGGAGTGGGCCAAAATCCCTGCTGCAGTGTGTGCAAACTTGGTCAAGACCTACAGGAAACGTATGATCTCTGTAATTGCAAACAAAGGTTTCTGTACCAAATATTAAGTTATGCTTTTCTGATGTATCAAATACTTATGTCATGCAATAAAATGCAAATTAATTACTTAAAAATCATACAATGTGACATTCTGGATGTTTGTTTTAGATTCTGTCTCTCACAGTTGAAGTGTACCTATGATAAAAAATTACATGCTTTGTAAGTAGGAAAACCTGCAAAATCGGCAGTGTATCAAATACTTGTTTTCCGCACTGTATACACCTGCTCTGAAAGGCACCAGTGTCTGCAACACAACTAAGCAAGGGGCACCACCAAGCAAGCGACACCATGAAGACCAAGGACCTCTCCAAACAGGTCAGGGACAAAGTTATAAAACAATATCAGAAACTTTGAACATCCCACGGAGCACCATTAAATCCATTATAAAATTTTTTTAAGAATATGGCATCACAACAAACCTGCCAAGAGAGGGCCGCCAACCAAAACACATGGACCAGGAAAGGAGGGCATTAATCAGACAGGCAACAAAGACCAAAGATAACCCTGAAGGAATTGCAAAGCTCCACATCGGAGATTGGAGTATCTGTCAATAGGACCACTTTAAGCTGTACACTGCACAGAGCTGACTTTAATGAAGAGTGGCCAGAAAAAAGTAATTGCTTAAAGAAAAAAAGTAAGCAAACACATTTGGTGTTCGCCAAAAGGCATGTGGGAGACTCCCCAAACATATGGAAGAAGGTACTCTGGTCAGATAAGACAAAAATTTAGCTTTTTGGTCATCAAGGAAAATTCTATGTCTGGCGCAAACCCAACACCTCTCATCACCTTTTTATTTTTTTTTATTTTTTTTATTTCACCTTTATTTAACCAGGTAAGCCAGTTGAGAACAGGTTCTCATTTACAACTGCGACCTGGCCAAGATAAAGCAAAGTAGTGCAATAAAAACAACACAGAGTTACATATGGGGTAAAAAAAAAACATAAAGTCAGAAATACAACAGAAAATATATATACAGTGTGTGCAAATGTAGCAAGTTATGGAGGTAAGGCAATAAATAGGCTATAGTGCAGAATAATTACAATAGTATTAACACTGGAATGCTAGATGTGCAAGAGATTATGTGCAAATAGAGATACTGGGGTGCAAAAGAGCAAATTAAATAACAATATAGGGATGAGGTAGTTGGGTGGGCTAATTTCAGATGGGCTGTGTACAGGTGCAGTGATCGGTAAGGTGCTCTGACAACTGATGCTTAAAGTTATTGGGGGAGATAAGAGTCTCCAGCTTCAGAGATTTTTGCAATTCGTTCCAGTCATTGGCAGCAGAGAACTGGAAGGAATGGCGGCCAAAGGAGGTGTTGGCTTTGGGAATGACCAGTGAGATATACCTGCTGGAGCGCAGACTGCAGGTGGGTGCTGCTATGGTGACCAATGAGCTAAGATAAGGCGGGGATTTGCCTAGCAGTGATTTATAGATGGCCTGGAGCCAGTGGGTTTGACGACGAACATGTAGTGAGGACCAGCCAACAAGAGCGTACAGGTCACAGTGGTGGGTAGTGTATGGGGCTTTGGAGACAAAACGGATGGCACTGTGATAGACTACATCCAATTTGCTGAGTAGAGTGTTGGAGGCTATTTTGTAAATGACATCGCCGAAGTCAAGGATCGGTAGGATAGTCAGTTTTACGAGGGCATGTTTGGCAGCATGAGTGAAGGAGGCTTTGTTGCGAAATAGGAAGCCGATTCTAGATTTAACTTTGGATTGGAGATTCTTTATGTGAGTCTGGAAGTTGAGTTTACAGTCTAACCAGACACCTAGATATTTGTAGTTGTCCACATACTCTAGGTCAGACCCGTCGAGAGTGGTGATTCTAGTCGGGTGGGCAGGTGCTAGCAGCGTTCGATTGAAAAGCATGCATTTAGTTTTACTAGTGTTTAAGAGCAGTTGAAGGCTACTGAAGGATTGTTGTATGGCATTGAAGCTCGTTTGGAGGTTTGTTAACACAGTGTCCAATGAAGGGCCAGATGTATACAAAATGGTGTCGTCTGCGTAGAGGTGGATCTGAGAGTCACCAGCAGCAAGAGCGACATCATTGATATACACGGAGAAAAGTGTCGGCCCAAGAATTGAACCCTGTGGCACCCCCATAGAGACTGCCATAGGTCCAGACAACAGGCCCTCCGATTTGACACACTGAACTCTATCTGAGAAGTAGTTGGTGAACCAGGCGAGGCAGTCATTTGAGAAACCAAGGCTATTTAGTCTGCCAATAAGAATGCGGTGGTTGACAGAGTCGAAAGCCTTGGCCAGGTCGATGAAGACGGCTGCACAGTACTGTTTATTATCAATCGCGGTTATAATATCGTTTAGGACCTTGAGCGTGGCTGAAGTGCACCCGTGACCAGCTCGGAAACCGGATTGCATAGCGGAGAAGGTACGGTGGTATTCGAAATGGTCGATGATCTGTTTGTTAACTTGGCTTTCGAATACTTTCGAAAGGCAGGGCAGGATGGATATAGGTCTGTAGCAGTTTGGATCTAGAGTGTCACCCCCTTTGAAGAGGGGGATGACCGCGGCAGCTTTCCAATCTCTGGGGATCTCAGACGTTATGAAAGAGAGGTTGAACAGACTAGTAATAGGGGTTGCGACAATTTCGGCGGCTAGTTTTAGGAAGAAAGGGTCCAGATTGTCTAGCCCAGCTGATTTGTAGGGGTCCAGATTTTGCAGCGCTTTCAAAACATCAGCTGTCTGAATTTGTGTGAAGGAGAAGCGGGGGGGGGCATGGGCAAGTTGCAGCAGAGGGTGCAGAGTTGGTGGCCGGGTTAGTGGTAGCCAGATGGAAAGCATGGCCAGCTGTAGCAAAATGCTTGTTGAAATTCTCGATTATTGTAGATTAATCGGTGGTGATAGTGTTTCCTAGCCTCAGTGCAGTGGGCAGCTGGGAGGAAGTGCTCTTATTCTCCATGGACTTTACAGTGTCCCAAAACTTTTTGGAGTTAGTGCTACAGGATGCAAATTTCTGTTTGAAAAAGTTAGCCTTTGCTTTCCTGACTGCTTGTGTATATTGGTTCCTAACTTCCCTGAAAAGTTGCATATCGCGGGGGCTATTTGATGCTAATGCTGTACGCCACAGGATGTTTTTGTGCTGGTCAAGGGCAGTCAAGTCTGAGGAGAACCAGGGGCTATATCGGTTCTTAGTTCTGTATTTTTTGAATGGGGCATGTTTATTTAAGATTGAGAGGAAATTACTTTTAAGGAACAACCAGGCATCCTCTACTGACGGAATGAGATCTATATCCATCCAGGATACCTGGGCCAGGTCAATTAGGAAGGCCTCCTCGCTAAAGTGTTTTAGGGAGCGTTTGACAGTGATGAGGGGTGGTCGTTTGACCGCGGACCCGTTACGGACGCAGGCAATAAGGCAGTGATCGCTGAGATCCTGGTTGAAGACAGCTGAGGTGTATTTAGAGGGTATATTAGTCAGGATGATATCTATGAGGGTACCCATGTTTAAGGATTTAGGGTTGTACCTGATAGGTTCGTTGATAATTTGCGTGAGGTTGAGGGCATCTAGCTTGGATTGTAGGATGGCTGGGGTATTAAGCATATCCCAATTTAGGTCACCAAGCAGTACAAACTCAGAGGATAAATGGGGGGCAATCAATTCACATATGGTGTCCAGGGCACAGCTGGGGGCTGAGGGGGGTCTGTAGCAAGCGGCAACAGTGAGAGACTTATTTCTGGAAAGGTGGATTTTTAGAAGTAGAAGCTCAAACTGTTTGGGCACAGACCTGGATAGTATGATAGAGCTCTGCAGGCTATCTCTACAGTAGATTGCAACTCCACCCCCTTTGGCAGTTCTATCTAGACGGAAAATGTTATAGTTGGGGATGGAAATTTCAGAATTTTTGGTGGCCTTCCTGAGCCAGGATTCAGACACTGCTAGAACATCAGGGTTGGCAGAGTGTGCTAACGCAGTGAATAACTCAAACTTAGGAAGTAGACTTCTGATATTTATGTGCAAGAAACCAAGACTTTTGCGATTACAGAAGTCAACAAATGATAGCTCCTGGGGAGTAGGAGTGATACTGGGGGCTACAGGGCCTGGGTTAGCCTCTACATCACCAGAGGAACAGAGGAGGACTAGAATAAGGATACGGCTAAAGGCTTTAAGAACTGGTCTTCTAGTGCGTTGGGTACATAGAATAAAGGGGGCAGATTTCCGGGTGTTATAGAAAAGATTCAGGGCATTATGAACAGACAAGGATATGGAAGGATATGAGTAAAGTGGAGGTAAACCTAAGCGTTGGGTAACACTGAAAGAGATAGTATCTCTAGAGGCATCAATTGAGTCGGTCTCTGAGTGTATGGGTGGAGGGACAAAGGAGCTAACCAAGGCAGGTTTAGCTAGGCTGGGGGGTCTACAGTGATATAGTACAATTAGAAATAACCGAAACAACAATAAACTAACCATGTTTGGGCTGAGGCTAAACATAAACAGGATGTAGTACCGTAAAAAGGAACAGTCCAGCAGATATCAGCTGTATAGCTGAGTTATCATAAGGTCTGGTGGTGAAGCGCTAGTGAGTAAGAGGCCACGGCTAGCGTGTGCCACGTCCGTTTTGTTGTAGCCAGCTGGTAGCGATGAATCCGGAGTTAAAGGTCCAGTGATTCACTACAGTGAAGCATGGTAGTGGCAGAATCATGCTGTGGGGATGTTATTCATCGGCAGGGACTGGGAAACTGGTCAGAATTGAAGGAATGATGGAATGGCGCTAAATACAGGGAAATTCTTGAGGGAAACCTTTCAGTCTTCCAGATATTTGAGACTGGGACGGAGGTTCACCTTCAAGCAGGACAATGACCCTAAGCATACTGCTAAAGCAACACTCAAGTGGTTTAAATGTCTTGGAATGGCCTAGTCAAAGCCCAGACCTCAATCCAATTGAGAATCTGTGGTATGACTTAAAGATTGCTATACACCAGCGGAACCCATCCAACTTGAATGAACTGGAGCAGTTTTGCCTGAAGAATGGGCGAAAATCCAAGTGGCTAGATGTGCCAAGCTTATAGAGACATACCCCAAGAAACTTGCAGCTGTAATTGCTGCAAAAGGTGGCTCTACAAAGTATTGACTTTGGGGAGGTGAATAGTTATGCACGCTCAAGTTTTCTGTGTTTTTGTCTTATTTCTTGTTTGTTTCACAATAAAAAATATTTTGCATCGTCAAAGTGGTAGGCATGTTGTGTAAATCAAATGATACAAACCCTCCCAAAAATCAATTTTAATTCCAGGTTGTAAGGCAACAAAATAGGAAAAATGCCAAGGGGGGTGAATACTTTCGCAAGCCACTGTACATATAAGGATGTTATAATATTGCAATAAAGTTGTTTTTAAAATGTTATCATGAACTAGACTACACAGCAACACATATCTAAGGAGGTTCCCAGGTTACATCAGCTAGGTGAAAGGCCTCTAGGACACTAAAGGGCTGTCCTTTACTGATCATGAGGCAATAAAGAGGGCTTGTCAGGGAGCCATCACACAGGGGTCTGTCATAACTGAAGGTGGCCTCCAGCTCTGGCCGTGGACTGACATCTAAGAAGAGAGAAGTATGAATGATTTAAATAATATGATAGATTAAGCTAAACTGCAGTAGGCTACTCAATTAATGTGTTTCCATTTGGCAAAGAAAAATGTGTGTTATATGCAACAGTTGCACCAACAACAAAGTAATCTATGTCTTAATTCTTTGGGATTTTGTTTTGTTCTTTTTAGTTGTAGAGATGTGTTTTTTCTGTCATATTTGTTGCAGTCAAAACATAATATTTGTTGCAGTAGGCAATATTGTGCTCTTTTGAATTTAACACATTCATTGGACAAACATATGTGTTGAAGACTATATGACTATTTCTGTATTGTTTCAGGTGGGCTGCTTTCCAGAAGGCAATTACAAAATCATTCTACAGTAGTTATGTATACAAATTCTACATACATGTTGAGCATGGAATCACTGGCCATAGCTCCATCTGGTGTTTACCCAGCATTCCTTTTTGGAACCCTTACATACTGTTTCATTGTGTTTTGCAACGTAACGGTTTTAGTCACCATAGCCCTGGACAGAAAGCTGCATAAACCCATGTTTATCCTACTCTTCAACATGCCTATCAATGACTTAATAGGTGCTACAGCCTTCTTCCCTCAGCTGGTGGTGAGCATCCTGACTCAGAACAGGTCAATCTCCTACCCTGCATGCTACCTCCAGGCTCTGCTCGTCCACCTGTATGGAGCTGGCTCCTTAACTATCCTGACCGCCATGGCTTACGACAGGTATATCGCTATCTGCTGTCCACTGAGGTATAACGCCATCATGAGTCCAAATAACTTAATGAAAATCATAATTTTCATGTGGCTCTTGGTCATTGCTCTGATTGTGGTTCTGCTGGCTCTGGTCACTCGCTTCAAGATCTGCAGAACGACAATAGTGGATACGCATTGTAACAATCCGTCATTGGTGAGGCTCATTTGCGATGACACACGTATAAACAACTACTATGGGTTGTTTATAACAGCCGTCTTTCAGGGTGTATCGTTGCTAGTGGTTATATATACATATATCCAGATCCTGATCACCTGTGTCATGAATAAGTCGTCTGATGCCCGGAGCAAGGCCATTCAGACATGTGGTACGCATCTTGTAGTGTTCTTATTCTTAGAGTTCAACGCCTGCTTTGGCCTGATTGCTCATCGATTTCAGCAAACAGACCCTTTCTTGAGGAGAGCATTTGGATTATCAGTTATGGTGTTCCCTCCCATTCTGAATCCCCTCATATATGGTCTAAAAACTAAAGAAATTCGCCAAAATGTTCTGGGTTTCTACAAACGAAAGGTATCTTCAGTTAAATGAGAAGAAATACTGTACATGAACATGTATAATACATGGCATTCGCTTCAGATAGTTTTTAAGGCCTTCCCAATAAAAGAAAGATATGCTCCTTTGTAAATCAGTCAATGAAAATTAGAGTTGTGTTCCGTCTTTTTGTGCAAGACAATTAGTAATTTCATTGATTTGTTATAGGTTAAAATGTATAATGGGTTAAGATGGGTTATGGGTTGGCTACAGCATGTTGACTAAATTTTGTGTAACTTGTTTTGTTTTGTCAGTCTTCACCATTTTAATAACAATAACAATCTAAGACAGCACAGTAGATCCCCTTCCTCAAAATAGCTGTGTGTGTGTGTCTGTGTGTGTGTGTGTGTGTGTGTGTGTGTGTGTGTGTGTGTGTGTGTGTGTGTGTGTGTGTGTGTGTGTGTGTGTGTGTGTGTGTGTGTGTGTGTGTGCAGCTTGAGCCTGACTGACTTGACGTTCATGTAGTATAAAAACAGTAGATTTGATAGTTAAACAATATATAATGCGCTATCTGGAGGAGCTGAGTAACACAAGTAGAAGACAAATGTCAGTTGTTTGCTGTACCCCTCTCTCTCTCTCTCTCTCTCTCTCTCTCTCCCTCCTCTCTCTCTCTCCCTCCTTCTCTCTCTCTCTCTCTCTCTCTCTCTCTCTCTCTCTCTCTCTCTCTCTCTCTCTCCCTCCTCTCTCTCTCTCCCTCCTTCTCTCTCTCTCTCTCTCTCCCTCCCTCCTTCTCTCTCTCTCTCTCTCTCTCTCGCCCTCCTTGTCTCGCTCTCCCATATTGTATAATTGTTATGCCTGGTAGGGCTATCTGTGAAAGAAAGACAGACTCACTGAAATTCAAGATGCAATGAATGGCCTATATAATAACAAGTCAGTCATTTCAGTTTTTGAGAGGTGTACAGTATTTTTTTTTTGTATAAAATAATTATTTGATCCCCTTTTTAAAAATCAAGAAATCTGAACTGGACCAATGGATAACTTTTGATCAAATCCATCATCTGTTTTGACACTGCAAGGCTTCGATCTCCCCCCTGAAAGTGCCTTTGTAGCATTTGTTTTTGCCACACTGAGCTGTATAATCATTCTCATCTGTAACCTGGTCTTGATTCTCACCATCATACTCAATAGGAATATCCACCATCCCATGAACCTTCTGCTGCTAAAACTACCCATCAATGACCTTATAGGCTCCACAGCACTCTATACACAGGTCATCAAAGAGCTTTTACTTGACACAAGGACCATTCAATACGCTGTTTGTGTCACACAAGCTTTATTTATTAATATCTATGGGACGGGAGCTGTGTTCATCCTGACTGCTATGGCATATGACAGATATAGGGTGGTTTGTAGAGGGACGTCCGTGGTGCTCATCTGTCCTCAGGACGGCATGGAAGCCATCCCCAACCCCTTCATCCAGCAGCAGGATGGATAGTCGGCCAGCCTCGTTCTCTAGGATGACCTCACAGTAGTCCAATTCCTGGTGTGTATGTCAATTGTATTTCCTTGATTCCTCGCATCCTCTACTTGCCTCCTTCTCAAAATGCATTGGAGGAGAAGATCAGAGGAGAGGAACCTAAGATCTACTCCAATGTGCTTTGAGAAGGAGGGAGGATGTGAGGATTCAATTAAATATTATTGCGGTTAGTATGAAAAAATATATATATAAAAAAATTTAAAAAATGTATGCACTCACTAACTGTAAGGCGCTCTGGATAAGAGCGTCTGCTAAATGACTAAAATGTAAATGTAAAATATATTGCCATATGTTGCCCTTTGAGGTACAACACAATTATGACCAATGCTCACATCATGAAAATCATCACACTGATATGGGTGTGTGACTTGATTTTGATGGGGGTGCTCTTTTTCCTGCTGCTTCGGTTACCACGCTGTAGATCTCTGATGGCACTCTCCTGCTGTGACAACCCCTCCATGTTGAAACTGGTCTGTGCTAACACAGCCATCAATAACATCTATGGACTCTTTATTCCTACCCTCATACAGGTCATAGTTGTTTGGACCATTCTCTACACTTACCTTCATATACTTGTCACATGTTTCAGAAAGAAAGGATCAGCTGACACTAAAAGCAAAGTTCTGCAGACTTGTGCTACACATTTAATAGTTTTCACCTCTTCACGTGTTTATGGCTTCTCGTAGTTATTTCATACAGACTGAGCTAATTTCCCTCGCAATTACGTAGAGTCATAGGGGTTTCCACATTCATTTTTTCCCCAATTTTAAATCCAATCAGATATGATCTTAAAACAAAGACTATCAGAGAAACGACAGAACAAATAATGCAACAAAAATTGTGGTTAAACTCAAATATACTCATTGATTAAAAAATTTTTTTTTTTTGAATTTTTTTTTCAAAAAGGTATATTCTTTGTAAATTATATCATAGGTAGGACTCGTGGAGTTATGACGCACATGCAGTTAACAAAAACATATGGAAATGTCTGCTCTACCCAAAATTACAACCAAATAATTGAAGCATTATCGCAAAAATGGAAGAGGAAAGTGGAAGTGGGAAAAAGTAAGGAACTTGTCTGTTGGCCCTGTATTAAAGAACATAATTGGTTAAAGAAAATTGTGATAAATAAAAAAGTACGCCAGTTTCATTTAAGGACCAAAGGATTGACAGCCGTCCCATATAGATTGCAAAATATTTGGGAAGAGATTTTTGACGTACCAATTCCATGGCATAGTGTTTATGAACTGATACGCAAAACGACGCCTGATTCAAAACTTAGAATTTTTCAATTTAAATTATTATACAAAATTCTTGCTACAAATAGAATGTTATTTATATGGGGAATACAATCTTCCAAGCTCTGCAGATTTTCCTGCGAAGAGACAGAATCATTAGATCATTTGTTTTGGTACTGTCCATTTGTAGCTTGTTTTTGGACACAGGTCCAGGAATAGCTAAAGGATTACAATATTTACCTGGAGCTAACCCTGCAGATAGCACTACTGGGTGATCTGAAAAGTCATAGTCAATCGATCAATAATATAATAATACTTTTAGCAAAAATGTTTATTTTCAATTTACAATCTGTAGAAACAATGATAATAGAAGGGTTCAGAACTTTTGTAAAACATCACAGTGCAGTTGAAAAATATATGGCAAATAGAAATCCAATATGGATGGTGTTAAGAGATTGATGGGTGGTGTTGAATGGAGCTGGAGGATGGGACTGATAACAACTAACAACAACTAATAACAACAAGATAACTAATGCAAAGCATACCGTGTCCAAAAAAAGTATATAGAATATAGGTTGAGAGCTTTTGTGAAAGGTGAAAGAGCACAGTTAGAAAGATATGGCATATATAATTAAAACGGATGGACATCATGAAAAGGATCTGAGAGGTTGAGGGTAGAGGAAGCTCAGGAGTAAAAACAAAACAAAAATATAATTATTGTAAAATTGACTGTGTCCATAAAATATATATAGTATGTATAAGCTGTAAGTAGAGGCCTAAGCATTGTTGTTCACTAGTTTACTCCAATTAGGGAAGGGGTGGTGGGGTTGGAAAGTAATAAAGGGAAATATATTTTGTATATGTGTATGTATATGTATTTATGTGTATGTATGTGTATGTGTATGTATGTATATATATATATATATATATATATATATTATATATATATATATATATATATATATATATATATATATATATATATATATATGCGAGAGAAAAAACATATGGGGGATTGGAAGTGATGCAGACAATTACATTGATAGAAGTTACAATCTATCTGCAATATTAAAGCTGATCTACCACTTAAAAAAAAAGTTAAATAAAGTCCACCTGTGTGCAATCTAAGTGTCGCATTATCTGTCACATGATCTCAGTATATACAGTGGGGAGAACAAGTATTTGATTCACTGCCGATGTTGCAGGTTTTCCTACTTACAAAGCATGTAGAGGTCTGTAGTTTTTATCATAGGTACACTTCAACTGTGAGAGACAGAATCTAAAACAAAAATCCTGAAAATCACATTGTATGATTTTTAAGTAATTCATTTGCATTTTATTGCATGACATAAGTATTTGATCACCTACCAACCAGTAAGAATTCCGGCTCTCACAGACCTGTTAGTTTTTCTTTAAGAAGCCCTCCTGTTCTCCACTCATTACCTGTATTAACTGCACCTGTTTGATCTCGTTACCTGTATAAAAGACACCTGTCCACACACTCAATCAAATAGACTCCAACCTCTCCACAATGGCCAAGACCAGAGAGCTGTGTAAGGACATCAGGGATAGAATTGTAGACCTGCACAAGGCTGGGATGGGCTACAGGACAATAGGCAAGCAGCTTGGTGAGAAGGCAACAACTGTTGGCGCAATTATTAGAAAATGGAAGAAGTTCAAGATGACGGTCAATCACCCTCGGTCTTGGGCTCCATGAAAGATCTCACCTCGTGGGGCATCAATGATCATGAGGAAGGTGAGGGATCAGCCCAGAACTACACGGCAGGACCTGGTCAATGACCTGAAGAGAGCTGGGACCACAGTCTCAAAGAAAACCATTAGTAACACACTAAGCCGTCATGGATTAAAATCCTGCAGCGCACGCAAGGTCCCCCTGCTCAAGCCAGCGCATGTCCAGGCCCGTCTGAAGTTTGCCAATGACCATCTGGATGATCCAGAGGAGGAATGGGAGAAGGTCATGTGGTCTGATGAGACAAAAATAAAGCTTTTTGGTCTAAACTCCACTCGCCGTGTTTGGAGGAAGAAGAGGGATGAGTACAACCCCAAGAACACCATCCCAACCGTGAAGCATGGAGGTGGAAACATCATTCTTTGGGGATGATTTTCTGCAAAGGGGACAGGACGACTGCACCGTATTGAGGGGAGGATGGAAGGGGCCATGTATCGCGAGATCTTGGCCAACAACCTCCTTTCCTCAGTAAGAGCATTGAAGATGGGTCGTGGCTTGGTCTTCCAGCATGACAACGACCCGAAACACACAGCCAGGGCAACTAAGGAGTGGCTCCGTAAGAAGCATCTCAAGGTCCTGGAGTGGCCCAGCCCGAACCCAATACAAAATCTTTGGAGGGAGCTGAAAGTCCGTATTGCCCAGCGACAGCCCCGAAAACATGAAGGATCTGCAGTGTGTGCAAACTTGGTCAAGACCTACAGGAAACGTATGATCTCTGTAATTACAAACAAAGGTTTCTGTACCAAATATTAAGTTATGCTTTTCTGATGTATCAAATACTTATGTCATGCAATAAAATGCAAATTAATTACTTAAAAATCATACAATGTGATTTTCTGGATGTTTGTTTTAGATTCCGTCTCTCACAGTTGAAGTGTACCTATGATAAAAATTACAGACCTCTACATGCTTTGTAAGTAGGAAAACCTGCAAAATCGGCAGTGTATCAAATACTTGTTCTCCACACTGTATACACCTGCTCTGAAAGGCCCCAGAGTCTGCAACACAACTATGCAAGGGGCACCACCAAGCAAGCGACACCATGAAGACCAAGGAGCTCTCCAAACAGGTCAGGGACAAAGTTATAAAAAAATATCAGAAACTTTGAACATCCCACGGAGCACCATTAAATCCATTATTAAAAAAAATTGAAAGAATATGGCATCACAACAAACCTGCCAAGAGAGGGCCGCCCACCAAAACACATGGACCAGGCAAGGAGGGCATTAATCAGACAGGCAACAAAGAGACCAAAGATAACCCTGAAGGAGCCGCAAAGCTCCACATCGGAGATTGGAGTATCTGTCAATAGGACCACTTTAAGCTGTACACTGCACAGAGCTGACTTTAATGAAGAGTGGCCAGAAAAAAGTAATTGCTTAAAGAAAAAAAGTAAGCAAACACATTTGGTGTTCGCCAAAAGGCATGTGGGAGACTCCCCAAACATATGGAAGAAGGTTCTCTGGTCAGATGATATTGTGGTTAAACTCAAATATACTAATTGATAAAAAATCATGATTATTTTTTTATTTATTCAAAAAGGTATATTCTTCGTAAATGAAATCATAGGTAGGACTGGTGGAGTTATGTTGCACATGCAGCTAACAAGAACATACGGAAATGTCTGCTCTACCCAAAATTACAACCAAATAATTGCAGCATTACCGCAAAAATGGAAGAGGAAAGTGGAAGGGGGAAAAAGTAAGGAACGTGTCTGTCGGCCCTGTATTAAAGAACATAATTGGTTAAAGAAAATTGTGATAAATATAAAAGTATGCTAGTTTCATTTAAGGACCAAAGGATTGACAGCCGTCCCATATAGATTGCTAAATATTTGGGAAGAGATTTTTGACGTACCGGTTCCATGGCATAGTGTTTATGAACTGATACGCAAAACGACGCCTGATTCAAAACCTATAATTTTTCTATTTAAATTATTATACAAAATTCTTGCTACAAATTTAATGTTCTTTATATGGGGGATACAATCCTCCAAGCTCTGCAGATTTGGCTGTGAAGAGACAGAATCATTAGATCATTTGTTTTGGTACTGTCCATTTGTAGCTTGTTTTTGGACACAGGTCCAGGAATGGCTAAATGATTATAATGTTTACCTGGAGCTAACCCTGCAGATAGCACTACTGGGTGATCTGAAAAGTCATAGTCAATCGATCAATAATATAATAATACTTTTAGCGAAAATGTTTATTTTCAATTTACAATCTGCAGAAACAATGATAATAGAAGTGTTCAGAACTTTTGTAAAACATCACAGTGCGGTTGAAATATATATGTCAAATATGGATGGTGTTAAGAGATAGATGGGTGGTGTTGAATGGAGTTGAAGGATGGGACTAATAACAACTAACAACAACTAATAACAACAAGATAACTAATGTAAAGCATAATGTGTCCATAATAAGTATATAGAATATAGGTTGAGAGCTTTTGTGAAAGGTGAAAGAGCACAGTTAGAACGATATGGCAAATAGAATTAAAACGAATGGACATCATGAAAATGATCGGAGAGGTTGAGGGTAGAGGAAGCTCAGGAGTAAAAACAAACAAAATATAATTATTGTAAAATTGACTGTGTCCATAAAATATATATAGTATGTATAAGCTGGATGTAGAGGCCTAAGCATTGTTGTTCACTAGTTTATTCCAATTAGGGAAGGGGTGGTGGGGTTTGCTACAAAATAAACATATGGGGAAGTGATGCAGACAATTACATTGATGGAAGTTACAATCTATCTGCAATATTAAAGCTGATCTACCCCCTAAAAAAATAAATAAAAATTATAATAATTTAAAAAAAGAGCGTTGGGCCAGTAACCGAAAGTTCACTGGTTTGAATCCCTGAGCTGACTAGGTGAAAAATCTATCTGTGCCCTTGAACAAGGCACTTAACCCTAATTGCTCATGTAAGTTGCTCTGGATAAGACCGTCTGCTAAATGACTAAAATGTAAAAGTGTAATTGTTATATATCTCATATGTAGGCCTATGCAGTATGTCTGGTGTATTTGGCCGTCTCTTCACATTAAAGATATGATATCACATTCCAGTCAGTGTGTTTGTTGTGTAATGACCTAGTGATTCAGTCGGACACATTCCCTTTTCTCTTCATCTTGCAAACCCATGTTTAGTTTGTGGATACCACAAAACAAGACATACTTCAAATGTATAGAACGAGACATAGACATATCTATTTTGGTCTCAAAATTGTGTTCATTCAAAAGTCTGTGATGCTGATAAGAACAATGTGAATGAACTCAGAAAAAAAAGGAACACATTTGTTCACAGCACCCTCTAGTGATTTTGTTCTGCACAAAATACAGCCTGGAATCCACACTGAATATCACTCCGTTCCACTGTTTCACTGATTCAGTCTGGAAATTCTCCAGTAGAGGCACTTGATCAGTGTCCACTCAGAAACTATGGGCGGGTTTAGCACACATGGAAAAATGTGGCTTCTGAAGATTTGGTCTGCTGATTGGTTGAAGATCAAGTTGCATAGCACCTTTCATCAGAGCACAGATTCAATGCAATACCAGACAGGTTGAATCAATGAAATGAAACAATACTGAAAAGGATGCAAATGCAAATGCAAAGTGAGAATGTGTCAGGAAAAGAGTGGTGGAAAGTTTGGTTTACAAATTGAGATAATTATTCACATAATTTATTTTATGAGAAAAGTGGTATTCCAGCTGACAGTTTTCATATGTAAAACCATAGTAAAAATACTGTATATGGAGGAAATTGTATTTGCTAATTAAACATAAAGGATAAATATTTGTTTTTGTGGTAATTCAGGTAACTTGAAACACAATCACATAAATTGACATCAATTAATTATATATATATATATATACTGTTTATTTACCCTTTACTTAGACAGATGGAAAGGAGACAGGCAGTAGGGCAACACAGGGATTGAACTCTGGTCTCCGGTGGGGAGTAGTATAGGACTGGCCATAAGAGTCACTGCTAGACCACAGGCTCTGGACGTTAAGTAAGGGATAATCAATGAGGGGCTATGCGTTCTATTGAAAATAATGAACGACGTGGAAGGTGTGTTCCACGACACGCCAGCGGAGTGAAACTAAGTTTCCACGTCGTTCATTCTTTTCCAAAGAAAGCAAAGCCCTTCGTTGATTATCCTTTACTTGACGTGCAGAAACCGTAGTCTAGCAGTGACTGTCACAGCCAGTCATACACTGCTCCCCACCGGAGACCAGGGATCAATCCCTGCGTCCACCCTTCCTACTGTTGTCCCACTTGCTTGTCTCCTGTGCCATTACAATGAACCTATACTATAGCTCCTCTTCTGGTCCCAATGCTTTCTAACATACATTGACATCCCAATGCTTTTTAACATACATTCCTCTTGAGTATTATATTCCTTGAAAATAGAAATTAAAACATATAACAAACAGAACAATGAGGAATTAACGTTACATTATAATGTTACAGTATTGACTTTTACTGCTCTAACTGAACCTTTTGCCATGGAGAAAAGCTGAAGTAATTTCACTCTAATCTCTTTAGTTTTGATACCATATATTACTGGGTTTAGACCTGAAGGAAATACAACAAATATCATTCCTGCAAATGTCTGAAGTAGGAGTGGACTGTTTGGTATTCGATACACAAGGACAATAATGATACCTGAGAACTCATAGATTAGAAAGACAAGCAGGTGTGTGGCACAGGTATGCAAGGCCTTTAGCTTGGCATCAGAGTCACTACTTTTAAAGCATGTGAATAGAATCAATGAGTAGGAGAACACCACAGAAAAACACCCTCCCCCATGGAGTACACCTGTGATGAATAAGCCATAGATGTTGTTCACTGTGGTGTCTGTTGCACAGGTCAGTCTTAACAGGGACACGTTGTCACAATAGATGTTCACGATAACTGTTTTACAAACAGGGAAACGCAACATGAGCCCGAACAGGATCCCCACCAGTAGAAAGTCAATCAGCCAAGCAGAGGCAATGAGACTTACAACAGTGCTCTTAGTCATGATCGAGTGGTACCTTAATGGATGACAGATAGCTATATAGCGATCAAACGACATAATAGACAATATGAGAAGTGTCGCTCCGCCATACATATGAATACAGAAAGCCTGAATCAAGCATGCTGGGTAAGTGATGTGCCTATCCTCAGACAATACATCTGACATGACCCTTGGAATCATTGCACTGATACCTATCAAGTCATTGATGGATAAATTAAAAAGGAACAGATACATAGGCCCGTGTAGATTTCTGTTGAAAGCTATAACCGCAAGCAAAGACAGATTACCGAATAGTGTAAATAAGTAGACGAGAGAGCCTATTAGGACAGTCAAATATTTCCCTTCAGAGGTCAAGTCTATTTTGCCCATTATGAAAACAGTGTCAAGTACATCTATGGTTCGGTTCCCCATCCTCCTGTAGCGTTGAACCTCACGGCAGCTTCACACCAGCTTTGAAGAGTGTAAAAAATGTCCAAAAACATCAACTTAAATGTACAGGAATTGTTATTCACTGATAGCCTTGTAGATGTACAGTGCAGAACATCAGTGTTAATAGTTATGGAAACGTGGTTGCATGCATATTTATAAGAAAGGTGATCCTGTGCTTTGTGGTTCTAAAACCTTACCTCAAACAATTATTGGTCTGTCATTAATAATGTATTAATGTATTTTGGAGGCAGTGATTGGACAATGTAAATCAGGGGTGTAAAATTAATTCCATGGAGGGCCGAGTGTCTGTGGGTTTTTGGTGATTCCTTTAAATTAAGACCTAGACGACTAGGTGAGGGGAGTTCCTTACTAATTAGTGACCTTAATTCATCAATCAAGTAAAAGGGTGGAGCGAAAACACGCAGGTACTCAGCCCTCCGTGGAATAAATTTGACACATGATGTAAATTATTAGATAATCTCTCCTAGGAGGCAAATGTCATGTCAGGAAGCCAACTACAGCTTAACTTGGATTTATCGTAAATTTACCAGACATATAAATCTGGCACATGAGATTGCATGTACAGATTTAGGAAATGATGAACTATTCTTAAAAAATAAGCAAATTTCATTGGGAGACACTTGGCTTTGTTTTCTAGTGCAATAAACTTCCCACAATCAGAAGTTATATAATACTCTAAGAAAATGTAGCTCTTCTAAGCTTCAACAAAAGCTTTAAAAAACGAACATTTCATTTCCACAATGTATTTGCCGTTAGCCTGGTTATGCACTCACTGCAGACCAGACCTGGGGTCAAATGCTATTTCAGGTATTTAAATTACTTTTCAAAACATTTCAAAACAAGTATTCAGATAACGTTTATTTGAAAAAACAAGTAGTTTAATATTGGAATGTATTTGGAAATACACTTGGAATGAATTTGAAAATATTCAATACACTGACTCAAATACACTCCTATGCATTTAACCTAGGTATTTGAAAATAGTATTTGAAATAAGTATTTGAAAATCCTGTCAAATACAATTTGGTAGACTATTTGGTTTTTACAAATAACCATTCAAATATTCAAATGAAAGTACTTGTTTTGGGCTGTGTATATATTTAATTAACAAATACTCAAATATATAAATAACAAATACTCAAATACACGTCCACTGCAGACATGCTCTCGCAGGGCCATGGTTGTTCAGGCCTTCATCAGAGCAAAGCCATGGAACTTGGTGACTGATGAACCAAATGTTCTGCAGATAAAGCACTCCCATAGTAAAAAAGAAAGAAAGACAGATTGTTACTATAGCCTATTTCATGGAAGGGTTTTATAGTGAACGTGAACTGTCTTTCACATGATTTATACACTCTTTTGGTAATATAAAAATATTAATAATACGTCACACACATGATTTATACACTCTTTTGGTAATATAAAAATATTAATAATACGTCACACACAAGGACAGAAGATGTCAACAAAGAACAATTTAACTTTAATTGAATGTTCTTGATGGGTGGTCCCCTCCACTTTGTCAGCTAATTTCTGTTCACTTACAGTATGTCAAATCAAATCAAAATCAAATCAAATCAAATTTTATTGGTCACATGCGCCGAATACAACAGGTGCAGACATTACAGTGAAATGCTTACTTACAGCCCTTAACCAACAGTGCATTTATTTTAAACAAAAAAAGTAAGTATAAAACAACAACAAAAAAAGTGTTGAGAAAAAAAGAGCAGAAGTAAAATAAAGTGACAGTAGGGAGGCTATATATACAGTAAAATAAAGTGACAGTAGGGAGGCTATATATACAGGGGGGTACCGTTGCAGAGTCAATGTGCGGGGGCACCGGCTAGTTGAGGTAGTTGAGGTAATATGTACATGTGGGTAGAGTTAAAGTGACTATGCATAAATACTTAACAGAGTAGCAGCAGCGTAAAAAGGATGGGGTGGGGGGGCAGTGCAAATAGTCCGGGTAGCCATGATTAGCTGTTCAGGAGTCTTATGGCTTGGGGGTAGAAGCTGTTGAGAAGTCTTTTGGACCTAGACTTGGCACTCCGGTACCGCTTGCCGTGCGGTAGCAGAGAGAACAGTCTATGACTAGGGTGGCTGGAGTCTTTGACAATTTTGAGGGCCTTCCTCTGACACCGCCTGGTATAGAGGTCCTGAATGGCAGGGAGCTTTGCCCCAGTGATGTACTGGGCCGTACGCACTACCCTCTGTAGTGCCTTGCGGTCAGAGGCCAAGCAGTTGCCATACCAGGCGGTGATGCAACCAGTCAGGATGCTCTCGATGGTGCAGCTGTAGAATTTTTTGAGGATCTGAGGACCCATGCCAAATCTTTTTAGTCTCCTGAGGGGGAATAGGCTTTGTCGTGCCCTCTTCACGACTGTCTTGGTGTGTTTGGACCATGATAGTTCGTTGGTGATGTGGACACCAAGGAACTTGAAGCTCTCAACCTGTTCCACTACAGCCCCGTCGATGAGAATGGGGGCGTGCTCAGTCCTCTTTTTTTTCCTGTAGTCCACAATCATCTCCTTTGTCTTGGTCACGTTGAGGGAGAGGTTGTTGTCCTGGCACCACACGGCCAGATCTCTGACCTCCTCCCTATAGGCTGTCTCATCGTTGTCGGTGATCAGGCCTACCACTGTTGTGTCGTCGGCAAACTTAATGATGGTGTTGGAGTCGTGCCTGGCCATGCAGTCATGGGTGAACAGAGAGTACAGGAGGGGACTGAGCACGCACCCCTGAGGGGCCCCCGTGTTGAGGATCAGTGTGGCAGATGTGTTGTTACCTACCCTTACCACCTGGGGGCGGCCCGTCAGGAAGTCCAGGATCCAGTTGCAGAGGGAGGTGTTTAGTCCCAGGATCCTTAGCTTAGTGATGAGCTTAGAGGGCACTATGGTGTTGAATGCTGAGCTGTAGTCAATGAATAGCATTCTCACGTAGGTGTTCCTCTTGTCCAGGTGGGAAAGGGCAGTGTGGAGTGCGATAGAGATTGCATCATCTGTGGATCTGTTGGGGCGGTATGCAAATTGGAGTGGGTCTAGGGTTTCTGGGATTATGCTGTTGATGTGAGCCATGACCAGTCTTTCAAAGCACTTCATGGCTACAGACGTCAGTGCTACGGGTCGGTAGTCATTTAGGCAGGTTATCTTAGAGTTCTTGGGCACAGGGACTATGGTGGTCTGCTTGAAACATGTTGGTATTACAGACTCAGTCAGGGACATGTTGAAAATGTCAGTGAAGACACTTGCCAGTTGGTCAGCACATGCTCGGAGTACACGTCCTGGTAATCCGTCTGGCCCTGCGGCCTTGTGAATGTTGACCTGCTTAAAAGTCTTACTTACATCGGCTACGGAGAGCGTGATCACATAGTCATCCGGAACAGCTGGTGCTCTCATGCATGCTTCAGTGTTGCTTGCCTCGAAGCGAGCATAGAAGTGGTTTAGCTCGTCTGGTAGGCTTGTGTCACTGGGCAGCTCGCGGCTGTGCTTCCCTTTGTAGTCTGTAATAGTTTTCAAGCCCTGCCACATCCGACGAGCGTCAGAGCCAGTGTAGTATGATTCAATCTTAGACCTGTGTTGACTCTTTGCCTGTTTGATGGTTCGTCGGAGGTCATAGCGGGATTTCTTATAAGCGTCTGGGTTAGAGTCCCGTTCCTTGAAAGCGGCAGCTCTACCCTTTAGCTCAGTGCGGATGTTTCCTGTAATCCATGGCTTCTGGTTGGGGTATGTACGTACGGTCACTGTGGGGACGACATCATCGATGCACTTATTGATGAAGCCAGTGACTGATGTGGTGTACTCCTCAATGCTGTCTGAAGAATCCCGGAACATGTTCCAGTCTGTGCTAGCAAAACAGTCCTGTAGCTTAGCATCTGCGTCATCTGTCATATTGTCATCTGTCATATTGTCATATGTCATATTTCACCAGAAGACAGAAGATGTCAACAAAGAACAATTGAACTTTAATTGAATGTTCTTGATGGGTGGTCCCCTCCACTTTTGTCAGCTAATTTCTGTTCACTTACAGTATGTCATATTTCACCAGTGATGAGGAAAGAGTTGTACAGTCTGTCATATCAGACTGCATTCATTAATCTTTTGTTGCTGCTGTAGCATTCCTTAGTAGCACTTTATATTAACGGCCTATGTATAATGCATTATGCATGAATTATTGACCTCAAAATCAAATGCCGACCGTATTATCTCCCAAGAGAATTTTCTTCGGTTATAGACACGGCCGTGTATATCCCCCCTCAAGCACCACGACGGCCCTCAAAGAACTTTACTGGACTTTATGCAAACTGGAAACCACATATCCCGAGGCTGCATTTATTGTAGCCGGGGATTTTAACAAAGCAAATTTGAGGACTAGGCTGCCGAAGTTCTATCAACATATTGACTGTTGTACTCGGGCAGCTAAAATCCTCGACCATTGCTATTCAATCTTCCAGGATGGTTATAAGGCCCTCCCCTGCCCTCCTTTCGGCAAATCTGACCACGACTCCATTTTGCTCCTCCCTTCCTATAGGCAGAAACTCAAACAGGAAGTACTGTACCCGTGCTAAGGACTATTCAACGCTGGTCTGACCAATCGGAATCCACGCTTCAAGATTGTTTTGATCACGCGGACTGGGATATGTTCTGGGTAGCTTGCAAAAATAATTTAGACGAATAGACTGAAACGGTGACTGAGTTTATCAGGAAGTGTATAGGTGATGTTGTGCTCACTATGACTATTAAAAGCTACCCTAACCAGAAACCGTGGATAGATGGCAGCATTCACATAAAACTGAAAGCGCGAACAACCGCATTTAACCATGGCAAGGTGACTGGGAATATGGCAGAATACAAACAGTGTAGCTACTCACTCCGTCAACGCAATTAAGATGGCAAAACATCAGTATAGAGACAAAATGGAGTCGCAATTCAACGGCTCAGACACGAGACGTATGTGGCAGGGTCTACAGATAATCACGGACTACAAAAGGAATACCAGCCACATCGCCGACACCGACGTCTCGCTTCCAGACAAGCTAAACACCTTCTTCACCCGCATTGAGGATAACACAGTGCCAACGACGAGGCCCACTATCAAGGACTGTGGCCTCCAGTGATGCCAACTTATCAATTTTGTTGCTAGATTTGGCAACTTTTCAGACTATCCTGACAACTATTTTTTCAAACAGCACCTAGCAACAAATTTAGCTACTTTTAAAAATGTATTTGAAACTTTTAGCAACTTTTGAAAATTGTCTCAAACGCTAAAATGCACGCATTTTCCCTCAAAATGACACAAAAAATGATTTTCTCTGTCACACACTAACTCACAACACACGTGCATGGCTGCAAAAGTGCATTGTGAGTGACGTCAGCAGCAGGCGCTCAGCTCCTGCACAGGCAGCAGCAGGCCAGCCAAGCAGCACAACAACCTGGAGAGAGCTGGAGAGAGATGTCTAGTGCACTCATTATTATTTGAGTTAAGATGCTTGTTCAATAAGATAGCATATGTACCTTGTTATTAGCATGTACCTAGAATTATTGATCCGTTAGGTAGCATGTTAATTAACTACCAATGCACTGCTTAAAAATATAATTGCTCAGAATGTGTAGGTTTACTAGTTACTAAGGAAAAAATTAAATGTAATTGTTCAATAATGTGTAATGTGTAATTGTTCAATAATTCAATGTGTTGTGTTTAAAAATATAAATATCTGATCATATAAAATGTGTTGTGTTTATATTACTTTTACAAATAAAAATATGTGATAATAAACAAACAAATCTAAACTAACAAATGTCAAATCATATTTGTCGCCGAGACGCCAGTCAATTTGAGCAACGTTATTGTGTATTCTACGTAATGACGCAGTTTTACATTATTACATAATGACGTCATCACGCAATGACATCACAACGTCATTTAGCAACTTTTAGCAACAAATCGACCTGCCTCTAGCAATTTCCCCTGAAAATGAGTTGGCAACACTGGTGGCCTCTCCTTCTCTGTGGCCGACGTGAGTAAGACATTTAAGCATGTTAACCCCCACAAGGCTGCCAGCCCAGACTGTAAGAGGTGATTTGAAGGAGTCAGGCGCAGGAGGGTAAATCACAGAATACAGAGTTTATTCCATAGTACAAAGTTACGCTGGATAGCGTCAAAAAGTCCAGTTCGCAAAACAGCCGCACTGGAACAAAACAGGCACACAGGCAAATATAACCCGGCAATACAAAGTACACGTAGCTCAACCAAGCTACTCTCTCCTCGCATTCAACAATCACCCACAAGGACAAGGGGGACAGAGGGAACACTTATACATGTACTAATGAGGGGAATATGAACCAGGTGTGTGTAATAGACAAGACAAAACAAATGGAATGATGAGATATGGAGCGGCAGTGGCTAGAAGGCCGGTGACGACGAACACCGAAGCCTGCCCGAACAAGGAGAGGAGGCAGCTTCGGAGGAAGTTGTGACACAGACGGCATCCCTAGCTGCGTCCTCAGAGCATGCACAGACCAGCTGGCTGGTGTGTTTACGGACATATTCAGTCTCTCCCTTTCCCAGTCTGCTGTCTCCACATGCTTCAAGATGGCCACCATTGTTCCTGTACCCAAGAAAGCAAAGGTAACTGAACTAAATGACTACCGCCCCGTAGCACTCACCTCTATCATGAAGTGCTTTGAGAGACTAGTCAAGGATCATATCACCTCTACCTTACCTGTCACCCTAGACCCACTTCAATTTGCTTACCGCCCCAATAGATCCACAGACGATGCAATCGCCATCACACTGCACACTGCCCTATCCCATCTGGACTAGAGGAATACCTACAGTGGGGAGAACAAGTATTTGATACACTGCCGATTTTGCAGGTTTTCCTACTTACAAAGCATGTAGAGGTCTGTAATTTTTATCATAGGTACACTTCAACTGTGAGAGACGGAATCTAAAACAAAAATCCAGAAAATCACATTGTATGATTTTTAAGTAATTAATTTGCATTTTATTGCAAGACATAAGTATTTGATCACCTACCAACCAGTAAGAATTCCGGCTCTCACAGACCTGTTAGTTTTTCTTTAAGAAGCCCTCCTGTTCTCCACTCATTACCTGTATTAACTGCACCTGTTTGAACTTGTTGTAGTTCAACGCCTGCTTTAGCCTGATAGCTCATCGATTTCAGCAAACAGACCCTTTCTTGAGGAGAGCTTTTGGAGTATCAGTTATGGTGTTCCCTCCCATTCTGAATCCCCTCATATATGGTCTAAAAACTAAAGAAATTCGCCAAAATGTTCTGGGTTTCTACAAACGAAAGGTATCTTCAGTTAAATGAGAAGAAATACTGTACATGAACATGTATAATACATGGCATTCGCTTCAGATAGTTTTTAAGGCCTTCCCAATAAAAGAAAGATATGCTCCTTTGTAAATCAGTCTGTCACGGTTTCGGCCGAGGCTGCTTCTCCTCCTTGTTCGGGCAGGCTTCGGCGGTCGTCGTCTCCGAAGTACTAGCTGCCACCGTTCTATGTTTCGATGTTCGTTTGGTTTGGTCTGTTTGTACACCTGTTCTTTGTTAGTGTTGATTATGTGCCCTATAAGTTCTCTTAGGTTTTGTCATGTGTTGTGTGTAATTGTTTCGTGTCAGCTTGGCGTCAGTTTGTTCTCTCTCGTTCTGTTTTGTTTGGAGAGAGTGTCCGCACTGTGTGCGCAGTTTGGGTTACGCTCTGTTTCCTGTGTGCGTAATTGTTTCGCTTGCCCTCCGGCTGGGATTTTGCCGTGAGTCTTTTTGCATTATTTGATCCTCACTAAAGACTGTTGAAGAGCCTCTGTTGTCCTGCGCTTGATTTCTGCACCACATCTACGCTCAGCCCTTGACATAGTCAATGAAAATTAGAGTTGTGTTCCGTCTTTTTGTGCAAGACAATTAGTAATTTCATTGATTTGTTATAGGTTAAAATGTATAATGGGTTAAGATGGGTTATGGGTTGGCTACAGCATGTTGACTACATTTTGTGTAACTTGTTTTGTTTTGTCAGTCTTCACCATTTTAATAACAATAACAATCTAAGACAGCACAGTAGATCCCCTTCCTCAAAATAGCTGTGTGTGTGTGTGTGTGTGTCTGTGTGTGTGTGTGTGCAGCTTGAGCCTGACTGACTTGACGTTCATGTAGAATAAAAACAGTAGATTTGATAGTTAAACAATATATAATGCGCTATCTGGAGGAGCTGAGTAACACAAGTAGAAGACAAATGTCAGTTGTTCGCTGTACCTCTCTCTCTCTCTCTCTCTCTCTCTCTCTCTCTCTCTCTCTCTCTCTCCTCACTCTCTCCCTCCTTCTCTCTCTCTCTCTCTCTCTCTCTCTCCCTCCTTCTCTCTCTCTCTCTCTCCCTCCCTCCTTCCTTCTCTTTCTCTCTCTCTCGCTCTCTCTCTCTCTCTCGCCCTCCTTGTCTCGCTCTCCCATATTGTATAATTGTTATGCCTGTTCTTTGTCCTCATGAGAAGGTAGGGCTATCTGTGAAAGAAAGACAGACTCACTGAAATTCAAGATGCAATGAATGGCCTATATAATGGCACCACAGTATAACAAGTCAGTCATTTCAGTTTTTGAGAGGTGTACAGTAGGTTTTTTCTAGTATAAATCATTATTGGATCCCCTTTTTAAAAATCAAGAAATCTGAACTGGACCAATGGATAACTTTTGATCAAATCCATCATCTGTTTTGACACTGGTCTTGATTCTCACCATCGTACTCAATAGGAATCTCCACCAGCCCATGAACCTTCTGCTGCTAAAACTACCCATCAATGACCTTATAGGCTCCACAGCACTCTATACACAGGTCATCAAAGAGCTTTTACTTGACACAAGGACCATTCAATACGCTGTTTGTGTCACACAAGCTTTATTTATTAATATCTATGGGACGGGAGCTGTGTTCATCCTGACTGCTATGGCATATGACAGATATAGGGTGGTTTGTAGAGGGACGTCCGTGGTGCTCATCTGTCCTCAGGACGGCATGGAAGCCATCCCCAACCCCTTCATCCAGCAGCAGGACGGATAGTCGGCCAGCCTCGTTCTCTAGGATGACCTCACAGTAGTCCAATTCCTGGTGTGTATGTCAATTGTATTTCCTTGATTCCTCGCATCCTCTACTTGCCTCCTTCTCAAAATGCATTAGAGGAGAAGATCAGAGGAGAGGAACCTAAGATCTACTCCAATGTGCTTTGAGAAGGAGGGAGGATGTGAGGATTCAATTAAATATTATTGCGGTTAGTATGAAAAAATATATATATAAAAATGTTAAAAAATTTATGCACTCACTAACTGTAAGTCGCTCTGGATAAGAGCGTCTGCTAAATGACTAAAATGTAAATGTAAAATATATTGCCATATGTTGCCCTTTGAGGTACAACACAATTATGACCAATGCTCACATCATGAAAATCATCACACTGATATGGGTGTGTGACTTGATTTTGATGGGGGTGCTCTTTTTCCTGCTGCTTCGGTTACCACGCTGTAGATCTCTGATGGCACTCTCCTGCTGTGACAACCCCTCCATGTTGAAACTGGTCTGTGCTAACACAGCCATCAATAACATCTATGGACTCTTTATTCTTACCCTCATACAGGTCATAGTTGTTTGGACCATTCTCTACACTTACCTTCATATACTTGTCACATGTTTCAGAAAGAAAGGATCAGCTGACACTAAAAGCAAAGTTCTGCAGACTTGTGATACACATTTAATAGTTTTCACCTCTTCACGTGTTTATGGCTTCTCGTCGTTATTTCATACAGACTGAGCTAATTTCCCTCGCAATTACGGAGACTCATAGGGTTTTCCACATTCATTTTCCCCCCAATTTTAAATCCAATCAGATATGGTCTTAAAACAAAGAATATCGGAGAAACGACAGAACAAATAATGCAACAAATATTGTGGTTAAACTCAAATATACTAATTGATAAAAAAACAGTTTTTGGAAAAATGTTTCAAAAAGGTATTTTCTTTGTAAATTATATCATAGGTAGGACTCGTGGAGTTATGTCGCACATGCAGTTAACAAAAACATATGGTAATGTCTGCTCTACCCAAAATTACAACCAAATAATTGAATAATTATCGCAAAAATGGAAGAGGAAAGTGGAAGTGGGAAAAAGTAAGGAACTTGTCTGTCGGCCCTGCATTAAAGAACATAATTGGTTAAAGAAAATTGTGATAAATAAAAAAAGTATGCCAGTTTCATTTAAGGACCAAAGGATTGACAGCCGTCCCATATAGATTGCAAAATATTTGGGAAGAGATTTTTGACGTACCAATTCCATGGCATAGTGTTTATGAACTGATAAGCAAAACGATGCCTGATTCAAAACTTATAATTTTCAATTTAAATTATTATACAAAATATTTGCTACAAATAGAATGTTATTTACAGTGGGGAAAAAAAGTATTTAGTCAGACACCAATTGTGCAAGTTCTCCCACTTAAAAAGATGAGAGAGGCCTGTAATTTTCATCATAGGTACACATCAACTATGACAGACAAATTGAGAAAAAAAATCAAGAAAATCACATTGTAGGATTTTTTATGAATTTATTTGCAAATTATGGTGGAAAATAAGTATTTGGTCACCTACAAACAAGCAAGATTTCTGGCTCTCACAGACCTGTAACTTCTTCTTTAAGAGGCTCCTCTGTCCTCCACTCGTTACCTGTATTAATGGCACCTGTTTGAACTTGTTATCAGTATAAAAGACACCTGTCCACAACCTCAAACAGTCACACTCCAAACTCCACTATGGCCAACACCAAAGAGCTGTCAAAGGACACCAGAAACAAAAGTGTAGACCTGCACCAGGCTGGGAAGACTGAATCTGCAATAGGTAAGCAGCTTGGTTTGAAGAAATTAACTGTGGGAGCAATTATTAGGAATGGAAGACATACAAGACCACTGATAATCTCCCTCGATCTGGGGTTCCACGCAAGATCTCACCCAGTGGGGTCAAAATGATCACAAGAACGGTGAGCAAAAATCCCAGAACCACACAGGGGGACCTAGTGAATGACCTGCAGAGAGCTGGGACCAAAGTAACAAAGCCTACCATCAGTAACACACTACGCCGCCAGGGACTCAAATCCTGCAGTGCGAGACGTGTCCCCCTGCTTAAGCCAGTACATGTCCAGGCCCGTCTGAAGTTTGCTAGAGTGCATTTGGATGATCCAGAAGAGGATTGGGAGAATGTCATATGGTCAGATGAAACCAAAATATAACTTTTTGGTAAAAACTCAACTCGCCGTGTGTGGAGGACAAAGAATGCTGAGTTGCATCCAAAGAACACCGTACCTACTGTGAAGCATGGGGGTGGAAACATCATGCTTTGGGGCTGTTTTTCTGCAAAGGGACCATGACGACTGATCCGTGTAAAGGAAATAATGAATGGGGCCATGTATCGTGAGATTTTGAGTGAAAACCTCCTTCCATCAGCAAAGGCATTGAAGATGAAACGTGGCTGGGTCTTTCAGCATGACAATGATCTCAAACACACCGCCCGGGCAATGAAGGAGTGGCTTCATAAGAAGCATTTAAAGGTCCTGGAGTGGCCTAGCCAGTCTCTAGATCTCAACCCCATAGAAAATCTTTGGAGGGAGTTGAAAGTCTGTGTTGCCCAGCGACAGCCCCAAAACATCACTGCTCTAGAGGAGATCTGCATGGAGGAATGGGCCAAAATACCAGCAACAGTGTGTGAAAACCTTGTGAAGACTTACAGAAATTGTTTGACCTGTGTCATTGCCAACAAAGGGTATATAACAAAGTATTGAGAAACTTTTGTTATTGACCAAATACTTATTTTCCACCATAATTTGCAAATAAATTCATTAAAAATCCTACAATGTGATTTTCTGATTTTCTCATTTTGTCTGTCATAGTTGACGTGTACCTATGATGAAAATGACAGGCCTCTCTCATCTTTTTAAGTGGGAGAACTTGCACAATTGGTGGCTGACTAAATACTTTTTTTCCCCACTGTATATTGGGAATACAATCTTCCAAGCTCTGCAGATTTTGCTGCGACGAGACAGAATCATTAGATCATTTGTTTTGGTACTGTCCATTTGTAGCTTGTTTTTGGACACAGGTCCAGGAATGGCTAAAGGATTGCAATATTTACCTGGAGCTAACCCTGCAGATAGCACTACTGGGTGATCTGAAAAGTCATAGTCAATCGATCAATAATATAATAATACTTTTAGCAAAAATGTTTCTTTTCAATGTACAGTCTGTAGAAACAATGATAATAGAAGGGTTCAGAACTTTTGTAAAACATCACAGTTTGGTTGAATAATTATATGGCAAATAGAAATCCAATATGGATGGTGTTAAGAGATAGATGGGTGGTGTTGAATGGAGTTGAAGGATGGGACTAATAACAACTAACAACAACTAATAACAACAAGATAACTAATGTAAAGCATAATGTGTCCATAATAAGTATATAGAATATAGGTTGAGAGCTTTTGTGAAAGGTGAAAGAGCACAGTTAGAAAGATATGGCAAATAGAATTAAAACGGATTGACATCATGAAAATGATCGGAGAGGTTGAGGGTAGAGGAAGCTCAGGAGTAAAAACAAAACAAAAATATAATTATTGTAAAATTGACTGTGTCCATAAAATATATATAGTATGTATAAGCTGGAAGTAGAGGCCTAAGCATTGTCGTTCACTAGTTTACTCCAATTAGGGAAGGGGTGGTGGGGTTGGAAAGTAATAAAGGGAAATATATTTTGTATATGTGTATGTATATGTATTTATGTGTATGTATGTGTATGTGTATGTGTATGTATATATATATATATATATATATATATATATATATATATATATTTGCGAGAGAAAAAAACATATGGGGGATTAGAAGTGATGCAGACAATTACATTGATAGAAGTTACAATCTATCTGAAATATTAAAGCTGATCTACCACTTAAAAAAAAAGTTAAATAAAGTCCACCTGTGTGCAATCTAAGTGTCGCATTATCTGTCACATGATCTCAGTATATACAGTGGGGAGAACAAGTATGTGATACACTGCCGATGTTGCAGGTTTTCCTACTTACAAAGCATGTAGAGGTCTGTAATTTTTATCATAGGTACATTTCAACTGTGAGAGACGGAATCTAAAACAAAAATTCAGAAAATCACATTGTATGATTTTTAAGTGATTAATTTGCATTTTATTGCATGACATAATTATTTGATCACCTACCAACCAGTAAGAATTCCGGCTCACACAGACCTGTTAGTTTTTCTTTAAGAAGCCCTCCTGTTCTCCACTCATTACCTATATTAACTGCCCCTGTTTGATCTCGTTACCTGTATAAAAGACACCTGTCCAAACACTCAATCAAACAGACTCCAACCTCTCCACAATGGCCAAGACCAGAGAGCTGTGTAAGGACATCAGGGATAAAATTGTAGACCTGCACAAGGCTGGGATGGGCTACAGGACAATAGGCAAGCAGCTTGGTGAGAAGGCAACAACTGTTGGCGCAATTTTTAGAAAATGGAAGAAGTTCAAGATGACGGTCAATCACCCTCGGTCTGGGGCTCCATGCAATATCTCACCTTGTGGGGCATCAATGATCATGAGGAAGGTGAGGGATCAGCCCAGAACTACACGGCAGGACCTGGTCAATGACCTGAAGAGAGCTGGGACCACAGTCTCAAAGAAAACCATTAGTAACACACTAAGCCGTCATGGATTAAAATCCTGCAGCGCACGCAAGGTCCCCCTGCTCAAGCCAGCGCATGTCCAGGCCCGTCTGAAGTTTGCCAATGACCATCTGGATGATCCAGAGGAGGAATGGGAGAAGGCATCAATGATCATGAGGAAGGTGAGGGATCAGCCCAGAACTACACGGCAGGACCTGGTCAATGACCTGAAGAGAGCTGGGACCACAGTCTCAAAGAAAACCATTAGTAACACACTAAGCCGTCATGGATTAAAATCCTGCAGCGCACGCAAGGTCCCCCTGCTCAAGCCAGCGCATGTCCAGGCCCGTCTGAAGTTTGCCAATGACCATCTGGATGATCCAGAGGAGGAATGGGAGAAGGTCATGTGGTCTGATGAGACAAAAATAAAGCTTTTTGGTCTAAACTCCACTCGCCGTGTTTGGAGGAAGAAGAGGGATGAGTACAACCCCAAGAACACCATCCCAACCGTGAAGCATGGAGGTGGAAACATCATTCTTTGGGGATGATTTTCTGCAAAGGGGACAGGACGACTGCACCGTATTGAGGGGAGGATGGAAGGGGCCATGTATCGCGAGATCTTGGCCAACAACCTCCTTTCCTCAGTAAGAGCATTGAAGATGGGTCGTGGCTTGGTCTTCCAGCATGACAACGACCCGAAACACACAGCCAGGGCAACTAAGGAGTGGCTCCGTAAGAAGCATCTCAAGGTCCTGGAGTGGCCCAGCCCGAACCCAATACAAAATCTTTGGAGGGAGCTGAAAGTCCGTATTGCCCAGCGACAGCCCCGAAAACATGAAGGATCTGCAGTGTGTGCAAACTTGGTCAAGACCTACAGGAAACGTATGATCTCTGTAATTACAAACAAAGGTTTCTGTACCAAATATTAAGTTATGCTTTTCTGATGTATCAAATACTTATGTCATGCAATAAAATGCAAATTAATTACTTAAAAATCATACAATGTGATTTTCTGGATGTTTGTTTTAGATTCCGTCTCTCACAGTTGAAGTGTACCTATGATAAAAATTACAGACCTCTACATGCTTTGTAAGTAGGAAAACCTGCAAAATCGGCAGTGTATCAAATAATTGTTCTCCACACTGTATACACCTGCTCTGAAAGGCCCCAGAGTCTGCAACACAACTATGCAAGGGGCACCACCAAGCAAGCGACACCATGAAGACCAAGGAGCTCTCCAAACAGGTCAGGGACAAAGTTATAAAAAAATTAATTGATAAAAAATCATGATTATTTTTTTATTTATTCAAAAAGGTATATTCTTCGTAAATGAAATCATAGGTAGGACTGGTGGAGTTATGTTGCACATGCAGCTAACAAGAACATACGGAAATGTCTGCTCTACCCAAAATTACAACCAAATAATTGCAGCATTACCGCAAAAATGGAAGAGGAAAGTGGAAGGGGGAAAAAGTAAGGAACGTGTCTGTCGGCCCTGTATTAAAGAACATAATTGGTTAAAGAAAATTGTGATAAATATAAAAGTATGCTAGTTTCATTTAAGGACCAAAGGATTGACAGCCGTCCCATATAGATTGCTAAATATTTGGGATGAGATTTTTGACGTACCGGTTCCATGGCATAGTGTTTATGAACTGATACGCAAAACGACGCCTGATTCAAAACCTATAATTTTTCTATTTAAATTATTATACAAAATTCTTGCTACAAATTTAATGTTCTTTATATGGGGGATACAATCCTCCAAGCTCTGCAGATTTGGCTGTGAAGAGACAGAATCATTAGATCATTTGTTTTGGTACTGTCCATTTGTAGCTTGTTTTTGGACACAGGTCCAGGAATGGCTAAATGATTATAATGTTTACCTGGAGCTAACCCTGCAGATAGCACTACTGGGTGATCTGAAAAGTCATAGTCAATCGATCAATAATATAATAATACTTTTAGCGAAAATGTTTATTTTCAATTTACAATCTGCAGAAACAATGATAATAGAAGTGTTCAGAACTTTTGTAAAACATCACAGTGCGGTTGAAATATATATGGCAAATATGGATGGTGTTAAGAGATAGATGGGTGGTGTTGAATGGAGTTGAAGGATGGGACTAATAACAACTAACAACAACTAATAACAACAAGATAACTAATGTAAAGCATAATGTGTCCATAATAAGTATATATGTTATAGGTTGAGAGCTTTTGTGAAAGAGCACAGTTAGAAAGATATGGCATATAGAATTAAAACGGATGGACATCATGAAAATGATCGGAGAGGTTGAGGGTAGAGGAAGCTCAGGAGTAAAAACAAACAAAATATAATTATTGTAAAATTGACTGTGTCCATAAAATATATATAGTATGTATAAGCTGGAAGTAGAGGCATTGTTGTTCACTAGTTTATTCCAATTAGGGAAGGGGTGGTGGGGTTTGCTACAAAATAAACATATGGGGAAGTGATGCAGACAATTACATTGATGGAAGTTACAATCTATCTGCAATATTAAAGCTGATCTACCCCCTAAAAAAATTAATAAAAATTATAATAATTTTAAAAAAGAGCGTTGGGCCAGTAACCGAAAGCTCACTGGTTTGAATCCCTGAGCTGACTAGGTGAAAAATCTATCTGTGCCCTTGAACAAGGCACTTAACCCTAATTGCTCATGTAAATTGCTCTGGATAAGACCGTCTGCTAAATGACTAAAATGTAAAAGTGTAATTGTTATATATCTCATATGTAGGCCTATGCAGTATATCTGGTGTATTTGGCCGTCTCTTCACATTAAAGATATGATATCACATTCCAGTCAGTGTGTTTGTTGTGCAATGACCTAGTGATTCAGTCTGACATTTTCCCTTTTCTCTTCATCTTGCAAACCCCATGTTTAGTTTGTGGATACCACAAAACAAGACATACTTCAAATGTATAGAACGAGACATACACATATCTATTTTGGTCTCAAAATTGTGTTCATTCAAAAGTCTGTGATGCTGATAAGAACAATGTGAATGAACTCAGAAAAAAAAGGAACACATTTGTTCACAGCACCCTCTAGTGATTTTGTTCTGCACAAAATACAGCCTGGAATCCACACTGAATATCACTCCGTTCCACTGTTTCACTGATTCAGTCTGGAAATTCTCCAGTAGAGGCACTTGATCAGTGTCCACTCAGAAACTATGGGCGGGTTTAGCACACATGGAAAAATGTGGCTTCTGAAGATTTGGTCTGCTGATTGGTTGAAGATCAAGTTGCATAGCACCTTTCATCAGAGCACAGATTCAATGCAATACCAGACAGGTTGAATCAATGAAATGAAACAATACTGAAAAGGATGCAAATGCAAATGCAAAGTGAGAATGTGTCAGGAAAAGAGTGGTGGAAAGTTTGGTTTACAAATTGAGATAATTATTCACATAATTTATTTTATGAGAAAAGTGGTATTCCAGCTGACAGTTTTCATATGTAAAACCATAGTAAAAATACTGTATATGGAGGAAATTGTATTTGCTAATTAAACATAAAGGATAAATATTTGTTTTTGTGGTAATTCAGGTAACTTGAAACACAATCACATAAATTGACATCAATTAATTATGTATATTATATATATATATATATATATATATATATATATATACTGTATATTTACCCTTTACTTAGACAGATGGAAAGGAGACAGGCAGTAGGGCAACATACTATAGCTCCTCTTCTGGTCCCAATGCTTTCTAACATACATTGACATCCCAATGCTTTTTAACATACATTCCTCTTGAGTATTATATTCCTTGACAATAGAAATTAAAACATATAACAAACAGAACAATTAGGAATTAACGTTACATTATAAAGTTACAGTATTGACTTTTACTGCTCTAACTGAACCTTTTGCCATGGAGAAAAGCAGAAGTAATTTCACTCTAATCTCTTTAGTTTTGATACCATATATTACTGGGTTTAGACCTGAAGGAAATACAACAAATATCATTCCTGCAAATCTCTGAAGTAGGAGTGGACTGTTTGGTATTCGATACACAAGGACAATAATGATACCTGAGAACTCATAGATTAGAAAGACAAGCAGGTGTGTGGCACAGGTATGCAAGGCCTTTAGCTTGGCATCAGAGTCACTACTTTTAAAGCATGTGAATAGAATCAATGAGTAGGAGAACACCACAGAAAAACACCCTCCCCCATGGAGTACACCTGTGATGAATAATCCATAGATGTTGTTCACTGTGGTGTCTGTTGCACAGGTCAGTCTTAACAGGGCCACGTTGTCACAAAAGATGTTCACGATAACTGTTTTACAAACAGGGAAACGCAACATGAGCCCGAACAGGATCCCCACCAGTAGAAAGTCAATCAGCCAAGCAGAGGCAATGAGACTTACAACAGTGCTCTTAGTCATGATCGAGTGGTACCTTAATGGATGACAGATAGCTATGTAGCGATCAAACGACATAATAGACAATATGAGAAGTGTCGCTCCGCCATACATATGAATACAGAAAGCCTGAATCAAGCATGCTGGGTAAGTGATGTGCCTATCCTCAGACAATACATCTGACATGACCCTTGGAATCATTGCACTGATACCTATCAAGTCATTGATGGATAAATTAAAAAGGAACAGATACATAGGCCCGTGTAGATTTCTGTTGAAAGCTATAACCGCAAGCAAAGACAGATTACCGAATAGTGTAAATAAGTAGATGAGAGAGCCTATTAGGACAGTCAAATATTTCCCTTCAGAGGTCAAGTCTATTTTGCCCATTATGAAAACAGTGTCAAGTACATCTATGGTTCGGTTCCCCATCCTCCTGTAGCGTTGAACCTCACGGCAGCTTCACACCAGCTTTGAAGAGTGTAAAAAATGTCCAAAAACATCAACTTAAATGTACAGGAATTGTTATTCACTGATAGCCTTGTAGATGTACAGTGCAGAACATCAGTGTTAATAGTTATGGAAACGTGGTTGCATGCATATTTATAAGAAAGGTGATCCTGTGCTTTGTGGTTCTAAAACCTTACCTCAAAGAATTATTGGTCTGTCATTAATAATGTATTAATGTATTTTGGAGGCAGTGATTGGACAATGTAAATCAGGGGTGTAAAACTAATTCCATGGAGGGCCGAGTGTCTGTGGGTTTTTGGTGATTCCTTTAAATTAAGACCTAGACGACTAGGTGAGGGGAGTTCCTTACTAATTAGTGACCTTAATTCATCAATCAAGTAAAAGGGTGGAGCGAAAACACGCAGGTACTCAGCCCTCCGTGGAATAAATTTGACACATTATGTAAATTATTAGATAATCTCTCCTAGGAGGCAAATGTCATGTCAGGAAGCCAACTACAGCTTAACTTGGATTTATCGTAAATTTACCAGACATATAAATCTGGCACATGAGATTGCATGTACAGATTTAGGAAATGATGAACTATTCTTAAAAAATAAGCAAATTTCATTGGGAGCCACTTGGCTTTGTTTTCTAGTGCAATAAACTTCCCACAATCAGAAGTTATATAATACTCTAAGAAAATGTAGCTCTTCTAAGCTTCAACAAAAGCTTTAAAAAACGAACATTTCATTTCCACAATGTATTTGCCGTTAGCCTGGTTATGCACTCACTGCAGACCAGACCTGGGGTCAAATGCTATTTCAGGTATTTAAATTACTTTTCAAAACATTTCAAAACAAGTATTCAGATAACGTTTATTTGAAAAAACAAGTAGTTTAATATTGGAATGTATTTGGAAATACACTTGGAATGAATTTGAAAATATTCAATACACTGACTCAAATACACTCCTATGCATTTAACCTAGGTATTTGAAAATAGTATTTGAAATAAGTATTTGAAAATCCTGTCAAATACAATTTGGTAGACTATTTGGTTTTTACAAATAACCATTCAAATATTCAAATGAAAGTACTTGTTTTGGGCTGTGTATATATTTAATTAACAAATACTCAAATACACGTCCACTGCAGACATGCTCTCGCAGGGCCATGGTTGTTCAGGCCTTCATCAGAGCAAAGCCATGGAACTTGGTGACTGATGAACCAAATGTTCTGCAGATAAAGCACTCCCATAGTAAAAAAGAAAGAAAGACAGATGGTTACTATAGCCTATTTCATGGAAGGGTTTTATAGTGAACGTGAACTGTCTTTCACATGATTTATACACTCTTTTGGTAATATAAAAATATTAATAATACGTCACACACATGATTTATACACTCTTTTGGTAATATAAAAATATTAATAATACGTCACACACAAGGACAGAAGATGTCAACAAAGAACAATTGAACTTTAATTGAATGTTCTTGATGGGTGGTCCCCTCCACTTTGTCAGCTTATTTCTGTTCACTTACAGTATGTCATATTTCACCAGAAGACAGAAGATGTCAACAAAGAACAATTGAACTTTAATTGAATGTTCTTGATGGGTGGTCCCCTCCACTTTGTCAGCTAATTTCTGTTCACTTACAGTATGTCATATTTCACCAGAAGACAGAAGATGTCAACAAAGAACAATTGAACTTTAATTGAATGTTCTTGATGGGTGGTCCCCTCCACTTTTGTCAGCTAATTTCTGTTCACTTACAGTATGTCATATTTCACCAGTGATGAGGAAAGAGTTGTACAGTCTGTCATATCAGACTGCATTCATTTATCTTTTGTTGCTGCTGTAGCATTCCTTAGTAGCACTTTATATTAACGGCCTATGTATAATGCATTATGCATGAATTATTGACCTCAAAATCAAATGCCGACCGTATTATCTCCCAAGAGAATTTTCTTCGGTTATAGACACGGCCGTGTATATCCCCCCTCAAGCACCACGACGGCCCTCAAAGAACTTTACTGGACTTTATGCAAACTGGAAACCACATATCCCGAGGCTGCATTTATTGTAGCCGGGGATTTTAACAAAGCAAATTTGAGGACTAGGCTGCCGAAGTTCTATCAACATATTGACTGTTGTACTCGGGCAGCTAAAATCCTCGACCATTGCTATTCGACCTTCCAGGATGGTTATAAGGCCCTCCCCTGCCCTCCTTTCGGCAAATCTGACCACGACTCCATTTTGCTCCTCCCTTCCTATAGGCAGAAACTCAAACAGGAAGTACTGTACCCGTGCTAAGGACTATTCAACGCTGGTCTGACCAATCGGAATCCACGCTTCAAGATTGTTTTGATCACGCGGACTGGGATATGTTCTGGGTAGCTTGCAAAAATAATTTAGACGAATACACTGAAACGGTGACTGAGTTTATCAGGAAGTGTATAGGTGATGTTGTGCTCACTGTGACTATTAAAAGCTACCCTAACCAGAAACCGTGGATAGATGGCAGCATTCACATAAAACTGAAAGCGCGAACAACCGCATTTAACCATGGCAAGGTGACTGGGAATATGGCAGAATACAAACAGTGTAGCTACTCACTCCGTCAACGCAATTAAGATGGCAAAACATCAGTATAGAGACAAAATGGAGTCGCAATTCAACGGCTCAGACACGAGACGTATGTGGCAGGGTCTACAGATAATCACGGACTACAAAAGGAATACCAGCCACATCGCCGACACCGACGTCTCGCTTCCAGACAAGCTAAACACCTTCTTCACCCGCATTGAGGATAACACAGTGCCAACGACGAGGCCCACTATCAAGGACTGTGGCCTCCAGTGATGCCAACTTATCAATTTTGTTGCTAGATTTAGCAACTTTTCAGACTACCCTGACAACTATTTTTTCAAACAGCACCTAGCAACAAATTTAGCTACTTTTAAAAATGTATTTGAAACTTTTAGCAACTTTTGAAAATTGTCTCAAACGCTAAAATGCACGCATTTTCCCTCAAAATGACACAAAAAATGATTTTCTCTGTCACACACTAAGTCACAACACACGTGCATGGCTGCAAAAGTGCATTGTGAGTGACGTCAGCAGCAGGCGCTCAGCTCCTGCACAGGCAGCAGCAGGCCAGCCAAGCAGCACAACAACCTGGAGAGAGCTGGAGAGAGATGTCTAGTGCACTCATTATTATTTGAGTTAAGATGCTTGTTCAATAAGATAGCATATGTACCTTGTTATTAGCATGTACCTAGAATTATTGATCCGTTAGGTAGCATGTTAATTAACTACCAATGCACTGCTTAAAAATATAATTGCTCAGAATGTGTAGGTTTACTAGTTACTAAGGAAAAAATAAAATGTAATTGTTCAATAATGTGTAATGTATAATTGTTCAATAATTCAATGTGTTGTGTTTAAAAATATAAATATCTGATCATTTAAAATGTGTTGTGTTTATATTACTTTTACAAATAAAAATATGTGATAATAAACAAACAAATCTAAACTAACAAATGTCAAATCATATTTGTCGCCGAGACGCCAGTCAATTTGAGCAACGTTATTGTGTATTCTATGTAATGATGCAGTTTTACATTATTACATAATGACGTCATCACGCAATGACATCACAACGTCATTTAGCAACTTTTAGCAACAAATCGACCTGCCTCTAGCAATTTCCCCTGAAAATGAGTTGGCAACACTGGTGGCCTCTCCTTCTCTGTGGCCGACGTGAGTAAGACATTTAAGCATGTTAACCCCCACAAGGCTGCCAGCCCAGACTGTAAGAGGTGATTTGAAGGAGTCAGGCGCAGGAGGGTAAATCACAGAATACAGAGTTTATTCCATAGTACAAAGTTACGCTGGATAGCGTCAAACAGTCCAGTTCGCAAAACAGCCGCACTGGAACAAAACAGGCACACAGGCAAAATATAACCCGGCAATACAAAGTACACGTAGCTCAACCGAGCTACTCTCTCCTCACATTCAACAATCACCCACAAGGACAAGGGGGACAGAGGGAACACTTATACATGTACTAATGAGGGGAATATGAACCAGGTGTGTGTAATAGACAAGACAAAACAAATGGAATGATGAGATATGGAGCGGCAGTGGCTAGAAGGCCGGTGACGACGAACACCGAAGCCTGCCCGAACAAGGAGAGGAGGCAGCTTCGGAGGAAGTTGTGACACAGACGGCATCCCTAGCTGCGTCCTCAGAGCATGCACAGACCAGCTGGCTGGTGTGTTTACGGACATATTCAGTCTCTCCCTTTCCCAGTCTGCTGTCTCCACATGCTTCAAGATGGCCACCATTGTTCCTGTACCCAAGAAAGCAAAGGTAACTGAACTAAATGACTACCGCCCCGTAGCACTCACCTCTATCATGAAGTGCTTTGAGAGACTAGTCAAGGATCATATCACCTCTACCTTACCTGTCACCCTAGACCCGCTTCAATTTGCTTACCGCCCCAATAGATCCACAGACGATGCAATCGCCATCACACTGCACACTGCCCTATCCCATCTGGACAAGAGGAATACCTACTGTATGTAAGAATGCTGTTCATTGACTATAGCTCAGCATTCAACACCATAGTACCCTCCAAGCTCATCATTAAGCTTGAGGCCCTAGGTCTGAACCCCGCCCTGTGCAACTGGGTCCTGTACTTCCTGCGGGCCGCCCCCAGGTGGTGAAGGTAGGAAACAACATCTCCACTTCGCTGATCCTCAACACTGGGGCCCCACAAGGGTGAGTGCTCAGCCCCATCCTGTACTCCCTGTTCACCCATGCACGCCTCCAACTCAATCATCAAGTTTGCAGACGACACAACAGTAATAGGCTTGATTACCAACAATGACGAGACCGCCTACAGGGAGGAGGTGAGGGCGCTGGGAGTGTGGTGCCAGGAAAATAACCTCTCACTCAACTCAACAAAACAAAGGAGATGATTGTGGACTTCAGGAAACAGCAGAGGGTGCACCCCCCCATCCACATCGACGGGACCGCAGTGGAGAAGGTGGAAAGCTTCAAGTTCCTTGGCGTACACATCACCGACAAACTGAAATGGTCCACCCACGCAGACAGTGTGGTTCACTTTAATAATGTTTACATATCTTGCACTACTCATCTCATATGTATATACTGTATCTTAGTCCATGCCGCTCTGTCATTGCATGTCCATATATGTATATATTCTTGAATTCCATTCCTTACTTAGATTTGTGTGTATTGGGTATATGTTGTGACATTTTTAGATATTACTTGTTAGATATTACTGCACTGTCTGAGCTAGAAGCACAAGCATTTCGCTACACCCGCAATAACATCTGCTGAACACGTGTATGTGACAAGTAAAATTTTATTTTATTTGATTTGATGTGTGAAATGCTTCATAATGTATGTGATATCAACAGAGAGGTATATTTTCTGGGTGATTTAAATATTGACTGGGTTTCATCAAGCTGCCCACTCAAGAAAAAGCTTCAAACTGTAACTAGTGCCTGCAACCTGGTTCAGGTTATCAGTCAACTTACCAGGGTAGTTATAAAGAGTACAGAAAGAAAATCATCAATTATCATGTATTGATCCCAACTTTACTAATGCTGCAGAAATTTGCTTTAAAGCAGTATCCAAATCCATCGGCTGTAGTGAACACAATATAGTAGCCATATCTAGGAAAACCAAATTTCCAAAAGCTGGGCCTAATACAGTGTATAAGAGGTCATACACTATGTTTTGTAGTGATTCCTATGTTGTTGATGTGAATAATATTTGTTGGTCTGTGGTGTGTAATGACGAGCAACCAGACACTGCACTTGACACATTTATGAAATTGCTTATTCCAGTTACTAATAAGCATGTAAAAAACTGTTAGAGCCGCATGGATTGATGAGGGATCGAAAAATGTATGGTTGAGTGGGATGAGCCAAAAGTAATGGCAAATAAGTCTGGCTGCACAACCGATTGGCAAAGTACTGCAAATTGAGAAATCATGTGACTAAACTGAATAAAAAGGAGAAGAAACTAAACTATGAAACAAAAATAAATGACATAAAGAATGATAGTAAAAAGCTTTGGAGCACCTTAATTGAAATTTTGGGCAAAAAGGCAAACTCAGCTCTGTCATTCACTGAATCAGATTCATCACAAAACCCACTGATATTGCCAATTACTTTAATAAATGTTTTATTGGCAAGATTATTAAACTTAGGCATGACATGCCAGCAACAAATGCCGACACTACACATCCCAGTATAACTGATGAAATTATGAAAGACAAGCTTTATAATTTAGAATTACGTAAAGTGAGTGTGGAAGAAGTTAAACAATTATTATTGTCTATCAACAATGACAAGCCACCTGGGTCTGACAACTTGGATGGAAAATTACTGAGGATAATAGCAGACGATATTGCCACTCCTATTTGCCATATCTTCAATCTAAGCATACTAGAAAGTGTGTGCCCTCAGGTCTGGAGGGAAGCAAAAGTAATTCTGCTCAAATAGCTGACCAATCAGCCTGTTACCAACCCTTAGTAAACTTTTGGAAAAAATGGTGTTTGACCAGATACAGTGCTATTTTACTGTAAACAAATTGACAACAGACTTTCAGCACGCTTATAGGGAAGGACATTCAACAAGCTGAGAGAAATTGATAATAAAACGATACTGGGAGCTGTTTTGTTAGACTTCAGTGCGACCTTTGACATTATTGATCATAGTCTGCTGATGGAAAAACGTATGTGTTATTGCTTCACAACCCCTGCTATATTGTGGATAAAGAGTTACCTGTCTAACAGAACACAGAGGGTGTTCTTTAATGGAAGCCACTCCAACATAATCCAGGTAGAATCAGGAATTCCCCAGGGCAGCTGTCTAGGAACTGTACATTTTTCAATCTTTACTAATGACATGCCACTGGCCTTGAGTAAAGCTGGTGTGTCTATGTAAGCAAATTACTCAACACTATACACGTCAGCTACTACAGCGAGTGAAATCACTGCAACACTTAACAAAGGCTGCAGTTAGTTTCAGAATGGGTGGCAAGGAATAAGCTACTCCTAAATATTTCAAAAACTAAAAGCATTGTATTTGGGACAAATCATTCACTAAACCCTAAACCTCAACTAAATCTTGTAATGAATAATGTGGCAATTGAGCAAGTTGAGGTGACTAAACTGCTTGGAGTAACCCTGGATTGTAAATTGTCATGGTCAAAACATGTTAATACAACAGTAGCTAAGATGGGGATAAGTCTGTCCATAATAAAGTGTTGCTCTGCCTTTTTAACAACACTATCAACAAGGCAGGTCCTACAGGCTTTAGTTTTGTCACACCTGGACTACTGTTCAGTCGTGTGGTCAGATGCCACAAAGAGGGACCTCTGAAAATTATAATTTGCTCAGAACAGGGCAGCACGGCTGGCCCTTAAATGTACACTGAGAGCTAACATTAATAATATGCATGTAAATCTCTCATGGCTCAAACTGGAGGAGAGATTGACTTCATCACTACTTGTTTTTGTAAGAACTGTTGACATGCTGAATGCACCATGGTGTCTGTTTAAACTACTAGCACACAGCTCGGCTACCCATGCATACCCCACAAGGCATGCCACCAAAGGTCTCTTCACAATCCCCAAGTCAAGAACAGACTATGGGAGGCGCACAGTACTACATAGAGCCATGGCTACATGGAACTCTATTCCACATCAGGTAACTGATGCAAGCAGTAGAATCAGATTTAAAAAATAGATACAAAATAAACCTTATGGAACAGCGGGGACTGTGAAGAGACACACACACAGGCACAGACACACATGATAAGACACACACTCTACACACACGTACACATGGATGTTGTATTGTAAATATGTGATAATGGAGTAGTGGCCTGAGGGAACACACTCAATGTATTGGGGAAAGTGTTATGAAATGTAATGTCATGTAATATCTTAAACTATATATAACTGCCTTAATGTTGCTGGACCTCAGGAAGAGTAGCTGCTACCTTGGCAGGAACTAATGGGGATCCTTAATAAATACACATACAAATACAAAATAAAACCTCCTGGCTTTTATGAGAACCTATATAAACGATATGCTTATTTTGCATTTATTCTACAATGCATTACGTACTTATTGGTCATGGAAAGATTGTTGGTCATTGAGGAACTATAGTATCCTCATTTGAAAATATTACATGAAGCATCAAATAACAGTTTTATACAGGTCAATTGAATCTGGGGCACATTGTGTCCCAATGTTCAATCTTAACATTGAGCATGAGGTCCACAACGTGATTTGGAGCTTGATAATGTGCATATTACAGTTAACAAGCTCTGTTTAAACTGTGTTTTGTTGACTTGTCAGCAGACACCTGATAGGAATGAACATTCATTCCTAGTTAGTTGACTCCCATAAGGATTTATTCAGTGTGCTGTGTATACAATAGACAACAAATGTGTAGTATTGTCATCTTCTACAGTGCCTGAACAGAAAATAAAATATATCTTTACATATAACAGTAGTTACATTTCTGTAATGAGCTCTGTAGCGTGAGGTCCTCTCTCTGTCTCCTCTGTTACAACTCAAATGAAGCTTAGAGATGTTGCTCCGACAAAGCACCCAATGGAATTAGACGACACAGTGGTGTCATCATAACCTTCACCTCATTGGCTGCCTCGGTGAACAGATGTTATTTGAGGGTCTCTCCTCACCTTAGGCCTTGTTATTGAAGAGTACACTTACCAACCATGTGTATACTGTAGCAACCACAATGTTTACTTTCTTTGAAACTTTGCTCATTAGGTTAATGACTGCTTTGTTTACAGCAGAGTTGATAGGAAGGGTGCGGCACACATACTTCTCTCCTGGGTCCTTCTACCTCTCTACTTAGCACTGGTAATGGACCTCTAGGGAATGGCTGACCTCAAGAGCCTCAGGTTATTGTGTCAGCCATCTGTGAAAGAGTGGCAATATTTGACCAACTATAGTTGGGGTCAACTCAGCTGGAATGGCTTTGGTCACACTGTACTTTTTCTTTAGGTGGCCCAAATGTGTTGCATGAAATTCACATTTTGAGATGGCCAAAACTTTGTTCTGACTCAATGGGACAAGTTGGGGGAAAGTTTAATCAACTTAAAAGTATGTGTTAAGGAAATTCTTCATGAGACAAGTTAATCACCTATGTATTCTTTTGTTGACAGATTGCGGTTTTAAATGATTTATTTAGTTTGAGACAAGTAAATAAATGTTGTACATATCAAATGAATGGACCAGACAGCTCTTTCAAATCTATCAACACTAACCATCAGAGTGACTATCATAAATCATGTTTTCTTTTGTCTGTTTCCAGCTATGGCTTCCTCCTGCATTCTCCTGTCTGAAGTGCAGTTCCAGTGTTCTACGGTATCTGTCTGGATGTGTTCACTGAGCCAGTGTCCATCCCATGTGGACACAACTACTGCAAGGCCTTTATCAAAGGATGTTGGGATAGCACTGACCTGTACCAGTGTCCAATGTGTAAAAAGACACTGGCGTCTTTCAAAAAACACAAGATCAGGAGAACTTGGAAGACAGCATGAGAGACCCCTGGAGCTGTTCTGTAGAAGAGACCAGACATGTGTGTGTCAGTTCTGCAGTGAGACAGACCACAAGACGCAACACTGTCCCTATAGAGGAAGAGTATGGGAAGAGGAAGGCTCAGATGAGGAAGACTAAGGGTAAAGTTCAGAAGATGATCCAGGAGAAACTTCAGAAGGTTAAGCAGATCGCACATGCAGTAGAACTCAGCAAGAGAGATGCAGAGAGAAAGATGGCAGACAGGGTGCAGATCTTCACTGCTCTGTTGTACTCCATTGAGAATAGCCAGGCTCAGCTCATTGTGGAGATTGAGAAGAAACTTAAAGCAGACGTAAAGGCGGGCTGAAGGTTGCATTGAAGAGCTGGAGCAGGATGTCACTGAGCCACAGAGTAGATGCAAATGTTGAGGACCCTCTACTCCTCCTCCAGAGCTCCCCCATCTATCTGCACCCTTCAAATGTTATTTGACACATGCTTCTTACAAAACAGGTGTAGACTATCAGTGAAATGGTTACTTACGGGGCCCTTCCCAGCAATGCAGAGAGAAACATCAAAAAAATAATAGGAAAAATAAATAATAACACAAGGAATAAATCCACAAGGAGTAATGATAACTTGGCTACATACTGTACACGGGGTGCCAGTACCGAGTCGATATGCAATTGGGTACGAGGCAATTGAGGTAGATACAGTGCCTTCGGAAAGTATTCCTACCCCTTGACTTTTTCCACATTTTGTTACTTTACAGCTTTATTCTAAAGTGGATTCAATTGTTTTTTCTCTCTCATTAATCTACACACAATACCCCACGATGACAAAGCAAAAACTGGTTTCTAGAAATGTTTGCAAAAAAAAACAAAAAAACAACTGAAATTATTTGGAAGGGTACACACCTGTCTATATAAGGTCCCACAGTTGACAGTGCATGTCAGAGCAAAAACCAAGCCATGAGGTCGAAGGAATTGTCCGTATAGCTCCGAGACAGGATTTTGTTGAGGCACAGATCTGGGGAAGGCTACAACAAAATGTCTGCAGCATTGTAGGTCCCCAAGAACACAGTGGCCTCCATCATTCTTAAATGGAAGAGGTTTGGAACCACCACGACTCTTCCTAGAGCTGTCCACCCGGCCAAACTGAGCAATCAGGGGAGAAGGACCTTGGTCAGGGAGGTGAATGGTCAATGGTCACTCTGACAGAGCTCCAGAATTCCTCTGTGGAATTTCTCTGCAGCACTCCACCAATCAGGCCTTTATGGTAGAGAGGCCAGACGGAAGCCACTCCTCAGTAAAAGGCACATGACAGCCCGCTTGGAGTTTGCCAAAAGGCACCTAAAGGACTCTCAGATCATGAGAAACAAGATTCTCTGGTCTCATGAAACCAATTTAAGTCTTTGGCCTGAATGCCAATTGTCACATCTGGAGGAAATCTGGCACCATCCCTACGGTGAAGCATGGTGGTGGCAGCATCATGCTGTGGGGATGTTTTTCAGCGGCAGGGATTGGGAGGCTAGTCAGGATCAAGGGAAAGACGAACGGAGCAAAGTACAGAGAGATCCTTGATGAAAACCTACTCCAGAGCACTCAGGACCTCAGACTGGGGCAAAGGTTCACCTTCTAACAGGACAACGACCCTAAGCACACAGCCAAGACAATGCAGGAGTGGCTTCGGGACAAGTCTCTGAATGTCCTTGAGTGGCCCAGTCAGAACCCGGACTCAAACCCGATCTAACATCTCTAGAGAGACCTGAAAATCGCTGTGCAGCGTCGCTCCCCATCCAACTTGACAGAGCTTGAGAGGATCTGCAGAGAAGAATGGGAGAAACTCCCCAAGTACAGGTGTGCCAAGCTTGTAGCGTCATACCCAAGAAGACTTGAGGCTGTAATCGCTGCCAAAGGTGCTTCAACAAAGTACTGAGTAAAGGGTCTGAATACTTATGTAAATGTAATATTAAAGTTTTTATTTATTTATACATTTGCACACAAAAAATAAAACCTGTCTTTGCTCTGTCATTATAGGGTATTGTGTGTAGATTGATGAGGGGAACAAAACAATTGAATCCATTTTAGAATAAGGCTGTAACATAACAAAATGTGGAAAAGGTCAAGGTGTCTAAATACTTTCCGAATGTACTGTATCCTTTTAGAATGTGGAGGCCAGGTCCCAAATCTACTCATTCACTGGCTGCACCTTCACTGAGATACTCTACCTAGTACTCTCTTCACCCTATGATTCTTCTAACACAGCTCCACACATCATTACATTTACATTTACATTTTAGTCATTTAGCAGACGCTCTTATCCAGAGCGACTTACAGTTAGAGAGTGCATACATTATTTAATTTTTTTATCTCTTCCATTAAGTATTTCTGAGTTTAGTGAACAGGGAATTCAGTAACACAGAAACAAAGAACATGCACAATATCAATGTGTATTTTATATTCTGAATAAGTTAGTATGTTATCAGTTGATTAGATTGTATAATTAAGCAATAAGGCCCTGGGGGGGGGGGGGGGGGGGGTGCTATATGGCCAATATACCACGGCTAAGGGCTGTTTTTACGCACGACGCAACGCAGAGTGACTGGATACAGCCCTCAGCCGTGGTATATTGGCCATGTACCACAAACCCCCAAGGTGCCTTATTGCTATTATAAACTGGTTACCAATGTCATTAGAACAGCTCAAATATTTGAAGAACACCTTTCTGATGTCGAAACACTTTTTTTTCTATTTCGTGATTAATGACTTCTTATACAGACCTCTTAATCTTTGTCACACTTTCTTAAGAGTGTATCTGATTCTAAACACACACTAACACACAGCACAGAAAGGTAGAGTTTGAGTTATAGTGATATTGATAGTGACCAATCAGAAATCTGCCAGAGGATGCTCCTAAACCATTAACCATATTAACAGGTACAACAATCTCACTAACGGTGAGAACAAATCCACATACAGTACCTTCAGAAACATTTCTACATTTTGTTGTGTTACAGCCTGAATTTAAAATGTATTACTTTTTTTTATGTTACTGGCCTACACAGAATACCCCATAATGTCAAAGTGGAATTATGTTTAAGACATTTTGACAAATTAATTAAAAATAAAAAGCTTAAATGTCTTGAGTCAATAAGTATTCAACACCTTTGTTATGGCAAGTCTAAATAGGTTCAGGAGTAATAATACGCTTAACAAGTCACATAATAAGTTGCATAGACTCACTCCGTGTGCAATAATAGTGTTTAGCATGATTTTTGAATGACTACCTCATCTCTGTACCCCACAAAGACCAGGTAGATTTTCCAATGCCTCGCAAAGAAGTGCACCTATTGGTAGATGGGAAAAATATAAAAAAGCAGACATTGAATATCCCTTTGAGCATGCTGAAGTTATTGATTAGACCCTGGATGGTGTATCAATACACCCAGTCATTACAAAGATACAGGCGTCCTTCCTAACACAGTTGCCGGAGAGGAAGGAAACCACTCAGGGATTTCATCATGAGACCAATGGTAACTTTAAAACAGTTACAGAGTTTAACGGCTGTGACAGGAGAAAACTGAGGATGGATCAACAACATTGTAGTTACTCCACAATACTAACCTAATTGACAAGAAGGAAGCATGTACAGAGTAAAAATATTCCAAAACATGCATCCTGTTTGCAACAAGGCACTAAAGGAATACTGCAAGAAATGTTGGGCAAATCCAATACAACACATTACTGAGTACAACTCTTCATATTTTCAAGCATAGTGGTGGCTCCATCATGTTATGGGTATGCTAACGACTGGGACATTTTTCAGGATAAAAAAGAAACTAAATGGAGCTAAGCACAGGCAAAATCCTAGAGGAAAACCTGGTTCAGTGTGCTTTCCACCAGACATTGGGAGATTAATTCACCTTTCAGCAGGACAATAACCTAAAACACAAGGCCAAATCTACAATGGAGTTGCTTACCAAGAAGACAGTCAAAGTTCCTGAGTGACTGAGTTTTAGTTTTGACTTAAATCTACTTGAAAACCTATGGCAAGATCTGAAAATGGTTGTCTAGCAATGATCAACAACCAATTTAACAGAGCTTGAAGAATTTTTAAAAGAATAATGGGCAAATGTTGCACAATCCAATGTTGCACAAACTCACAGCTGTAATTGCTGCCAACGATGCTTCTACAAAGTAGTGACTCAGGGGTGTGAATACTTACTGTATGTAAATTAGATATTTCTGTGTTTAATTTTCAATATATTTGCAAAAAATTCTAAAAACATGTTTTTACTTTGTCATTATGGGGTATTGTGTGTAGTTGGGTTAGAAAAAAATCAAGGTAATCCATTATGAATTCAGGCTGTAATACAACAACATCTGGATAAGGGGTATTAATACTTTCTGAAGGCACTATACATTGTTGCTACATCTGGTTTAATGCATTATACTTCAGCCTCTGAAATATATGTTTGTCACGGATTCAGCCGAGGCTGCTCCTCCTCCTTGCTCGGGCAGGCTTTGGCGTTCGTCGTCGCCGGAGTACTAGCTGCTACCGATCTATGTTTCCGTGTTCTACTTGTCTTGTCTTTATTGTTCACACCTGGTTCCCATTATGTATTGTTACTTCCCTATTTAACCCTCTGGATCCCACTGTATTTTGTTCATGTTTGGTTGTCGTCTGGTGATCGGGTTTGTTTCCTCCCTGCGTGGAGGTTATGTTATTTATGTTACCTACGAGTAAAGTACGTTTTCGATTAGCTCTGTGTCCTGCGCCTGACTTCGTCCTACCGCATCACACTGACCGCCTGACAATTTTTTGGTTGTAAACCAGTCCCTGACAAGTAAATGTAATAAAATAAAGTAAAATACAACTTGCTGAAAGGCACACTGGGAAATACAGTGGGGAGAACAAGTGTTTGACACACTGCCGATTTTGCAGGTTTTCCTACTTACAAAGCATGTAGAGGTCTGTAATTTTTATCATAGGTACACTTCAACTGTGAGAGATGGAATCTAAAACAAAAATCCAGAAAATCACATTGTATGATTTTTAAGTAATTAATTTGCATTTTATTGCATGACATAAGTATTTGATACATCAGAAAAGCAGAACTTAATATTTGATACAGAAACCTTTATTTGCAATTACAGAGATCATACGTTTCCTGTAGGTCTTGACCAGGTTTGCACAATCTGCAGCAGGGATTTTGGCCCACTCCTCCATACAGACCTTCTCCAGATCCTTCAGATTTCGGGGCTGTCGCTGGGCAATACGGACTTTCAGCTCCCTCCAAAGATGTTCTATTGGGTTCAGGTCTGGAGACTGGCTAGGCCACTCCAGGACCTTGAGATGCTTCTTACGGAGTCACTCCTTAGTTGCCCTGGCTTTGTGTTTCGGGTCGTTGTCATGCTGGAAGACCCAGCCACGACCCATCTTCAATGCTCTTACTGAGGGAAGGAGGTTGTTGGCCAAGATCTCGCGATACATGGCCCCATCCATCCTCCCCTCAATACGGTGCAGTCGTCCTGTCCCCTTTGCAGAAAAGTATCCCCAAAGAATGATGTTTCCACCTCCATGCTTCACGGTTGGGATGTTGTTCTTGGGGTTGTACTCATCCTTCTTCTTCCTCCAAACACGGCGAGTGGAGTTTAGACCAAAAAGCTATTTTTTTGTCTCATCAGACCACATGACCTTCTCCCATTCCTCCTCTGGATCATCCAGATGGTCATTGGCAAACTTCAGACGGGCCTGGACATGCGCTGGCTTGAGCAGGGGGACCTTGCGTGCGCTGCAGGATTTTAATCCATGACGGCGTAGTGTGTTACTAATGGTTTTCTTTGAGACTGTGGTCCCAGCTCTTTTCAGGTCATTGACCTGGTCCTGCCATGTAGTTCTGGGCTGATACCTCACCTTCCTCATGATCATTGATGCCCCACAAGGTGAGATCTTGCATGGAGCCCCAGACCGAGGGTGATTGACCGTCATCTTGAACTTCTTCCATTTTCTAAAAATTGCGCCAACAGTTGTTGCCTTCTCACCAAGCTGCTTGCCTATTGTCCTGTAGCCCATCCCAGCCTTGTGCAGGTCTACAATTTTATCCCTGATGTCCTTACACAGCTCTCTGGTCTTGGCCATTGTGGAGAGGTTGGAGTCTGTTTGATTGAGTGTGTGGACAGCTGTCTTTTATACAGGTAATGAGTTCAAACAGGTGCAGTTAATACCGGTAATGAGTGGAGAACAGGAGGGCTTCTTAAAGAAAAACGAACACTTCTGTGAGAGCCGGTATTCTTACTGGTTGGTAGGTGATCAAATAATTATGTCATGCAATAAAATGCAAATTAATTACTTAAAAATCATACAAAGTTCTGGATTTTTGTTTTAGATTCCGTCTCTCACAGTTGAAGTGTACCTATGATAAAAATTACAGACCTCTACATGCTTTGTAAGTAGGAAAACCTGCAAAATCGGCAGTGTATCAAATACTTGTTCTCCCCACTGTATGTTATGGAGAACATATCTATTTTAAGCCAACACAGTATTTGAAGTTGTGGTTCTCAGCCATCTAAACTGGTTGTTTGATCAATTTATAAATACATTTTACATTGAGCAAACTCGCTTCCAATGGTCAAGGATAGGGTATGGGTTTAGAAGACAGGTCAAGATAAGGCAGGGGTTAGGGTTTTGACATTTTCTTGCATGGAGGCCAGAGCAAGAGTTACAAAAGGCAAATGGGAAGAGCTAAAGGCGCAGTTGGCGTTTATTGTCATGAATCTTTCCCTTGAGGCAAAACTAAGCGGTTTCCGCTAGATTATCCTTAGTTGTTGTTGTCATAATTAAACAGAGAGGCTAATGAGTGTAAACATTATAGTCAAAAGAGATCATTAGGCCCTGATATGATAAAATAAGATGCCGATAATTAAGTCCTCATCTATTAACAACATTACCTTTAATGAGTTGTTAATATATAAATATGTACTTATTTTCTCACTTTAATTAAATCCAAATGAAAATTATATTCTTTACCACAACTCTTTATAATGGTGGATTTGTCTAATTGTCCTTCAGTTCACACACAGACTGCTTATAAAACGTTGTTAAAAGCAGAGGTACAATTGGTGTTTGGTGTTATCGATGTTGGTACAGTGGGTGTTCAGTATTATTGATGTTGGTACAGTGGGTGTTCAGTATTATTGATGTTGGTACAGTGGGTGTTCAGTATTATTGATGTTGGTACAGTGGGTGTTCAGTATTATCGATGTTGGTACAGTGGGTGTTCAGTATTATCGATGTTGGTACAGTGGGTGTTCAGTATTATCGATGTTGGTACAGTGGGTGTTCAGTATCATTGATGTTGGTACAGTGGGTGTTCAGTATTATTGATGTTGGTACAGTGGGTGTTCAGTATTATTGATGTTGGTACAGTGGGTCTTCAGTATTATTGTAAATTATCGTCAGGGAGGTATAAAATGACCAGGAAAGTTGTTTAGTTTGAGATGGTCTTGCCTTGGTCAATGTTTGGTTTACAACTTAATTTTGTATCTTCGGATAACTTATGGATTTTATATAAATTTTCCATTTCAGTAATCTGTATGTTTTCTCCTCCAGACACACAGAGGCTCAAATGGGTTTTTCTGTGCGCCTTTACAATGGAACGGAATCATCAGATGATGGATTCTACATCACAGCCTTCCACACAACGGGCAATAAGAACTACCTTATCCTAGCTCTATCTATAATATACATCATCACTCTAATGGGTAACTTTGATCTGTTAGCAGTCTTCATTATGAACCCAAGCCTTCAAAATCCAAAATATGTTGCAGTGTGCAATTTAGCCGTGGTGGACATCTCTTTGAACAGTGTTGTCATCCCCCAGATGGTGCCGGTATTTGTGTTCAATCTGAACTACGTCTCCTTTGGGACGTGTTTATCTCAGATGTTCTTCATGCATTTATTTGGTGACATGGAGTCCTTCTCCCTTGCTCTCCTAGCGGATGACCGTGTGATAGCCATCTGTTTCCCTCTGCATTACCTCACTATCAACACCAACCTGAGGATGCTGCTCATCCTGGTAGGGATCTGGACCCTGGCCTTCCTCCTGGAGGTCTACCCTGTCGCCCTGGCCTCTAGGCTGTCTTACTGTGCCTCCGGGGTGGTGCAGAGCTGCTGCTGTGAGCACGGCCCTGTACACAGACTGGCCTGCTCTGACATCTCTTTCAACAGGAAACTAGCGACAGCGAAAACTCTGGCTGTTCTTCATCATCTTCACCTGTGGTGGCGGTGATGAAGATCGCCTCGACCACCCAGCGGGGCAAAGCCTTCCACACCTGTCTCACCCACCTGCTGCTGGTCCTGGTGTACTACCTCCCTGTCATCGTGGCCTACGTCCTAGGTAAACACAGGGATGACTGTACACTTCAAAATCAAATCGAATGTATTCGTCACATTCACAGTTTACAGCAGGCATAAAAGGTTTAGTGAAATGCTCATGCGTTTATCACCACACCTTTTATCCCTGCTGTAAACTGCATGCTCCCTAAGTGTAGGTCAGGAATAAAGGAGGACTCTGACACATTTGCCCCAAGTGTGTATATATTGTACTGTAGAAACTGTCATTCAAAATAGCAGTCACACATTACATTTTAGTCATTTAGCAGACACTCTTATCCAGTGCGACTTACATGAGCAACTAGGGTTAAATGCCTTGCTCAAGTGCACATAAACAGATTTTTCAACTAGTCGGTTCGGGTATTCAAACCAGCAACCTTTCGGTTACTGGCCCAACACTCTTAACCACTAGGCACATTTGAGTTAACCCGTTGCAGGTGCGTGGGAATAATGCAATAAAGAAAAGGTAACAGACTCGGGAGCATACAGCATTTCGCAGTGCACAATTTCCTTCTTATTTTTGCAGAATATGATCATTTACTGTTAATATTATCAATCATCGTCTCAAAGCCACTGGATGTGTGTATGTTTGTCCCTTCCCTCCTAGGTAACCTGCGCGTGGTGCAGTCCTCAGACCTCCTCACTGTGTCTGTTACCCTGCCACCCATGCTCAACCCTATCATCCACAGCCTAAAGACAGAGGAACTGCGGGATAAAAAATTTTGTAAAGACAAAAGTTACTCCTCACAAATGAGGAGAGTTGTTGATCTTATGTTTTCAGATCTTTAGTTTGGGTTCAATTCTGCAGCAAAAACTCAAGTCAAGATATAAGAAATGTTTCCAAGGCAACTTTCTCCTTTGTATATCCTTCATTTCAGCATTTTTCTGTTGATACTGTTTTATAAACACACTAACTCTTAAGATAATTGCAACAAAACTATTTCTGTCGATGCTTCTGTTGAACACAATATTTGCAGATAATAGATTTAACATACTTTATTGGGGTAAATACGATTAAATCTCTATTTCAGAGAGACATTTTTATGCCACAGCTGTAATTGTGGAGTGTTTATATATTATAATAACATCAATTATTGGATGGATTAATGTTGCAAACATCATAAAGCTACTGTATTAACAGAAAGGTACAGTACAACATGTTGAGGTAAAATCATTCTGATAACTGACAGTGTGATAACTGACAGCACAGGGCATGATAAGTGAGTACAGGTATCTGTCACATATAGTGATCATCACATACAATTATGGTATAAAGAGTAGAGTTTAAATGCAAAGTATCTAGATATACAGTATTTATGTTGAAAGAGTTCAACTCTAATTAAATTAAATAGCATACATTAATTAGTTCCACTAGATGGAACTAAAACACATTCACTGGCAGAGCCATAATGTAGGGCTCTGTTCACAGGTAAAATGGGTAACACTTTATAATACATTTCATGAATAAGGATTAATAAATTATTTATAAACCTGTAATAAATACATATTTGTAAACATGTGTAAGCATTCGTAAGCATGTATAAGCATTATAATCATTTTCGTAAGCATTTCTGTGAACAATTATGTATTTATTTTTAATATATTCAGTATAAGGTAACATACAAGCAGTTAATACAAGCAGTATGCAGGGGGAGAAACATCGAAATAAAAGAGAGACAACATGAGGAATAAATCTATTAAAGGATCTAAAAACACACAGAGTCACAGTTCTTCTATTCTGTGGTGAATAAACATAGCTATTACAAGGAGCAGTGTAGTTACACGTTTGGGACACAGCATAAGAGCAGGGCATAGAGCAGGGCATAGAGCAGGGCATAGAGCAGGGCATAGAGCAGGGCATAGAGCAGGGCATAGAGCAGGGCATAGAACAGGGCATAGAACAGGGCATATTGGAAGGATCTTATTTAGAATTTTTCCTAAAACGTCAAAGACATGTTTCCAAAGAGATCCACAGTTAAACAGTGCCAAAACATTTGCAGAACGTTTCCTATTTCAGAACAAGATCATTTGTAACATTGATTATTATCTACAAGCTATATTTTAAATCTATGCTCAGGCGTGAAATAGGTCCAGCTGATGGGAAAGGGTTTTAGATGAAGAAGAAATGTTACCATTGGCCAGTCCGAATTGAGCCCAAGGTTCTCTAGGTCTCTTTCCCACTTCTTTGTGATAGGGAGGGTGTTGACATTATGTGAGGATAATTTATTATAAATTAAGGATACAAGCCCAGTTATTCTGGTAGACAAGATCAACTTTGCAATAAGGCGAGAGCCTGGAAAGGCATCCCATGGTACACCATACATTTTCAGAGCTGTACATCCAAAACATACATTATCATACATCAAAACATACATTATCATACATTATCATACATCCCAAACATACACTATCACACATCCGAAACATACATTATCGTACATTATCATACATCCCAAACATACACTATCAGCCTCTGATTCACTTATTCGTTTTTGGTTACATAACATGCAACTCTGTTATGACAGTGATGAATGCTAACATGTACAATTACCAGTGAATAGCGTCACATATAAACATACCGTGTAGAGCACCAGTACCTGATCAATTTATTGGTATTATGCTAGAGGTGTTTTGTTTGACCATTTTCTTCAAAAACCCTTTGATTTCCTCAGTATTCAAAACATAAATGATTGGATTGAGCATGGGAGGGAGAGCCGAAGCAAGAGACAAACAGATGATCCTGGCGTTGGGGTGAAGAGAGTAGGTCACCGCAGCAATGTATGTGGATATATATGGAAGAAAGAAAAGTGCTACTATTAGAAGGTGTGATATACAAGTCTTCAGAGCCTTCAAACGGCCCTCCCAGGTAGTAATTCTAAACAGGGCAAGTAAAATACACACATAAGACAGGACTATGAAAACTAACGGTACATGAAGGAATAGTACTGTATTCACTTTTGCCATGATGGAATTGGCTGAATTGTCATTGCAGGCCATTCTGTACAAAGGCCCATGATCACAGAAATAACTGTCAATGACTATGGTTTTACAGTAAGACAGTCTAGTGATCAGCATCGTGGTTGTGCCAGTGATGACCACATCGACGACCCACATCCCTGTAATCATGACAGACATGGTGGTGTTAGTGAGCAGAGTGTGGTATCTCAGAGGCAAGCATATGGCAACAAACCTATCACATGCCAGAACAACAAGGGTTATAGACTGCAAAGCAATAAAGAAGAACACAAAAAACATATTGGCCAGACATGATTCATAGGTGATGTATTGTGAATCAAAAAGAAAGGTCTTAATCAGGTTTGGAATTAGTGCACTGCTCTCACCTAAGTCAGCTACCGCTAAATTTAAAATGGCAATGTACTTTGGGATGTGAAGACTGCGTTGAGTGAATATTATGAACATTACAATGGAGTTCCCACAAACAGCAACTATATAGGCAAAGCACAAGAACATATAGTAAAATTTGGCATGAGGAATATCATGGAAGCCATTGATGATGAAATATTGAGGACGCACAAAAGAGCTGTTTTGCTTGATGATGTTTATCATGGAGCTCATTGCAGCGCAGGTCATCAGGTATTGTTTGCATCAACCTGTAATTTAAAAATACATAAATTAAATAATTTCATTAAGAAGTACATTAGGCCTGCACTCATTTTATTAGTCATTTCACACACGTTGTAACCGTATAATAGAATGCAATGTTCATTAATTACTTAACTAAATTATAGTCTTGTTCTACGTCTAACATGTTGAGATACAGGGGCCTTCTCAGATATATGATGTATTGTCTAAACCAGAGTAGGCTAAATATTACAAACTAGCCATTTGATCAAATCACAGTAAATGTTACTGATTCAAACTTACCAACAGATGGAGTCAGTGGCAAGAAATTGAGCCAAGCATTCACTGTAATTGCAGGTGAAGGTCTGTTGTTTGCAGGCGAGCCACTTAACTGTGGTTAAAAGTCTATGCCATGTGTCATTTTATATGTATGTGTCCTTTGCTGTAAATGTCTGTCATAGGATATTGAAAACACCCAGGAGAATGACGTAATCATAGTTGAACTGGCACTGGAGCTGTACAGCGTATCAACTAAAGCAAGGTTGCAAATCAGAAGGTACATTGGCTTGTGCAAACGCTTATCATGAATGATAAAACATATATTTGCCACATTAGCAAGCATGACTAGGACATTGATTTGGAACAAAACGTAAGGTTACTTGCGTAACCCCGGTTCTCTGATATTATGAGTGAGATATCTCACGTGGGAGTTTGCTACTCTTTCTGAAGTACCTATCAAAAGCATCTGTTAGAGACAGACAGGTAGAGTGGCGAGCGGCGAATGAGGTGAGACCCTCACTTACATAAAAGGAGCCCCTCTCCCGCCCTCTGGTCTCAAGCATCCTTCTCTTCTTCACGTTCTTGCGAGCAGGGGAATGTGGTGAGATATCTCACTCATAATATCAGAGAACAGGGATTACACAACTAAACTTAAGCCAACTCCCGTATCGCAAAAATGCTCTCCGAAGCCAGGGAGGTTCCAACATCAGCAACCTTCAGAGGTCCCAAAACTAAGGGAGTATGCACAGAAAAAGGTGCAGAGACAACCCAATGGGAAAAACCTCAAAACAAAGTGAGGGGAAGCCCAAAACAAGAGCATACCATCTCAGTTTAATGAGATATGACCCAGAAAACAGTGCCCGAGAGGTCAACTCCTCTGTAGGAGAGGGCCCTTCCGGGCCCCTCCGAAGGCTATCACCCTCACCATAAAAAAATTATATAATGGTCCCTTTGATCCGGCAGGATATCGTCGAAAATAGAAGGAAGCTCTTCCGAGGGTGGTTGCCCAACGAGCGTAGAGCATGACACCCTTGCCCGAGCTATCCTACAATCCAAGTAGATGCTAACCACACGTACTGGACAACAATGAGGAAGCCTTTCTAGGGAAGGCGACAGACGAAAAGCCGTAGGCTCCAAGTTGTGACAATGGTAAAATGTCGACCAGGGCCAAAGATAGGGTTTGTCACGGTTCAGACAGACGACCAGAGGACCACAATTGCGTCACACCAGAAAGTTTATTAAACTTAAGGGAAAAGGGAAGTAGGGAGTGAATGAAGGCTCCAGGGGTAACAGGGATCCCGTCCAATGTGCTGGGTCTGTGCCCCCCCCAGTGGCAGCGATGCGTCCTATGAAGCCGGTGGTGGGTGGTCCAGAAGTCCTGGGGGGGGGGGAGACACAGACACAACAGGGCGGAATGAAACAAGGCAGCAGTACAGTTCAAGGGAAATCCAAAATACGTAGTAGCAAGGCAGAAGGCTGGTCAGAGTTACCGGGATTGAAGAGTAGTCAGGAGTCGTAATGGCAGAAGCAGGTCTGGATCTCCTGGGGCAGACGAGTATCCAAAAATCAGGCAGGTCCGGGGTCACAAAACCAGGGTGAGCCAGAAGCGCGAGCAAACAGGTTCCGGGTGTGAGCTTTGCAGACGATCTGACACCGGAGAGCTGAAAGACAGGGCCTTAAATACTGGGAGAGGTAGTGGGTAATGCAGCGCAGCTGGCAGAGTAATTAGAGCAGAGCAGAGCAGGGACAGGTGGAGCTAGTTAGGCTGAGTAGAGAGAGTGGTGAGCAGAGTGGAAGAAAATAAGGTGGTAACCCGGTGGAGTGAGAGGCTCATGACAGAACCCCCCCCCCAAGGGACGGCCCCAGAAGTCCCAAGAGCAACACCACGCCGGGCGGGAGGAGGGGAGCCGGAGGAGGGCTAGAACTCCTCCGAACGGTCCGAGTGAACGTCCTCATCCTCGGAGGAAGCCGGAGGGCCGTGGTCGGGAGATGGGACAGGTCCCGAGACAGGATCAGGCACAGGACAGGAAGCCGAGCGGGCAGGACGGTTAGGGACCCCTCTGGGGCGGCCCCTACGGATTGCAGGTTGATCAGGATGCCGTTGGTGGAAAGCGGTGATGAGAGTCCTATCCACAATCCGACTAGCTGGCACCCAGGTCCTTTCCTCAGGTCCATAGCCCTCCCAGTCAATGAGGTACTGGAGACCCCTACCCCTCCGTCTGGACCGAAGCAGGCGGCGGACGGTGTAAACCAGACCACCATCGACGAGCCGTGGAGGAGGAGGACAAGGCGCAGCAGGGACCAGCGGACTCTCATGGATGGGCTTAATCTTAGACACATGGAAAGTGGGGTGCACCCTCAGGGAATTAGGCAGTTGGAGCCGGACAGCAGTTGGGCTAATCACTCTTATGATAGGGAATGGGCCAATGAACCGAGGTGCCAGCTTCTGCGACTCCACCCTGAGTGGCAGGTTCTTCGATGACAACCACACCCTTTGACCAACATGGTAGGTGGGAGCAGGAATTCTCCGACGGTTGGCCCCGGTAGTGTAGCTGGCAACGGATCTGAGGAGTGTGGCTCGGGCTTGTGACCAGGTGCGGCGGCATCGACGGGCAAAAGCAAGTGCAGATGGGCAAGTAACCTCCTCTTCCTGGCTGGCAAATAGAGGAGGCTGGTATCCATAAACACATTGGAAAGGGGACATACCGATGGCAGAGCAGGTCAGAGAATTGTGTGCGTACTCCACCCATGTCAATTGCTGCGACCAGGAGTGGGGGTTGCGTGAAGTCATGCATCGCAGTGCCTTCTCGAGCTCCTGATTAGCCCGCTCTGACTGCCCATTGGATTGGGGATGGAATCCGGAAGTCAGACTGACTGTGGCTCCCAGCAGGTGACAGAACTCCTTCCAAAAAGCGGAGGAGAATTGTGGACCACGGTCAGAAACTACATCCTTTGGCAGTCCGTGGATCCGGAAGACGTGTTCCAGGACCACCTGGGCGGTCTCCTTGGCGGTTGGGAGCTTGGGGAGGGGAATGAAGTGTGCCATCTTGCTGAAACGGTCAACTATAGTGAGAATGACGGTCATGCCACTTGAAGGGGGCAGCCCCGTGACAAAGTCAAGGGCGATGTGAGACCAGGGACGTCTGGGCACAGGCAGGGGCTGCAGCAATCCGGCTGGGGGCTGGCAGGACGACTTGTGTTGGTTGCAGATGGGGCAGGCTTGGACGAATTCCCGTACATCCTTCCTCAGAGAGGGCCACCAGAACCTCTGGGCGAGCAGGTTGTAAGTGCGGGTGGAGCCAGGGTGACAAGCTAGGCGGGAGTCATGTCCCCACTGAACGACCTGGGACCTCAGGTCTTCGGGGACAAAAAGGCGGTCAGCTGGGCAAGTGCTGGGACCTGGCTGGTTACGGAGAGCCTCCAGCACCTGTTCCTCAACAGCCCAGGTCAGAGCTGCAACGATGCAGGGACTTGGCAGAATCGACACAGGGTCCTTGGAGGGGGTGTCATCCTTCTGGAATTGACGGGAGAGGGCGTCTGGCTTGGTGTTGCGTGATCCAGGCCGGTATGACAGAGTGAAATTAAACCTGGTGAAGAACAGGGCCCAGCGGGACTGCCTGGAGTTCAACCGTTTGGCCGTGCGGATGTACTCCAAGTTCTTATGATCGGTCCAAACGAGAAATGGAATGGTGGACCCCTCCAGCCAGTGACGCCACTCCTCCAAGGCAAGCTTCACAGCCAGCAGCTCACGGTTCCCTATGTCGTAATTGCACTCAGAGGGGGACAACCGACGTGAGAAAAAGGCACAGGGATGGAGCTTCCTATCCTCCGCAGCCCACTGAGAAATCACAGCACCAACTCCCACATCCGAGGCGTCCACCTCCACAATGAATTGCCGGTCCACATCAGGCATCTGGAGGATGGGAGCGGAGGTGAACCTCACCTTGAGGGTACTGAAGGCTTTGTCGGCTGCTGGGGTCCAGGTGAAGGGTTGCTTGGTGCTGGTTAGAGCAGTGAGAGGGGCAGCAACGGTACTGTAGTTCCGGATAAACTTTCTATAGAAGTTAGCAAACCCCAGAAACTGTTGCAGCTTCTTTCTGTTCTCCGGAACTGGCCATGAAGTGACTGCTGATACTTTGGCAGGATCCATTTGGATACTTCCCTCTGCCACTATGTACCCCAGGAAGGCCACTGTCTTGACGTGAAACTCACATTTCTCTGCCTTGGCGTAGAGGGAATTCTCCAGAAGACGATGAAGGACTTGCTGGACATGGCGGGTGTGTTCAGACAGGTCTCTGGAGTAGATTAAGATGTCATCCAGGTAAACGAAGACAAACTTGTTTAACATGTCCCGCAGTACATCATTCACTAGAGCCTGGAACACAGCAGGAGCATTGGTGAGGCCAAAAGGCATAACCAGATACTCGTAGTGGCCTGTTGGTGTATTGAATGCGGTTTTCCATTCATCTCCCTCCCGGATCCGCACTAGGTGGTAAGCGTTTCTGAGATCCAACTTGGTAAAAACAGTGGCTCCCTGGAGCAACTCAAAAGCAGAGGTGAGCAGAGGCAGAGGGTAACGGTTTTTCACTGTGATGTCGTTGAGTCCCCTGTAGTCGATGCAGGGGCGAAGAGATCCGTCCTTCTTCCCCACAAAGAAGAAGCCAGCACCAGCAGGAGATGAAGATGAACGGATTAATCCTGCGGACAGAGAGCCATTGATGTAGTCCTCCATGGACTTTCTTTCAGGAGCAGACAACGAATAAAGACGACCCTTTGGAGGGGCTGTTCCAGGGAGGAGGTCGATGGCACAGTCGTACGGTCGGTGAGGGGGCAGAGATGTGGCTCTTGCTTTGTTAAACACCTCTCTGAGACCATGGTAGCATTCTGGGACATTGGAGAGGTCAGGAGCGGAGTTAGTAGGTACTGGCCGAGGGGGTAGTGCGGCCGCAAGCAGGCAGGTTCGGTGGCAGTCCTCTCCCCACTCCCTGATCACCCCGGTCACCCAGTCGAGCTGAGGGTTGTGCCGGCGGAGCCATGGGTAACCCAGGATGAGGGGTTGGCCTGGAGAGGGGAGCAGGTGAAACTGGATAGTTTCTTGATGGTTTCCGGACAGACCCATCGAGACCGGGGCCGTGACATGAGTGACCGATCCGAGTAAGTGTCCGTCCAGTGCCCGGGCAGGAATAGGAGGTGTCAAACGGAGGTTCTCCAGTCCCAGTTGGCGTGCCAGCTTGATGTCCATTATGTTGGCTTCGGCGCCAGAATCCACCAGAGCAGCCAGGGTGTGAGTAGAGTCAGAGAGGCGGAGGTGAACTTGCAGCAGGGGTTTGCGGTCGGAGGACTGGATGGTCATTGAACTCAACCGGACTCCCCCTATGCCCGGTGAGCTTCGGCCCTTTAAAGGGCAGGTTACCACACGATGTCCATCACCTCCACAATAGAGGCAGAGGTTTGAGGTGAAGCGTCGCTGGCGCTCTGCAGGAGTGAGAGAGGCTCGCCCAATCTCCATAGGCTCAGACTGATCAAGCTGACCTGGGTGAGTGGCAGTAGATGACAGGAGCCCAGTCGGATCTCTCCGAATGCCGGTAGTAGGTGGACCTTGGCGCCCCCTCTCACGACGACGGGTCTGTATCCTTCTGTCGATCCTGACAGTCAGTGCGATGGCTTCATCAAGAGTGGAAGGCAGTTCATGGGAGACCAACTCGTCCTTGATATAGTCAGCCAAACTATGGAAGAACGCGTCCACCAACGATGGTGTGTTCCAAGAACTTCGTCTAGCCAGGGTTCGGAAGTCGATGGAATGGTCTGCGACTGTACGTCTGCCTTGTCGAATACTGAACAGTTCACGAGACGCCTCTGCGGTTGGTGAATCCAGGTCAAACACCTTCAGCATCTCCTCAGCAAACAGGTCGAAGGTTGCACATGCGGGGGTTTGACGTTCGAACTCTGCTGTTCCCCAGAGTCGAGCTCGGCCCGTCAGGTGAGTGATGGCATACCCAACTTTAGCCCCCTCCGTGGCGAAGGTCCTTGGCTGCAAGGAGAACTGAAGTCGGCAGCTAGTCAGGAATGGCCGGACCTGGGTTGAATCGCCGTTGAACCGCTCGGGGTCTCCAATCTTGGGTTCCGGAGCAGCGGCTGCAATGACCGGGGCAGGTAACTCGGGGGCAGGGCTGGTGGGCAGACTGGCTGGGGTCAGGTTGGTGAGGAGTTGAATGATCATGGCGAGTTGTTGTTGCTGCTGCTGGAACTGCTGCTCATGCTCATCGGTTTCCATGTCGGGGAAAGTGTGCGCTGAGTCCATAATGGTCAGATCGTACTGTCACGGTTCAGACAGACGACCAGAGGACCACAATTGCGTCACACCAGAAAGTTTATTAAACTTAAGGGAAAAGGGAAGTAGGGAGTGAATGAAGGCTCCAGGGGTAACAGGGATCCCGTCCAATGTGCTGGGTCTGTGCCCCCCCCAGTGGCAGCGATGCGTCCTATGAAGCCGGTGGTGGGTGGTCCAGAAGTCCTGGGGGGGGGGGAGACACAGACACAACAGGGCGGAATGAAACAAGGCAGCAGTACAGTTCAAGGGAAATCCAAAATACGTAGTAGCAAGGCAGAAGGCTGGTCAGAGTTACCGGGATTGAAGAGTAGTCAGGAGTCGTAATGGCAGAAGCAGGTCTGGATCTCCTGGGGCAGACGAGTATCCAAAAATCAGGCAGGTCCGGGGTCACAAAACCAGGGTGAGCCAGAAGCGCGAGCAAACAGGTTCCGGGTGTGAGCTTTGCAGACGATCTGACACCGGAGAGCTGAAAGACAGGGCCTTAAATACTGGGAGAGGTAGTGGGTAATGCAGCGCAGCTGGCAGAGTAATTAGAGCAGAGCAGAGCAGGGACAGGTGGAGCTAGTTAGGCTGAGTAGAGAGAGTGGTGAGCAGAGTGGAAGAAAATAAGGTGGTAACCCGGTGGAGTGAGAGGCTCATGACAGGGTTAGGTACATTAACCTGAAAAATGCTTTGGCAGACTGCGGGCGCGAACAGTGGCTAGTAGAACACAGTTCACACATACACTTAGGGACGCCAAGGGTAGTGGTAAAGCGAAAGAAGGAGGAATATTGCGTCTCCACACTTTTCAGCGGCTAATAGCTGTTGTGAAATGATTTTAAGCACAATAGACATGTCCCAGGACCCGCTAAAAGCTTAGTTACTGGGCGTAAGCGACGTGCCCCCCTTAGAGACTACACAACAGTTATTGTAGTGGGTGATTTTGGACGGAGTCAGGCGCAGGAGGGTAATTCACAGAATATAAGGTTTTTTCAGGAACACAGCGGTACGCAGCAATGCTGTCACGATCGTTGAGAGACGGGTCAGACCAAGGTGCAGCGTGAAAAGCGTACATGTTTATTTAACTCAATAAACATAAACAAAACAAGAAACAACGTAACGTGAAGTCCCCAGGCTATACACATACAAGCCTAACACGGAACAAGATTCCACAACTAAGGTAGGCAAACAGGCTACTTAAGTATGATCCCCAATCAGAGACAACGAGCGACAGCTGTCTCTGATTGGGAATCACACCCGGCCAAACATAGACACACAACCTAGAACTGCAACATAGAAAATATAACATAGAAACTCACGCCCTGACCAAACCAACTAAAGACAACAGGCCTCTAACGGCCAGGGCGTGACAAATGCGTAAAACACTCCAGTGTGGTAAATACGGCGCACTGGAGAAAAGCAAGGCACACGGGTGAATATCCCGGCGATACAAAATACAAAGTAGCTCCACCAAGCTAAAGTCACCTCCACAATAGCTAATCACACACAAAGACTGTCATGAATCCCGCTTCCTGAGTCTGTTTCTGCCTGTGTTGCCTGTTTTCTGTCCTGGAGTCTGTTTCCTGAGGTTCCTGAACGCACCCTGTCTGGTTGCCGGGCGACGAAGCTAGGCAGGAGATCTCTCTATTACCCGCACCTGCATCTCATCAGCTATCTGCACACCTGGTCCTGATCATCACCTCTCCACTTCATAAGCTCTGACCTGACATCCATTCCCTGCCGGATCGTTAGCCATGAACCGTATGTTGTGTCAGCGTATCAGCCTCAAAGTTACTAGAGTTAGTTTTGTTGTTTTGTACTTTTTGCTTGCCGTGTACTTACCTCCGTTTACTCTGTCTACAGTTGTTCTCCCGTAACATTCACTCCACCCTTGCCTGGTCGTCGGTGGCTTCTGTGACAGCATTGGATCTGCCTATTCACTTCCACCAACTCACCTCCGCTGCCCGCTCCGTCTCCTGGATTATCCTGCTTCCACATTTGAGTCGTTAAATAAATACTCCCCTTCTCTCTACTCACCTTGTCCTGGTCTGCTTCTGGGTTCTGCTTTAGATAATTGTGACAAAGACAGGGGGGCAGAGGGAACACCTATACAGATACTAATGAGGGGATATGAACCAGGTCTGTGTAATAAACAAGACAAAACAAATGGAAAGATGAGATGAGGAGCAGCAGTGTCTAGAAGGCCGGTGACGACGAACACCGAAGCCTGCCCGAACAAGGAGAGGAGGCAACATCGGAGGAAGTCGTGACAGTACCCCCCCCCTCTGATGCCACGGTGCCAGGACTGGCTGATAACCTAAAACACATTGAGCTAGGTTAGTGGAGGAGTGGCGGAGAGAGTTCTGGGCATATTCGGCCCATGGCAAGAACGCCAACCACTCCCCCGGCTGGTCCTGGCAGTAGGACCGCAGGATCCTACCCACATCCTGATTCACGCATTCCACCTGCCCATTAGACTCGGGGTGGAACCCAGAGGTCAGGCTGACCGAGACCCCCAGACGTTCCAAGAATGTAAACTGGGGACCCCGGACAGACACTATATCCTCTGGCACCCCGTAGTGTCGGAAGACATGAGTAAACAGGGCTTCCGCAGTTTGCAGGGCCGTGGGGAGACCGGGGCAGAGGAAGGAGGCAGCAGGCTTTAGAAAAGTGGTCCAAAACGACCAGGATGGTGGTGTTACCCTGAGAGAGGGGAAGATCCGTACGGAAGTCAATTGACAAGTGGGACCATGGCCATTGTGGAACTGGCAAGGGATGTAACTTACCCACTGGGAGGTGCCTAGGTGCCTTACTCTGGGCGCACACCGAGCAGGAGGAGACATATATCCTCACGTCCTTAGCCATGGTGGGCCACCAGTACTTCCCGGTCAGGCAGCGCACTGTACGGCTGATACCTGGGTGACCAGAGGAGGGGGACGTGTGTGCCCAATAGATAAGACGATCAAGAGACAGCACCTACCACAGCCCAGCTGGGCACTGAGGTGGAGATGACTCTGTGCGTAACGCCCGCTCTATGTCCGCATCCACCGCCCACACTACTGGCGCCACAATGCAGGAGGCCAGGAGTATGGGGGTGTTATCTATGGGCCTCTCCTCTGTGTCGTACAGCCATGACAGTGCGTCTGCCTTCACGGTCTTAGTGCCTGGTATGTATGACAGCGTGAAATCAAACCGGGTGAAGAACAAGGCCCACCTGGCCTGTTGAGGGTTCAGTCTCCTTGCTGCCCGGATGTACTCCAGGTTACGGTAGTCAGTCCAGACGAGGAAAGGGTGTTTCGCCCCCTCGAGCTAGTGCCGCCACGCTGTCAGGGCTCTGACAACAGTCAACAGCTCCCGATCACCAACGTCGTGGTTCTGCTCCGCTGGGCTGAGCTTCTTCGAGAAGAAGGCACAGGGGCGGAGCTTGGGTGGCGTGCCCGAGCATTGGGAAAGGACAGCACCTATCCCTACCTCGGATGCATCCACCTCCACTACGAACGGTAATGATGGATCGGGATGAGCCAGTACCTGGGCTGAGGTGAACAGAGTCCTCAGGTTACTGAAAGCTTTGTCAGCCTCAGCAGACCAGCAGAGCCAGGACGGCCCACCCTTCAAAAGGGAGGGGATGGGAGCTGCGACCTTGCCAAAGCCCTTGATAAACCTCCGATAGTAGTTGGCAAAGCCAATAAAGCGCTGCACCTCCTTTACCGTGGTTGGAGTCGGCCAATTATACACGGCTGAAATGCAGTCTCCCTCCATCTCCACACCTGAGGTGGTGATGTGGTATCCAAGGAAGGAGACGGACTGTTGGAAGAACAGACACTTTTCTGCCTTGGCATATAGGTCATTCTCCAACAGTCAGCCCAGCACTTTGCGAACCAGGGACACATGCTCGGCACGCGTAGAGGAATACACCAGAATGTCATCGATGTAGACCACCACACCACGACCCAGTCCCGAAACACCTCGTTCACAAAGGACTGGAAGACTGATGGAGCATTCATCAACCTGCATCACCAGGTATTCATAATGCCCCGTGGCTGTACTGAATGCTGTCTTCCACTCGTCCCCTTCCCGAACACGCACCAGGTTGTACACACTCCAGAGATCTAATTTTGTGAAGAAGCACGCCCCATGCATTGATTCGATAACAGAGGAGATGAGAGGTAGAGGGTAGCTATAGCGAATGGTGGTTTGATTAAGTGCCCGGTAATTTTTTTTACATTTTAATCATTTAGCAGACGCTCTTATCCAGAGCAACTTACAGTTAGTGAGTGCATACATTTTTCATACTGGCCCCCTGTGGGAATCGAACCCACAACCCTGGCATTGCAAGCGCCATGCTCTACCAACTGAGCTACAGGAGGCCCCAATGCAAGGGCGCAGACCTCTTCTTCACGAAAAAGAAACTCGAGGAGGCGGGCGAAGTGGAGAGGCGTATGAACCCCTGGCGCAGGGACTCGGAGACGTATGTCTCCATAGCCTCAGTTTCAGCCTGCGACAGGGGATATACATGACTCCTGGGAGGCACAGCGTCTACCTGGAGGTTTATCGCGCAATCCCCCACCCGATGGGGTGGTAATTTGGTCGCCTGCATTTTGGAGAACGCGTACGCCAAATCGAGGTATTCGGGGGGGAATGCGCACGTTGGAGGTAGTGTCTGGACTTTCCACCGTGGTTGCACCAACGGAAACAGCTAGGCACCTACCGTGACACTCTCGCGACCACCCCGTGAGAACCCTCTGCAGCCATGAAAAGGTGGGGTCATGTAGTGCGAGCCAGGGAAGACCCAACACCACAGGGAAATCAGGGGACTCAATAATATAGAAGGTGACTTGCTCCCTATGGGTCTCCTGCATGATCATCGTGACTGGTGCTGTAACATCCCTAACAAAACCTGACCCTAATGGTCGACTGTCAAGTGCTTTGATGGGTAATGGAATGGGTAGGGGACCAAAGTAATACAGAGACTATTAGCTAAAGTTCTGTCCATAAAGTTCCCAGCTGCACCTGAACCGACCAGCGCCTTACACTGGGGAACTACCGGGTATCAGGGAAGTTGACATGTATGGTGCAGTGTGCAGCAGAGGGCTCTGAACGAGTGTGGGTTTGCGCTACGCAAGAGTGCCCTGCCTGCCGCCTCCAGACCCAGAAGAAACCTGACGACAGCGTGCAGCAGAATGTCCTCTCCTGCCACAAGAGTGACACTGGAGCTGTCGTCCTCTGCTCTCCCGGATCACTGCACCACCCAGCTCCATCGAAAAGGAATCCGGGTTGAAGGGGGGTGGAACTGAGGGAGATTTTTTAGTGGACTATGAGATAAAACTGAGTTAATCACGAACATATAGTTAGAATCTTTTGTTGCTAGGCAGGAACTTAATTGGGTTATTTCATTGTGTGTGTGTGTGTGAAGTGGGAATCTGACCTAGGGTCGAATTGCTCACTCTTTCTTAAATTCATGGCTGTCCTACCTTATCAGAGACTGGAACCAGACTGTGGCCTTTTGCCCCTCTCCTCAAACAAAGTGGAGGGAGAGCCGGGGTTGAACAGAGTTTAAACTAAACATGAGTGTTTTTGCAAGATAAGGGATTGATTGATTGTATTACTATTGATTCTGAACTGAATGAAAGTCGAATTTAGCCTCCATCATAGACAAAGTAAGTGGGTGGAGCGATAAAGAGCGGGAAACTGAAGAAGGAGGGATTTTGAGCTAGAAGAGATGTGAATGGGACTATATAGCTGGGGGAGAGAGAGAGAGAAAAGGGGCCTACTCTGCAGACCAGCACGGGCTTTGTTGAATTGAAATAAAGTCAAATCTTGATTCTACACAAACTCTGGAAGAACTTTGATTTTTAATAAAGTATAGTGATTCATTTCCACAACAAAACGGGCAGGCCACTTCCAGGATGTCCTCTTGAAGCTAGCAGGTTGTCCAACCGGATGGCCATGTCCACCAGCTGGTCGAAAGTCAATGTGGTATCCCAGCAGGCTAGCTCCCTTCGGACGTCCTCTCGCAGGCTGCACCGGAAGTGGTCGATGAGGGCCCGCTCGTTCCAACCGGCCCAGCCGCTATAGTTCGAAACTCCAGGGCAAAGTCCTGGGCGGTCCTCATCCCCTGCCTCAGGTGGACTAGCCGCTCGCCCGCCTCTCTTCCTTTGGGGGGGTGATTGAAGACTGCCCGGAATAGGCGAGCGAACACCCTGTAGTTGTCCAACGCGTCTCCTCCTTCACTCCAGACCGCGTTGCCCCACTCCAGGGCTTTCCACGAGAGGCAGGAGACGAGGGCGGACACCTTCTCCCGCTCCGATGGAGCCGGGCTGATGGTCGAAAAATAGAGGTCCAGCTGCAGGAGGAATCCCTGGCAATGGACCGCTGTCCCGTCATACTCCCTCGGTCGGTGGCTGGATCCGGTCGCTCAACTGGTCCCGAAGGATCAGGTCCTCTCCTCTTCAGGCATTGGACGACCTGGAGAACCCGATCCATAGCTTCTCCCAAGCTGGCTAGCATGTTGGAGTGCTCCCGGACCCACTCCATAACTCCAGGCATGATCTCCGCTCCTGCTGACTCCATGATTCGGGTGTGTGATTCTGTAGTGGGTGATTTTGGACGGAGTCAGGCGCAGGAGGGTAATTCACAGAAAATGTGGTTTATTCAGGAACACAGCGGTACGCAGCAATGCGTAAAACACTCCAGTGCGGTAAATACGGCGCACTGGAGAAAAGCAAGGCACACGGGTGAATATCCCGGCGATACAAAATACAAAGTAGCTCCACCGAGCTAGAGTCACCTCCACAATAACTAATCACACAAAAAGACAGGAGGGCAGAGGGAACACTTATAAGATACTAATGAGGGGATATGAACCAGGTCTGTGTAATAAACAAGACAAAACAAATGGAAAGATGAGATGAGGAGCGGCAGTGTCTAGAAGGCCGGTGACGATGAACGCCGAAGCCTGCCCGAACAAGGAGAGGAGGCAGCTTCGGAAGAAGTCATGACAGTTATGGATAAACTGTATCATTGTCGGGGCCTTGGCAAGTGGAGAAAGCGGCTAAAGGACCTTAGCAAATATGAACCTTCTCTCCATCCAAAAAATCATGCTAGGAGCATAGGTCCATGGACAATGGAGTGTAGGGAGGAACGGTCTGTGTAGTCACACCACTTCTCCACGACAAAAATGCACCAACTGTGAAAGCAGAGAGCGTGTATAAGGGTCTGGCGCTCTTTTCCAAGAGTCGCAGGTCTCTCTTTACCTTGTTTTGTTCTTTACCGGCTATGCCCCAAAGGCTAAAGCATCCGGGTGAGGATGGAGAATTGCTTCATTTGCACGGTCACAAAAGGGTATAGGCCCTGCATGAAGATAGCTGCCAAGACTGGTCGTAAGCAGGGTCGTAACTGCCGACCGGAAAATCACTGGTCATCGAGGCGCTCAAACATGAGGAGGGAAAGCATACGGCATCACCCACTTCTCCTGGGAGTGTCAGCTCTTCCACCCCGAACGGTGTGGTCACCGGGTTTTGGGATCAGGTCACCCAGGGCCCTATAGGGTTGTCACTTCTACCAGGCTGCAGTAATTCAGTCTGGATAGATGTGGGAAGCGGGCTCTCTCGGGACAGAGCAGCCAGCACCATGATGTAAGACATCAGGCAATGTAGCTTGAAGGAAGAAGGAAACACCTGCAGCACAGTATTCCTAATCGTGGGCAGTAGGACAGCTACATCACTGGTAAGACTTGGCCCTGCTCCATGGAGGAGGGTTGTCAAGAGCAACGACGGTTCCTCAGCCACTCGCTCCCGTAAGATGGGGAGGTAGAGCAGGAAGTGGCCCTGTTGCGTGAACCAATCGTAGTAAATAACGGGATGAGGTAAAGCCAAAGCTTTGTGGACTCGGGAGTACCAGATAGCTGTCTGAGGCTCTGACGCCTGTGAGGGTGCCGCCCCTTTCCCTAAGATCCAGAAAGTAAACTAAGGAATAACTATACTGTTTGATATGAGAGTGTCCTCCATTACAGAGACAAGTTGTCTTTGCCAAGTAGAGAAAGAAATGCCCATCTATCACGTTTCAGGAGAAGTCCCAGATGCAGACAGTGTTGAAGTAACAAAAGTTTATTACAAAAACAGGGGGCAGGCAAATGACAGGTCAAGGGCAGGCAGAGGTCAGTAATCCAGATCAGCGTCCAAAAGGAACAGAACGGCAGGCAGTCTCAGGGTCAGGGTCAGGGTCAGGGCAGGCAGAGGTAAACCGCTGGTAGGCTTGACGAAACAAAACGAACTGGCAACAGACAAACAGAGAACACAGGTATAAATACACTGGGGATAATGGGGAAGATGGGCAACACCTGGAGGGGGGTGGAGACAATCACAAAGAGAGGTGAAACAGATCAGGGTGTGACACCCTCAGAATCCTAAAAAGGGCTGAGAGAGTTTACCAGTGAAACCTGGAAACCTGTCCTCCTGTAGAACGGGGGAGCGTAATGGTTAGGGTTCCCCTGCCTGTCATACAGAGTAGCAGTGCCATATGGTGGGAAAACCGGAGTGGCGCACACCATAACTGGCTTGACTGTGAAAGCCCCGGGGGGGGGAGCCTGAGGGAGGCACTTGGGGGGGAACAAAAAGTGTGTCTCCTCCATTTCCTCATATGAGCACGGTCACAAAAGTGAGCTGCTGCAGAGAGAATAGGGTTTTGTCTTAAAACAGCCCTGCCTACCCACTGCTGTGAAACTCGGAGAGGGAAAGGAGTAGCAACTGTTAAACCCGCAGAGAGAGGGTAGGGCAGAGAGCCGTAGGCCCTGCACACTATCCTCCTCAGCTGCCAGGGCTGCGCCCTAGGATGGTCGACCCTTCTTACCTCCTTTAGGAGGGACAGAGGGGCGGATCCTTGCTGCGGCTGCATCGTAAGACTACTTCCCTGCGCATGTCACACTTCTGCCGCATGGCGGCGACAGTGGGCCCGATCAACTCCTTTGGTGTCACTGGGGCATCCAGGAGGTCCACTTTTTCTTTGTCTGTTCAGCTGCATAAGCTCAGCCCTTTCTCCCACTACTGCTAGGCTCAAGGCTAGACCACAGCCTTGGATGGCACTACTGGAGGCACGGCAGCTCAGGTCTGTAATCTACCAAGCATCTGGGTCTAGGGTGTCCAAGTCCACTTGCTTCCCCACTTCCTCCAGTAACTCAGCCTGATATGACAACAATAAAAATGTCACTTTGAGAGCTCTAATTGCTTGGGCTGAGGCCTTGTACGTCTTCTTTGAAAAGCAGAGGCAGTAAAGCGTTCCGCCTTCCCAGGGAGTGAGGTGCTGGTGTTGTTAGTGACACGGAGCAAGGGGCTGAGGTGGTGAGCCAGTGACGGCTCGACCATGGGAGGGTTGCCAAACCTGGATTCCTCCATATTGTATAAGTCCAGGTTTGGGGTACACTTAGCAAGAATCCTGCTAGTGAGGGTTTTTTCCCATGAGCTCTTAGCTTCCCTGAGGAAAGCTGGTACTGCGGGGAGTAGTTATTTTATCGGGGCTGTATGGGACGAGAGTCTCTAGCAAATATCAGCTTGTGTAAACGGTGTACCAAGCTAGCTAGTTAGGAGTCTTGTGGCTAACAGCTAGCAATATTGAGCACCATATAACACTATAGCCATAACACTACAGCGAGGCTTGTGGGTTGTTAGCTAGCTAGCAGCGACCTCGTGGTGAAAGCGACCTCGTGGTGAAGGTATGCTATGGCTAGCTCAGTGCTGGCTGAAGGATACCATGTGACCGAGTTCGCCTTCAGAAAGAGTTCTCCTGCGACCAACGGCACCATGATGCTCCCCCGACCGACAGCATGAGAGAAGGGAGCTATCAATGTTACCCTGTTGCAGGTAGGGTATGCTAGTGAGCAGTGGTGGAAAAAGTACCCAATTGCCATACTTGAGTAAAAGTAAAGATACCTTAATAAAATATGACTCAAGTAAAAGTGAAAGTCACCTAGTAAAATACTACTTGAGTATTAATCATTTCAATTTCCTTATATTAAACAAACCAGATGGCACGATTTTCGTGTTTTTTAAATTTACAGATTCTGTAGCCAGGAGCACACTCTAACACTCACACATAATTTACAAACTAAGCATTTGTGTTTAGTGAGTCCGCCAGATCAGAGGCAGTAGGGATGACCAGGCATGTTCTCTTGATATGTGCATGAATTGGACAATTTTTCTGTCCTGCTAAGCATTCAAAATGTAACGAGTACTTTTGGGTTTCAGGGAAAATGTATGGTGTAAAAAGTACATTATTTTGTTTGGAATGTAGTGAAGTAAAAGTAAAAGATGTCAAAATATAAATAGTAAAGTACAGATACTCCAAGAAACGACTTAAGTAGTACTTTAAAGTATTTTTACTTAAGTACTTTATACCACTGCTAGTGAGGTTAGTTTGCCTGTCAGAAAGCTAGCCAAGTTAGCTTAAGCCTTGCAGTGTGGGCTTACCGAGTCTCAACTGCTAGAGGTGATGCTAGCTACCAATGGAGACTGAGAAGTAGAAAAGGAATTTCTACACGAAAACAAAAACCTTCCAGTTAGTTCTCAACCTCTCAACAGGGTCTGAACACCTACGCTCGGCAGCGATATCCTTCATGGTTCCCTTGTGAGCAGTTTAGCAGGCAAACAGGTATCCAGTCGATATGAGGAAAGCTAGAGTAGTGACACTCTTCGTGAGGGAGAGAAGCGAGAATAAGCAGAGGGCAGGAGAGTGGTTCGTTTTATGGAAGTGAGGGTCTCACCTCATTCGCCACTCTAACTGTCTGTTTCCAACAGACGCTTTTGATAGGTACTTCCACGAGAGTAGGCGGTCCTAGCGAGCCCCCATGTGAGATATCGAAACAAATAATTGAAAGAGAACCAATCTTAATCATTTTACATTGACAGCTAATGTACAACTATATGAGTGTGAAACCCAGGACAAAAAGTGGCACTGCAGTCAGCTGCCATGGAAACAAAGGTATGCAACATTACAATAACATTATTTTCTGATTTTAAAAAATGTAATGTGACTTCAGGTAACCAAATTACAACCAGATTAAGATTTTTTTTTACTGTGCATGTCATATGGGGGTTAGGATCATGACCATAAAGTCGTTTGCAGGTCAGAAAGAACAGTCCTGCTTTTTTTTAAATGTATTTCTCAAAATACATTATATGATGCTGACCAGGGGCGGTGTGTTCATTAGGGCGATATGGGCGACGCACTGCCAAACGGGAAAAGGAAGGGATTTTTTTTCTAATCAATTATATCACGGCAACAGTAGTTATCAGTGTTCTAATCTAGACGTCTGATCTGCCACTAAATGTCCAATCAGGCTAAAGTCGTGCTTCAAATGTCCCCGCCCGTTTTGGGGCGATTTCAGTCAGGTTGAAAATCGCCCAGAAGTCTCTCATAGCCTCTAATGTAAAATCAATTTTTTTCAAATATCAGAGCTTTCAATACAATCTCTATGGGTTTCTGAGGGCTTGCACTTACGCGCTTTCGTCATACGTAACATAACCATGAACGTAACTAAGAAAAGAGCGGGTAGCCTCATCAATCAATTCACTATTACTGTCAAAATGGCTAGCCTTCAGTGCAACTCGATTGTCTCTTTGAAAGAAGTTCCTTTTTGTCGGCGAACAAATCAAGATAAATTGGCAACGAAACAATTAGGACCTCCCAGACCAAATTTAATAATTCAACAGGTTTCTACTAAACAGAGTCGTGAAAACTGTCTACGAGAATCGAGACGACCTCATAGAATGTTTTGAAGCCATTCGGACGGGTTCATTGGGTTCATTTGACCAGCCCACCGTGAGAGAGGCATCTGGCTACGTGAGGATGCTACATGATGAAGATTTAATTTTTTTCCTGCGGCTTTTTCACAAAATCATGCCCCACGTCGACATTCTGTACCAGAAGCTACAGAAGAAGGACATCGATGCTGTCTTTATCAAACGTGCCCTCGACAGCTTCACAAGCAGTGTGCAGGCCATAAGGTAAGATTAAACAATATCATTCGATCTTTCTCAATGTTCATTTTTACAAATCTATACAATTGGCCAGAATATGGTTGTTCATATTTACAAATCTATACAATTGGCCAGAATATGGTTGTTCATTTTTACAAAGCCATACAGATAGCTGTGTTTACCTTTTCTAGAAATTACTTTCAAATTCTGTTTTCAGGCAAAATGTCTATCACTGTTCATTTTCACAAATCTATACAAGAGGGCAGAATATGGAAGTCTATAAAAATGTCTTATTACCAATAACTTGCATCAATGTTTTCAGTAGCCTCTATCAAAAGCTCCTGCTTGCTTGTTGTGAATTATGCTCAGGTGCACATATTTCCAATTCAACCATGAGGCAAAAAATGTGGTAAAAGCTCTTGTTGATCCTGCAATCTGAACAAATACCAAGATGCTGTATTTTCAGCTGATATTTCATTTGTTTATGGAAATGCATATTGTTTATGCAGTGTTGAGGAATGTGAAAGAACACCCTTGATTATTTTTACTGTGATGACTTATTTTGATTTTGTAAGCCAACACTTTTGAGATCAGTCAATAAATGCTTCTGGTATTGACTTATATGCTGCCCCTGTCTTCATGTTGTTGCTGGACATATCTTTTTAAAAATGTGTGTAGGTCACCTAAATCATCAGAAAAATTGCCCCCCCTGAGAATTTTTTCAGGAGCCGCCACTGATGCTGACACTATATGCATCAATACCTCCCAAAATAAATAATTAGACTAACTAATGCTGCCAGGCTTAAAAGCAGCCCCATGTCATTAAAGTATCCTGAGATTTCAATTACACATGAGATAATGGAATATTAACTCACTAATGACTCCTTGAATCACTCCAGGGGCAGGGACTAGACCTAGACAGGGAGGATTTACATTTTAGCCAGTCATTCAGGATGATGTGTCTGCTAAATGACTTAGATGTAATGTGATGTATAAAAACAAAATCAAACTGGTAATTTATTGTAAGAAAAATAACACCATTCTTAAATTATATTGCAAAAAAACATTTTCAGGAAAAATCTAAGATATCACACAATCTACTTGTATTGCCTAGGTTGAATAAATTAAACCTTATGTGCAATTTATTTACTCGTTGTAAAGTATACTACAAAATAATTGTGCACTGTTGCATCCATCATTCATTTGTGAGAGTTAGTCTGAAATGAAAGCACAGATACGGCAGGAGTGATGGCTAGCACTGTCGCACTGCTCAGGTGTTCCACAGCTAATTGAGCTACGTTAATGAAGTGTTGACGGTTTCGAGTGTAATCTGAAGAGACAGATGTCGCAATACCATGCATCCGAGTTAGGCCACCTGACAGAAGGCTGACGCAAACATGAAAGCAAGTGAAGGGGCTGATACTGTACCGGTCAAGAGGATACATGCTCCTAGTTTTCATGTGGAGTTAATATGCAGTATTATTCTCCCACTACTGATAATGTGGGTGAAATAGTGGCTTTGGGTTGTAAGTGACTGGTCTCCTTTTGGTTGTGTTCCTATTGTTCTTAGAGCACAGTGTCCATAGGTTTCTAGTGCCCAGATTTGTAGGGATGCGTCTCCTACGGGTTAAACCATACTCAATACACTGTGTATTGTTTCTCTAACACATCCCATCTATATATAATATCTATATATTTCTTACATTTTAATATATTAACAGGGGATTGACACCTGATTTGTATTGATTTATACCTCACGTCTACCATTGCCAATAGAGAACATAATGAACGTGAAACTAAAACATAGGCTAGCATGCTTCTGCAGAGCACGGTAACAGAAATGGTTTTACACATTGACTCATACAATAGGCTACACAACAAAGAGATGACTTAATTAAAACCTTCTTTTTTTTTATTCAGTGGGTTCAACTTTGTTAAACATCTTCAACATTTAGTTTTTGATCTCTTTGGTTCTAAAACAGTATACAAAGGGATTTACAAGAGAGGGCCCGAGAATATCTTGGATCATCAAGCCATGACGCTCTTCCAAGGTCAGTACCACACCTAACCTGGTCAAGACTATACGTACAAATAAAGGAACGTAATTGCACACTATCACTATCAAGTGACTAAAGCAAGTACTACATCTTCCTCTTGTCGTTCTTGGAGGACATTTTAACCATAGCAAATATGATCCATACGTAGGACAGGCAAACAAAACAGAACGTGCCAAACAGGAGAAAGGTGACGATGGTTATCATATTGAAATAGTAGCTAGGATTGACACAAGTGGCTCTCACTAAAGCAGCATAATCACAGAAGGTGTATTTGAGGGTTGAGTGGCAGTAAGGGAGAGGAATCAGTGGTGACAGGCATAACAGCCACAAAAGCACAGGCAACCACCCACAGAGCACCCGTCAGAACCAGAGTACGAACATTGGTGAGGATACTTTGATACCTCAGTGGACTATGGATAGCAATCAAACGATTAAAAGCCATGACAGAGATAGCAAACATCTCCTTTACGCCCCCCAGGTGGAAAACAAACTTCTGAATGAAGCAGGGCACATAAGCTATGGTTTAGCACCAGCTACCAGCACACCAATCATAGTTGGACTGACACTGGAGCTGTACAGCATATCAACTAAAGCAAGGTTTCAAATCAGAAGGTACAATGGCTTGTGCAAACGCTTATCATGAAGGATAAAACATATATTTGCCACATTAGCAAGCATGACTAGGACATAGATACACAGAATTACAATCCCTACTGTCAGAGATTTGTCAATTGTGTCAAAACCACCTATGACAAATTGTTGTATTATTTTGCCAGAGACATTTCCCAAGGACATATTCCACTGTCCCTCGAACGTCCAAACAGCTACAAGGGAATAAACAGGTGTCATTCAATGGGACTTCTGAACAGGCACTTCTTACGTGATTAAGAGTGCTGCATTACCGAATAACTGTTATAAATAAATCTTACAACATTTAAGCACAAAAAACTAAGCACATTCTCAATTCTCATTCTCTTATGTTTCTTCATTTTCAAATCAGAAAAAGTGGTCATTAATTAAATATAGTCAAAACAATGAGAAAACAATGTACACCAAACAAACAATAATACTAAGATTGATTATATTGAATCCTGTTAATCTCTTCAAACAGAATCATGATTTGTAATTATGTACATAAAGTACCATCATCCTGTTCTAATATACTACTCATTGAATGTTTTCATATCAACAATCCTGACGCTATTTGGATACTGCATGTATAGGCACATAGTGAGATGATACAGTTATATATCTGGACCTCTAAGACACCTACATAATTCCTTTGGATGAGCTTATCTGGAGATCCTATGGCTATCCTCTCTATGATGGCATGGGATATTTATACATGGTTGGTTCACCTGAGAACCTTCTGGGTAGAGACCCAACAACCAACCATATCCTTGATCTCAAACTGAGATTATAATACATCTACATAATAATCATTTCCCTAACGTCCAAAGCAGGAAAATGGATGGATATTGTCCCTAATGAAGAAGGAAAATACTAGGCATTCAGTGGTTGCTAAATCAAACTATTCTGAATGATTGGAATATGATGTCACTAAATCTTTTACACATGTTACATTTGACCAGAGCCATGCATTTAGAGAGTTGGGCCATTGAAGCAGAGATTTTCTTTTTCTCCAAGTCACAGTTCTGGTCTAGTTAAGGGGTGGTTGCCAAGTTTCTAAATATAGTAAGAATAAAATTATAAACAACTTACTTTAAGATTGAACCTTTCTTGTGACTGTAAAATAAATATTATCATATTTAGTGACAGTACAAACTTGGCCTCATTCCATATACAGTGGGGGAAAAAAGTATTTAGTCAGCCACCAATTGTGCAAGTTCTCCCACTTAAAAAGATGAGAGAGGCCTCGAATTTTCATCATAGGTATACTTCAACTATGACAGACAAAATGAGGAGAAAAAAATCCAGAAAATCACATTGTAGGATTTTTAATGAATTTATTTGCAAATTATGGTGGAAAATAAGTATTTGGTCAATAACAAAAGTTTCTCAATACTTTGTTATATACCCTTTGTTGGCAATGACACAGGTCAAACGTTTTCTGTAAGTCTTCACAAGGTTTTCACACACTGTTGCTGGTATTTTGGCCCATTCCTCCATGCAGATCTCCTCTAGAGCAGTGATGTTTTGGGGCTGTCGCTGGGCAACACGGACTTTCAACTCCCTCCAAAGATTTTCTATGGGGTTGAGATCTGGAGACTGGCTAGGCCACTCCAGGACCTTGAAATGCTTCTTACGAAGCCACTCCTTCGTTGCCCGGGCGGTGTGTTTGGGATCATTGTCATGCTGAAAGACCCAGCCACGTTTCATCTTCAATGCCCTTGCTGATGGAAGGAGGTTTTCACTCAAAATCTCACGATACATGGCCCCATTCATTCTTTCCTTTACACGGATCAGTCGTCCTGGTCCCTTTGCAGAAAAACAGCCCCAAAGCATGATGTTTCCACCCCCATGTTTCACAGTAGGTATGGTGTTCTTTGGATGCAACTCAGCATTCTTTGTCCTCCAAACACGACGAGTTGAGTTTTTACCAAAAAGTTATATTTTGGTTTCATCTGACCATATGACATTCTCCCAATCCTCTTCTGGAACATCCAAATGCACTCTAGCAAACTTCAGACGGGCCTGGACATGTACTGGCTTAAGCAGGGGGACACATCTTGCACTGCAGGATTTGAGTCCCTGGCGGCGTAGTGTGTTACTGATGGTAGGCTTTGTTACTTTGGTCCCAGCTCTCTGCAGGTCATTCACTAGGTCCCCCCGTGTGGTTCTGGGATTTTTGCTCACCGTTCTTGTGATCATTTTGACCCCACGGGGTGAGATCTTGCGTGGAGCCCCAGATCGAGGGAGATTATCAGTGGTCTTGTATGTCTTCCATTTCCTAATAATTGCTCCCACAGTTGATTTCTTCAAACCAAGCTGCTCACCTGTTGCAGATTCAGTCTTCCCAGCCTGGTGCAGGTCTACAATTTTGTTTCTGGTGTCCTTCGACAGCTCTTTGGTCTTGGCCATAGTGGAGTTTGGAGTGTGACTGTTTGAGGTTGTGGACAGGTGTCTTTTTTACTGATAACAAGTTCAAACAGGTGCCATTAATACAGGTAACGAGTGGAGGACAGAGGAGCCTGTTAAAGAAGAAGTTACAGGTCTGTGAGAGCCATAAATCTTGCTTGTTTGTAGGTGACCAAATTTTCCACCATAATTTGCAAATAAATTCATTAAAAATCTTACAATGTTATTTTCTGGATTTTTTTTACTCAATTTGTCTGTCATTGTTGACGTGTACCTATGATGAAAATTACAGGCCTCTCTCATCTTTTTAAGTGGGAGAACTTGCACAATTGGTGGCTGACTAAATACTTTTTTCCCCACTGTAACTGACGACAGATCATTTTCTGCCAAGCCTACTCTGAGCAACTCAGAGACACCATTCGAATGACTTCATACTCGTTACAACCTCATCTTTACGCACAAAGTGACGAAGAGAAAGTGGTCGTGTTTCAATTCTACCTAATTATTTTCTGACTAAATCCGGCTGAGAATATCACAGCGAGATGAGACCATGATCGCTGAAATCGCTTGACACTCCCCTTTCATATGCCATCCCCCCGACTGGGCTCCATTGATCAGAGGTAGAACAAATTGATTATTTGTTTGGATAGGCCAGAAAATGTGACACGTCGCTCCCTATGCAAATGTGGGGTGTGGAACCTGACACTTCAAGTCAGCTCCACTGACAGAGTGGTAGCGGGAAGCAGACAGATGGGGCTTTCTGGCACAATAAGACACTGGACCCTGTGACATTCACAGAGCACTTTGTACACCAAAAATGTCAGTCGGAACCAGACCAGAACCGCTCAAAATCCCCTATCATAAAAGGATTATACTGGGCCGGCCCATTTTTCTGATAGGCTGAAATGAGCTCACGCACACTCATATTTATAGTAAAACGCGGCATCAGCAAAGAGACCTGCTCCGACTCTGTCATCAATTAGACAGCCAAGATCATGGACCGTAAAAAACGGAAAGGGTGCCTATAAATTTAGAAAGAGCACATTCTACATTGGTCACCTCACTCAAAACTTCCTATTTTTGGGGCAGCTAAAACCATGATACGGTCAAACAGTAAAGTGCATTATCCTCATGATTCCTGTAATGAACATGTATGTCCAGCCCCTGTGCCTGTGCCCTCGATGGGGCCTGCTGCTGTGATGAGCGAGCCACTCTCCTCTCCCCCCAAGCATTCGAGAGAAATTACATTTCAAAATGCAATTGCGGGAAAAACACAGCTTTGGAATCTTCATCCCCTTGTCCCTGTCGAAGAGAGAAGGGTCTCAGCCAAATAATTAGGAATTAGAAAACTAGAATGGACTTGACCCATCGTCTGGCGGTATAAAGGTCAGCCATTTTGGTAAGGGAGTTGGTCAACCCATAGAAATAGAATGAATAGAAAGTGTCTCCAGTCATGATGGCATAATGGGTGGATTGACAGACATTTTGATTGTACCCATGCCTAGATTGAAGATGACAAAGGTTAAGACATATCCCATAACTCTTTGCAACAATGGGACAACAGCTATGCTAGCTAGCAACAGCACATTCCCAGCTTCGTGACAATGTAGTCTTAACCTGTATATTTTCGACCTAGACCCATGCAAGGAAGTAAAAGCAGGAAGTGTCCCTTTCAATTTGTGCTTTGATTTGTTGAGTCAACTCAATTGACATTACAAAAAATACATTCCATTGCATAAGCCACATCAGTTAGCATGATTTAAATGAACATTCTTCATTACGTTGGCAATCCAGCTTCAGTTGACAGATCATTCCAAAATACCATGGAAATTATTGGCAAATCACAATACCAGGCAGCCATTGCGAATGTACCGTACCAGTCAAATGACCAGGATTAGAGCCAATATGGCAACAATATGGCAACACAATTTATATTTAAATAATACTATGTAACTTCAAGTGGAACTGACAGTGTTTTAACTACTTTGCAGATATCAAACAAACAGACAATCATAATATCAGTTAAAAACAATATCAAATTCGCAGTTTATGCTTCAAAACCAACTTCATAAGAGGTTTTAAAAATAGGTTCTATTTGACTCAAAATACCATGACGTACAGTGAGGCATTGTTGGCAGCATATATGGATGCAGTTCAATGCATGATTAATATAATTCACCAACACATTTCTTGGTAGTCCAAAAAAATATTGCAATCAGGTTGTAAATCACAGCTGGTCTAGTATATTGTTTGCTGCCACCACCCATTCGGGATGCACCGTTTCAGTTTCAATGACAATATTTTGAACAAAAACAGATGACTGTAACTAAGGCTGGGAATATCAATACAAACTATTCATAGGTTCCACCTCCGTCACTCAGTCGCGTCATGCTATTGTAATGAGCTTTCTCAAGCCGCCCTCTATCGGCAGCGCCATAGTGGTGCCCTAAAGTGGTGATAAGCACAGTCAGTCTGGACGGAGGCTAATTACTGTTTAGTCTAAATTACACTATAGTGCCTCGAAATACGATGACATTGCTAAAGTAGTCAACTATTTAGTAGGAAACAACTTTGCCAGCATTATCATGTCATCAAATGTACTTTAGACAAATGGCAATTTTATCATTAGCTAGCAAAATTCGTCAAAAATAGCTAGCAATGCTAACTTTAGCTAGCTAAAATCCGGTGGCCTCCCCTTAATTTTAGCTAGCTAGCTAACTTTATACTGCATCTAAAGTCAATCTGGTGATATTAATAATGATGACGAAAGGTTTTCCTACTAATTATTTGCCTCCTTTTGAAAGTGATTGTATTTCCAATCCACTGTAATGCACCTTTGATGAAATCAGCGCTCATTGACGATGCATTGAGTAGAATGCTCAGTCCAAAACGAACGTTAAAAACAATATTGTGACAAAACATGCACCCCATGAATAGGGGGTTTACCCCATAAAGTGATTATTTCATTCAATGAAAAACATGTTTTAAGTTTAAATGTTACAACAACGTATAGCTACGTTTTTGTTATTTGGAGTTATTAAAAACTTTTTGATTAGGGTCGCAGCATATTATGCACATCTACAAGCACAGCAGCAAAAGATGGACAAATTACTTATCGATTTTGTTTAAATGCTATATACAGTATATGTACATAAGTGGACATTATAAAGGGCCATATCTTTTCTAATAAAACAATGGCCAGTTTGGGTCACAGTTGCATGTTTTTTTGTAAAAACAAATAGGCTATGTCTGGCCTGCGTTTTTTTCAATATGGCCCGTGCACTGATTGAGTTTGACAGCCTTGGGTTAGCGTATCTATTTATGTAACTAGCTGTTTATTTAGCAAGCTAAAAAACACGGAGCCTAACGTTAGCTAGCTAGTTGCTGCGAGGATGTCATATCATTGAAGGAGTGGGTGAGTGACCAACTTTTTCCCCTCATATCGTTTTTTGTTGGCTACAGCTAGAGATGCTGCAGGTGTAATTTGGTTAGCTCGCAAGTAATGTGAATCGCTTTGCTAGCTAGCTAATTATGCTGAACTTGAACGACTGTTATCCACAGTTGGCATATCTCTTAGTTGTCAATCAAATGTATTTGGCATCGATCAAATGGGTGGGCATGCAGGCAAGTTCCCATTCAGTTGTCAAAACGTGGGTTGGGACAAGCATGCGTTGGCAGGCAAGCTGCAGAAGGACGAGCAGGCGACTATTCCCCATCATTTATCATTGCTATTTTGATGGCCAACTAGCTGAAAAAGTTTGAGAGGGTTTATCTAATGTTCCCTGGTTAGATGTTAGCTTATCTCGCTCTGGCTAGCAGTAGTTGTTGATCTTGTTGTTGTTGATGTGCACAGGCAACTGAGGGAGAGAAGTTTCCAGATGTAAGCAGACTTACATTTGCAGTGTATTTTGAGGCTTTTGGCGACTGCATTCTAAAGATATAAAGTTGTGCTGTTATTCGGTTTTATTTACTGCAGTGTCTATTAATGGTCCAAACGCACGGCCGCTTTCCCACTCTATAATGTGATATCATTTTCACAATTGCCTTACTATACGTCATTCCCAAACATTCTATGAATTTAAGAAAACGTGAAAATGGCCATATCTAAGTGCTCGCTTGTCAGAAAATTAAAAAAAAAAAAAAAAGTGTCATTCTTCCTGGGGGTGTACATGAACAGATTTTAATACGATTTAATGTTGCTAAAATGCTGTCAGTTCCACTTTGTCTAGAATTAGAACCATTTTCTGAATTTGAAAAGTTGGCCCAACTTTTAATACATGGCTCTGCATCTGACTGAATGGGGTGACCAAATGCAGTCACTCTGGGGGCAGGAGGTCAATCCAGTCAGTACTCTCATGTCACATTTCATGAATTTTGCGTGGACACTAGGTTGATCATGTGAACATAAATAAAAGAAATATATGCCATTTAGCAGACACTTTTATCCAAAGCAACTTACAGTCATGCATGCATACATTTTATATATAGGTGGTCCTGGGAATTGAACCCACTACCCTGGCATTACAAGCACCAACCAAGCTACAAAAGGAGCACATTGTGGATAACCTACAGCTTTGAGAGGTATGTCTCTACTGTTCAGAAGAGGTTAGTGTTTTTGTGATCGTCAGGCACCTATAGGCCTACTGGTTGAAAAGTAGTCACTTAACCCTTAAAACTTCCTCTGATGATTTATCCAAACAAAAATAAATTTCAAGTAAAAATACTGTATATAAAACCTAAGTTGCTACTTTGTATAAGGGTAGATGTGACTGACATGTTGTTTCATGTTCTTGCAAGACTTAGAAGTTTGTTAGAAGTGTATATGATTCTCAGAGGGAACCCCTGTCTTTCAACAACATACAACAAATGAAGTCTTGAAGGATTACTGTCTAATTAGTGTATTTTTCATACACTAAGTTCCCTTGTGTGTGATTAGTGAGGATTGTGTGTGTGTGTGTCTGTGTGTTTGCGAGTGTGTGTGTGTGTGTGTGTGTCTGTGTGTTTGCGAGTGTGTGTGTGTGTGTGCGCATGTGTGTGTGTCTGTGTTTCTGTTTTGTTGTTATGATTTCACTATGCATGCAAGAAACAATGGTCTTGGGCCTTCTCTCAACAAATTATATTTATATAATGTACATATCATAATAACTAAGCTATTTTTTCTTCTGCATGTTGTCCATTTTTGTTTAGCTAAAATGTATTTCTAATGGTGTGTGTCTTCATTGAAATCACACCACAGACTTTCAACCACTTTTGAGCAAAAATCCCAGAACCACACGGGGGGACCTAGTGAATGACCTGCAGAGAGCTGGGACCAAAGTAACAAAGCCTACCATCAGTAACACACTACGCCGCCAGGGACTCAAATCCTGCAGTGCCAGACATGTCCCCAGTACATGTCCAGGCCCGTCTGAAGTTTGCTAGAGTGCATTTGGATGATCCAGAAGAGGATTGGGAGAATGTCATATGGTCAGATGAAACCAAAATATAACTTTTTGGTAAAAACTCAACTCATCGTGTTGGGAGACAAAGAATGCTGAGTTGCATCCAAAGAACACCATACCTACTGTGAAGCATGGGGGTGGAAACATCATGCTTTGGGGCTGTTTTTCTGCAAAGGGACCAGGACGACTGATCCGTGTAAAGGAAAGAATGAATGGGGCCATGTATCGTGAGATTTTGAGTGAAAACCTCCTTCCATCAGCAAGGGCATTGAAGATGAAACGTGGCTGGGTCTTTCAGCATGACAATGATCCCAAACACACCGCCCGGGCAACGAAGGAGTGGCTTCGTAAGAAGCATTTCAAGGTCCTGGAGTGGCCTAGCCAGTCTACAGATCTCAACCCCATAGAAAATCTTTGGAGGGAGTTGAAAGTCCGTGTTGCCCAGCGACAGCCCCAAAACATCACTGCTCTAGAGGAAATCTGCATGGAGGAATGGGCCAAAATACCAGCAACAGTGTGTGAAAACCTTGTGAAGACTTACAGAAAACGTTTGACCTGTGTCATTGCCAACAAAGGGTATATAACAAAGTATTGAGAAACTTTTGTTATTGACCAAATACTTATTTTCCACCATAATTTGCAAATAAATTCATTAACAATTCTACAATGTGATTTTCTGGAGAAAAAAAATCTCATTTTGTCTGTCATAGTTGACGTGTACCTATGATGAAAATTACAGGCCTCTCTCATCTTTTTAAGTGGGTGAACTTGCACAATTGGTGGCTGACTAAATACTTTTTTTCCCCACTGTATGGTTGCTACTATTATGGTTCTGAATGGGCAATGAAAGCTAATTATGATAGCTTATCCACACACACATTGTTCTCTTGGTCTGTTCACACCTCAGAACATTACATCTCAGAACATTACACCTCAGAACATTACACCTCAGAACATTACACCTCAGAACACTACACCTCAGAACACTACACGTCAGAACATTACACCTCAGAACGTTACACCCCAGAACGTTACACCTCAGAACATTACACCTCAGAACACTACACCTCAGAACATTACACCTCAGAACACTACACCTCAGAACGTTACACCCCAGAACGTTACACCTCAGAACATTACACCTCAGAACACTACACCTCAGAACATTACACCTCAGAACATTACACCTCAGAACATTACACCTCAGAACACTACACCTCAGAACATTACACCTCAGAACACTACACCTCAGAACATTACACCTCAGAACATTACACCTCAGAACATTACACCTCAGAACGTTACACCTCAGAACACTACACCTCAGAACATTACACCTCAGAACATTACACCTCAGAACATTACACCTCAGAACACTACACCTCAGAACACTACACCTCAGAACATTACACCTCAGAACACTACACCTCAGAACATTACACCTCAGAACATTACACCTCAGAACACTACACCTCAGAACATTACACCTCAGAACATTACACCTCAGAACACTACACCTCAGAACATTACACCTCAGAACATTACACCTCAGAACATTACACCTCAGAACATTACACCTCAGAACACTACACCTCAGAACATTACACCTCAGAACACTACACCTCAGAACACTACACCTCAGAACATTACACCTCAGAACACTACACCTCAGAACATTACACCTCAGAACATTACACCTCAGAACACTACACCTCAGAACATTACACCTCAGAACATTACACCTCAGAACATTACACCTCAGAACAGTCTCTGGGGCTGTCACCTACTTTAACAAATTATTAATGCTGGAACCCTCTGGGGTGGTTTAACAGACTGCTGCTGCCTGCTGTTCCTAGGGAATTTATAAATGTTTACTAATATCATTAGACAAGCTGGGCATTGGGATTACAATATATTTTCCCATTGACCCTTAGCGATCCCCTGGCACTGCACTGTCTGTGAAAGGGTGACTACACTATTGAATAAAATGACCTTGTCCAAAGAATGAAAGGTTGAGAGAGAGGGGAGCTCAAGGGAATACAATTTTTAAAAGGTAGCAGCCAAAGTCATCATCAAAAATAATACAGTCACGACCTAAATTATTGGCACCCTTGATAAAGATGAGCAGAAAATACTGTCTAAAATAAATCACATAAATACTGAGCTACTGTATATTTTATGCTGAAAAAAAAAAAAAAATATATATATATATATTATTTTATACTAATACAATAGCTCAGAGAAAAATATGTTGTTTAACAAGTCAAAAAATCAAAATAAAATAAAATATATAGGTGTCAAAATTATTGGCACCCCTGTTTTTAATACTTTTTGCACCCTCCCCTTGCGGGGATAACGGCACGTTGCCTTTTTTTAATAATGTTTTATTAGATTGAAGAACACATTTATACGAATTTTGACACCCTATCTTTTTTTTAGATTTTTTGTATTACTTATTAAAGAAAATATTTTTCTTTGAGCAATTGTGTTATTATAAAATAATCTAATTTAAAAAAAATTACATACATTATAGCTCAGTATTTGTATTATTTATTTTATAGTATGTTTTGCTCATCTTTATCAAGGGTGCCGATAATTTGTGTTGTGACTGAATTATGTGGAGGAGGAAGGAACGTCCTCACAGAACTAGGTCCTATCCTGAGATCTGTGCATGTAATTCAGCATTGTCATCAACGCAAGATTTATGAGAAAGATTGGGTTGTCTTATTAGGGATTTGGCCCTCAATGATTACAGTTCACTCATGAAAGGACGCAGGGCCCAATTCAACCAATTACAGAAAAAAGGAAAACTCAAAATATGTCCGTCTTTATGTGTCTTATAGGCCTTTGAGCCAATCAGCATGTATGCATGTTCTAGTGTGCAGTTTTTACACCTGTTTTTGGATACCAGTCAGTATATAGTTGCCTAATGAGAATCATGACGTGGGATTCCTCAAGTGGCTGAGAGAAGGTGGCTCACTATAAGAAAGTCAGAAATTGAATACATTCAGAGACATCCAATGCCAGTCTGGTCAGAGTGTTGTCTATCAGCTGTGTGTCTGACACTTAAAAAGAGCATAGAAGCCTGGCGTACAAGGCTGGACTGGTAAGTATAGAACTAAACAATCCATTAACAAAACTTGACCTTGTAACCAAAAGTATGTTTTCTAAATTATATGATTCTCATTATGTAATTTATGTTACAATCAATACACCAGTTTGACAATGCAGACTGTTTTTGTGCAATTATTTTCACAGATCGTATCAGTGATCACAGAGTTATACTGTCCTGATAGTGGTACATGGCTGGGATATTCAAGCATGTGCTGGGAGTTGGTGATGTTGGCCTACATTTAAAACATGTCTGGCACACTCTCCATTAGAGATTCTGCATTTCACTGTAGATCAATTTACAATCTTTTGCCTCTTTTTTTTGTAATTATTTTACAGGAACATGGAGCCAAACAACAGAACAACATATACGGTAACAGAATTCATCATCACAGGAATGGATGATGTGCCTCACCCAAAGCTGGTTGGAGCAGCCATTCTGTTCATCCTCTTTCTCATTCTGATCGGATGCATCACCAACATTTGTATTGTAGCATTCAACAAGCCTCTGCACACCCCCATGTACCTTTTTATTTGCACGCTGGCAATGGTAGACATAGTCTACACCAGCGGTATTAGTGTTACAATGCTTAACGTTCTTCTTGGTGAGGAGAGAAGAGTCCGCTATGCACCCTGCATGATACAGTGCTTCCTATTTCATTTAGGAAGCACTATGGAACCCTTTACTATTGCGCTGATGGCTTATGATCGCCTTATTGCAATTTCACATCCTCTTCGATATCAGACTATCTTAACTAAGACAAGTGTATGCTTACTTATAATAGCCACTTGGGCAGTAGGCTGCTTATTTGCCGGTTTGTGGACTGGCATGGTGAACAATCTGCCCTTCTGTGGCTCAAATAAACTCCCATACAGCTTTTGTGAATATGCAGCCTTAGTAAGAGCAGCATGTGTTAATCCTACATATTATTTCACCGTAGCTTCTACTGTGGCGACTGCTATGTTATTGGTTAATTTAGCCCTGATATTCTTCTCATACATGAAGATAGTTTATGAAGTGATGAAAATGTCTTCATCGAAAGACAGAGGGAAAACATTTAACACCTGTGTGTCTCACATTATAGTGGTGGCTTGCTTCTTTATCCCCAAGGTGGTGTTAATATTGATCACCAGGTTTGGTTTGGTTCTCACGCTTTCTCAAAGAAATGGCCTAATTATTGGCTCTACTCTGGGGCCCTCTCTTGTGAACCCATTTGTGTATTGTCTCAAAACCAAGGAGATCCGAGGGCGCCTGAAAAATATTTTCAAGAGAACTGAAATTACTCCAAATATGTAACGGTTAGGGTTACCAAAGCCATTTCTTGTCTCTTGTTTGTTCCAAGCAAAAGTGGTTTAGTCAACATTGTTTCCATGTTTTTCATCATCAATGTAATCACGTTGCATCAATGTTGAGTTTTGATTGAATTTGCTAAAAGTCATCAGCGGTTTCATCTCAATTTAACACATCAGGTTTCAACTGTGAATCATCAATAGAGTGTCAAGGTTTGGTTGATTTAGATCACAGGTGTCAAACTCATTCCATGGAGAGCAAAGTGTCTGCGGGTTTTCACTCCTGCCTTGTACCTGACTGATCACTTAAGGTCACTGGTTAGTTAGGAACTCCCCTCACCTGATACTCTAGGTCTTAATAGGACACAAATTGTAAGGAAATATCAAAAATCAGTAGACACTGACATTCCTGATTTAGATTATTTTGATGTTTGTTGACAACTCAATTAAATGTCAGTCAAAATTTGATTTTTGATCTGACATTTTAGCCCATTCGAACCGTATGAAATGTTATCTACTGTTAAATGCACTTTTAATAAAATGTCAAGTGTTAGCGTAAAGCATATATAGTAACGGATCACAATTGGATTATTGCAGTATTACCTGTCAAATACGATCTGATCTACACCCTCGACTGCTTACTGCATTATTGTTGCAGTTCTTAAGATTGCGAGCACCCAAGGCCGCCTCAAAACCTTTTCTACCTGCAGTGGTCAGCTGATCATCATTGCCCTCTATATTCTACCCAGGTTCTGTATTTATCTGTCCAGTAACATCGGCATTAGATTCAGCACTGATTTACGTATTGTTATTATCGTGTTGTAAAGCCTGCTCCCTCCTATGATCAATCCACTGATATACTGTTTCAACACAAAATATATAAAACAGAGCTTGATGAAAAGATTTCTGAAGATCAACTGATCCACAGAAAGAGAGTGTCTCTGCTGTATCTTAATGATTTAGCTACTCTACTACACAAATAGTTTTGCAATTGTCTGATATCATGCAATACATGATGTTGTACAGATGCTTAATAATGAGTATTGTTTATAAAAAAACGCATCAAAACAAAAATGTATTTAGCATCTATTTCTATCTAATGTATTGTTATTTAGCATTGAATGGCTTAGTAAATGTTTTACTTTGAAAGTGGGTGAACACATCATTCATCACTACCCAATGCCATTATAATTTTCAAAGCTAGAATCTGCAGTTGCTACATCAATTTTTGGACTCATAAATTAATTATATATACCCCTCAAATTCAAAGCTGGACCTTGAAGCCAGTTCCACTGCTTTAAAAAAAAATATTCCCCTCTAATCAAGGACTAATTTTGACCTGGGATATTAGTGATCAGGTAGAACAGAAAACCAGCAGGCGCCGGACCTCATAGGGTAAGATTTGAATACCCCTGATATATACCCATTGTTTCTTCAAGAATATAACTTATACATGCCTCATGAGCTTAGTTCAACTGTCGTACCCCATCATAACCCAAAATATAAGCTTGTTTGACTCCATATTTGTAAACAATGTAATTGTAAGCAAACACTGTTTAGCCTTAAAACATGGTTACAACAAAAAATGTTATATCATGGATTCCTGGCATCCATGGCTATGAATTTGAGAGTGGTTACATTTATCCAGGCCTATCCCTCAGCTTTTTACCAAAACAGAGGCAGGGTGTCCGCTTTGATTTTGTTTCTACTAAGGATTCTAGCTATAAGGTGTCTTGTTATAAGGTTCCCAGAATACTCTTTATTGTTGCAGCAGTGCCATAATTGTATCTGAAACAAAGGTTGTATGCACACTGTGATTGAATTCCGGCCTTGCAAGCAAACATGCAAGCAACATGAGGCCAATTCCATTTCTCCCACTAAATCCTTCCCAAAGTGTGCACTTGTTCACTCCCTCATGGACCTTCAAAGAAAGGACTGGTTTGGGTAATATGGTAGAGGATCTCCTTTCAGAGAGACATAAGGGACTGTAACATGCTCTGTTTTCCGAAATCATGGCTCTCTCCGGATATATTGTCCCCGTCCATACAGCCAGCGGTGGTCTCCGTTCTTCGCACGGACAGGAAGAAAGAACTCTCTGGGAAAAACAGAGATGGAGGGGTATGTCTCATGATTAACAACTCATGTTGTGATTGTGGTAACGTACAGGAACTCAATTCATTTTGTTCTTCCAATCTGGAATACTTCACCATCAAATGCCGACAGCATTACCTCCCGAGAAAATGTTATTTGGTTATTGTCACTGCCGTGTATATTTCCCTCCGAGCCGACTGTCACGACTTCCTCCGAAGCTGCCTCCTCTCCTTGTTCGGGCAGGCTTCGGTGTTCGTCTTCACCGATCCTCTAGCCACTGCCGCTACTCATCTCATCATTCCATTTGTTTTGTCTTGTTTATTACACACACATGGTTTTCAATTCCCCTCATCAGTACCTGTATAAGTGTTCCCTCTGCCCCCTTGTCTTTGTGTGTGATTGCTTATTGTGGAGGTTAGTTTAGCTCGGTGTATTTTGTATCGCCGGGATATTCACCCGTGTGCCTTGTTATTTCCAGTACGCTGTATATTTCCGCACTCGAGGGTTTGACGCGTTGCTGCGTACCGCTGTGTCAACGGAATAAACCTGTTATTCTGTGATTTACCCTCCTGCGCCTGACTCCTTCATCGCCACACCGACACAGCGACGGCTCACAAGGAACTACACTGCATTAAGATTGCACTGAATGAGTTGTACAAGGCCATTAATCAACAGGAAAACGCTCATCCAGATGCAGCGCTCCTAGTGGCCGGGGACTTTAATGCAGGGAAACTTAAATCCGTTCTACCTAATTTCTACCAGCATGTTAAATGTGCAACCAGAGGGAAAAAAACTCTAGACCACCTTTACTCCACACACAGAGACGCATACAAAGCTCTCCCTCGCCCTCCATTTGGCAAATCTGACCATAACTCTATCCTCCTGATTCCTGCTTATAAGCAAAAACTGAAGCAGGAAGCACCAGTAATTCGGTTAATAAAAAAGTGGTCAGATGACGCAGATGCTAAGCTACAGGACTGTTTTGCTAGCACAGACTGGAACATGTTCCGGGATTCTTCAGACAGCATTGAGGAGTACACCACATCAGTCACTGGCTTCATCAATAAGTGCATCGATGATGTCGTCCCCACAGTGACCGTACGTACATACCCCAACCAGAAGCCATGGATTACAGGAAATATCCGCACTGAGCTAAAGGGTAGAGCTGCCGCTTTCAAGGAACGGGACTCTAACCCGGACGCTTATAAGAAATCCCGCTATGACCTCCGACGAACCATCAAACAGGCAAAGAGTCAATACAGGTCTAAGATTGAATCATACTACACTGGCTCTGACGCTCGTCGGATGTGGCAGGACTTGAAAACTATTACAGACTACAAAGGGAAGCACAGCCGCGAGCTGCCCAGTGACACAAGCCTACCAGACGAGCTAAACCACTTCTATGCTCGCTTCGAGGCAAGCAACACTGAAGCATGCATGAGAGCACCAGCTGTTCCGGATGACTATGTGATCACGCTCTCCGTAGCCGATGTGAGTAAGACTTTTAAGCAGGTCAACATTCACAAGGCCGCAGGGCCAGACGGATTACCAGGACGTGTACTCCGAGCATGTGCTGACCAACTGGCAAGTGTCTTCACTGACATTTTCAACATATCCCTGACTGAGTCTGTAATACCAACATGTTTCAAGCAGACCACCATAGTCCCCGTGCCCAAGAACTCTAAGATAACCTGCCTAAATGACTACCGACCCGTAGCACTGACGTCTGTAGCCATGAAGTGCTTTGAAAGACTGGTCATGGCTCACATCAACAGCATAATCCCAGAAACCCTAGACCCACTCCAATTTGCATACCGCCCCAACAGATCCACAGATGATGCAATCTCTATCGCACTCCACACTGCCCTTTCCCACCTGGACAAGAGGAACACCTACGTGAGAATGCTATTCATTGACTACAGCTCAGCATTCAACACCATAGTGCCCTCTAAGCTCATCACTAAGCTAAGGATCCTGGGACTAAACACCTCCCTCTGCAACTGGATCCTGGACTTCCTGACGGGCCGCCCCCAGGTGGTAAGGGTAGGTAACAACACATCTGCCACACTGATCCTCAACACGGGGGCCCCTCAGGGGTGCGTGCTCAGTCCCCTCCTGTACTCTCTGTTCACCCATGACTGCATGGCCAGGCACGACTCCAACACCATCATTAAGTTTGCCGACGACACAACAGTGGTAGGCCTGATCACCGACAACGATGAGACAACCTATAGGGAGGATGTCAGAGATCTGGCCGTGTGGTGCCAGGACAACAACCTCTCCCTCAACGTGACCAAGACAAAGGAGATGATTGTGGACTACAGGAAAAAAAAGAGGACTGAGCACGCCCCCATTCTCATCGACGGGGCTGTAGTGGAACAGGTTGAGAGCTTCAAGTTCCTTGGTGTCCACATCACCAACGAACTATCATGGTCCAAACACACCAAGACAGTCGTGAAGAGGGCACGACAAAGCCTATTCCCCCTCAGGAGACTAAAAAGATTTGGCATGGGTCCTCAGATCCTCAAAAAATTCTACAGCTGCACCATCGAGAGCATCCTGACTGGTTGCATCACCGCCTGGTATGGCAACTGCTTGGCCTCTGACCGCAAGGCACTACAGAGGGTAGTGCGTACGGCCCAGTACATCACTGGGGCAAAGCTCCCTGCCATCCAGGACCTCTATACCAGGCGGTGTCAGAGGAAGGCCCTCAAAATTGTCAAAGACTCCAGCCACCCTAGTCATAGACTGTTCTCTCTGCTACCGCACGGCAAGCGGTACCGGAGTGCCAAGTCTAGGTCCAAAAGACTTCTCAACAGCTTCTACCCCCAAGCCATAAGACTCCTGAATAGCTAATCATGGCTACCCGGACTATTTGCACTGCCCCCCCACCCCATCCTTTTTACGCTGCTGCTACTCTGTTAAGTATTTATGCATAGTCACTTTAACTCTACCCACATGTACATATTACCTCAACTAGCCGGTGCCCCCGCACATTGACTCTGCAACGGTACCCCCCTGTATATATAGCCTCTCTACTGTCACTTTATTTTACTGTATATATAGCCTCCCTACTGTCACTTTATTTTACTTCTGCTCTTTTTTTCTCAACACTTTTTTTGTTGTTGTTTTATTCTTACTTTTTTTGTTTAAAATAAATGCACTGTTGGTTAAGGGCTGTAAGTAAGCATTTCACTGTAATGTCTGCACCTGTTGTATTCGGCGCATGTGACCAATAAAATTTGATTTGATTTGATTTGTCTGGTCTTTATTGTTTACACCTGTTTCCAATTATGTTGTATTGTATTCCCTTTATAACCCTCTGTCTCTCATTGTGTATTGTGTGTGATTGTTTTTCGTCATTTTCGGCTGTTGCTATTTTGTGTGCGGGTTAGTTGTTCCTCTCTGTTTGGAGGTTTGTTTTGTTACTTTGTATTTACTTTGTACAGTAAAGTACGTGCCAGTAGCTCGGTGTCCTGCTCTTGACTTCACCCACCGCATACACGTCGCACTGACAGAATCACACACCAAGACATGGAGTCAGCAGGAGCGGCGGTGCCAGCTGGATCAATGGAAGAACGCGTAGAACAACAAGCGGCCATGATCCAGGCTCTCGGCACCGCCATGGAATGGGTGGTGAGCACCATGGAGCGATGGGAAAGAGGAGGTTTGCCTTCACCTCCTCCGACGATACCACCACCATCAGCGATGCCCATCGCTTCACCTCCGGGGTCCAGTGGGATTCGGCTCTCGCTCCCGAGGGCTTATGATGGCACAGCTGCCGGGTGTCAGGGTTTCCTGCTCCAGGTCGAACTCTACCTGGCAACCATCCACCTGGTGCCCTCGGGATACGAGAGCGTGTCCGCCCTCATCTCCTGTCTGTCCGGCAAGGCGCTGGAGTGGGCCAACGCCGAGTGGGGGGGAATAGACGCCGCTACTGTCAACTATACCAGGCGGTGCTTCTACACCTGCATTACTAGCTGTTTGGGGTTTTAGGCTGGGTTTCTGTACAGCACTTCGAGATATTAGCTGATGTAAGAAGGGCTATATAAAATAAAATTGATTGAATTGATTGAACTATGCGGAATTCACCCGCCGCTTCAGGGCAGTATTCGATCATCCACCAGAGGGTAAAGCGGCGGGTGAGCGTCTATTCCACCTCAGACAGGGGAGGAGGAGCAAACAGGAGTTCGCACTGGACTTCCGGACGCTGGCTGCCAACGCGGGATGGAATGAGAGGGTCCTCATCGACCACTACAGATGTAGCCTGAGGGAGGACGTGCGTCGGGAATTGGCCTGCAGGGACACCAACCTAAGCTTCGACCAACTGTTGGATATGTCGATTCTCCTGGATACCCTGTTGGCTACCCGCGGACGTCCGGACTCGGGGCCGTCCATTCCATCCCCCAGTACCTCCAAGCTGACCCCTATGGAGCTCGGAGTTGCTGGCACAAGGGAGACCAGGAGAGAGGCCATCCCCTGCAACAACTGTGGCCTCAGAGGACACACTGCTGGTCGGTACTGGGGAGGGTCTCCTAGGAATCGAGGCAGTAGGTAGCGCACTGATGAATCATTCCAGGTGAGTAGGCACCCAACTCACCCAGAGCTCCCTGTTGCGCATATGTGTATTAAAGTTGTGTTTCCCGAGGTTTCTCCTCATTCCCAGCATAAGGCGCTAGTAGATTCAGGCGCAGCTGGGAATTTTATCGATCGCCACTTCACCTATAAGTTAGGGATTCCTATTGTTCCAGTTGATGTGCCCTTCCCTATCCATGACCTAGATAGCCGCCTTTTGGGGTCTGGGTTGATTAGGGAGGTCACGGCGCCTCTCAGGATGAAAACGCAGGAGGGCCATGATTGATTCTCCTGCGTTTCCCTTGGTGTTGGGGCTTCCCTGGTTAACTTCTCATGACCCCAACATTTCATGGCAACAGAGGGCTCTCAAGGGATGGTCTAATCAGTGTTTGGGAGGTGTGTAGGTGTTTCTGTAGGGGCAACGACGGTGGAAAGTCCGAACCAAGTTCCCACCATGCACATTCCACCTGAATATGCCGATTTGGCTCTCGCCTTCTGTAAAAAGAAGGCGACTCAATTACCACCCCATTGACAGGGGGATTGTGCGATAAACCTCCAAGTAGGCGCTGCGCTTCCCCGAAGTCATGTCTCAGGAGGAGACGGCGGCTATGGAGACATATGTCGCCGAATCTCTTGAGACAGGGATACATACGGCCGTCCACTTCCCCTGCGTCATCACGTTTCTTTTTTTGTGAAGAAGAAGGATGGGGGTTTACGCCCATGTATTGACTACCGTGGTCTCAACCAGATCACAATCAAATACAGCTATCCTCTCCCTCTGATTGCTAGTATGACGGAGTCATTACACGGGGCGCGATTCTTCACAAAATTGGATCTCAGGAGCGCGTACAACCTGGTTCGCATTAGGGAGGGAGATGAGTGGAAGACAGCATTCAGAACCACCTCGGGTCACTATGAGTACCTCATCATGCTATATGGGTTAATGAATGCTCCTTCAGTCTTCCAATCGTTTGTGGATGAGATTTTCCGGGACTTGCATGGACAGGGTGTAGTGGTGTATATTGATGACATTCTAATATACTCCGGTACACGAGCTGAGCATGTGTCCCTGGTTCGTCGGGTCCTTGGTAGACTGTTGGAACATGACCTAGATGTGAAGGCGGAGAAATGTCTGTTCTTCCAGAAGTCCATCTCCTTCCTGGGACACCGGTTGTCAGCGTCAGGGGTGGAGATGGAAATTGACCGTGTTTCAGCCGTGCGCAATTGGCTACCGGAGGTTCATCTGGGGCTTTGGGCAGGTAGCAGCTCCCATTACCTCCCTGCTAAAGGGGGGTCCGGTGCATCTGCAGTGGTCGGCTGAGGCGGACAGAGCTTTTAGGCATCTGAAGGACCTGTTTACCTCGACTCCAGTGCTGGCACATCCGGATCCCTCTTTGGCGTTCCAAGTCGAAGTGGATGCGTCCGAGGCTGGGATCGGTGCAGTACTGTCTCAGCGCTCGGGTACGCCACCTAAACTCCGACCCTGTGCTTTATTTTCTAAGAAGCTCAGTCCGGCGGAGCGCAATTATGATGTGGGGGACAGGGAGCTGTTAGCTGTGGTTCAAACCCTGAAGGTGTGGAGACATTGGCTTGAGGGGGCTAAACACACTTTTCTCATTTTGACTGACCATCGTAACCTGGAGTACATCTGGGCGGCGAGGAGGCTGAACCCTCGCCAGGCAAGGTGGGCTATGTTTTTTACCCGATTTGTATTTACGCTCACCTATAGACCAGGGTCACAGAGCGCTAAGGCAGACGCCCTGTTCCGACTATATGACACAGAGGAGAGGTCCATTGAGCCCACTCCCATACTTCCGGAGTCTTGTCTGGTGGCACCGGTGGTATGGGAGGTTGATGCGGACATCGAGCGGGCGTTACGTACCGATCCTACTCCCCCACAGTGTCCAGAGGGTCGTATGTACGTGCCGCTCGAGGTTCGTGATCGATTGATATATTGGGCTCACACGTCACCCTCCTCTGGTCATCCTGGGATTGGTCGGACAGTGCACTGCCTTAGTGGGAAGTACTGGTGGCCCACTTTAGCTAAGGACGTGAGGGTTTATGTTTCCTCCTGCTCGGTGTGAGCCCAGTGTAAGGCGCCTAGACACCTGCCCAGAGGGAAATTATAACCCCTACCCGTACCACAACGGCCGTGTCTCACCTATCGGTGGATTTTGTCACGGACCTTCCCCCCTCCCAGGGGAACATGACGATCTTGGTCGTTGTGGATCGGTTTTCGAAGGCCTGCCGTCTCATTCATGTGCCTGGTCTCCCTACAGCCCTACAAACTGCTGACACCCTGTTTACACACGTCTTCCGGCACTACGGGGTACCTGAGGATATAGTGTCTGATCGGGGTCCCCAGTTCACCTCTAGAGTCTGGAGGGCGTTTATGGAACGTCTGGGGATCTCGATTAGCCTTACCTCAGGCTTTCACCCTGAGAGTAATGGGCAGGTGGAGAGAGTGAACCATGATGTGGGTAGGTTTCTGAAGTCCTATTGCCAGGACCGGCAGGGGGAGTGGTCAGAGATAGCCCAAAACTCACTCCGCCACTCCTCAACTAACCTTACGCCTTTCCAGTGTGTGCTAGGTTATCAGCCGGTCCTGGCACCTTGGCATCAGAGCCAGATCGAAGCCCTTGCGGTGGACGAGTGGTTTCGGCGCTCGGAAGAAACCTGGAACGCTGCGCATGTCCATCTGCAGCGGGCTATCAGGCGGCAAAAGTCGAGCGCCGATCGCCACCGCAGTGAGGCTCCGGTGTATGCACCGGGAGATCGGGTCTGGCTCTCGACCCGAAACCTGCCCCTTCGCCTGCCCTGCCGGAAGCTGGGTCGGCGGTTTGTGGGGCCATTTAAAGTCCTGAGGAGATTGAACGAGGTATGCTATAGGTTACAACTGCCCATTAATTACCGCATTAACCCCTCGTTCCATGTGTGTCTCCTCAGGCCGGTAGTAGCTTGTCCACTCCAGGAGAGTGAGGTACGAGAGGCTCCTCCGCCCCCACTGGACATCGAGGGGGCTCCGGCGTACTCAGTCCGTTCCATCTTGGATTAAAGGCGTCGGATGGGGGGCCTGCAGTATCTCGTGGAGTGGGAGGGGTACGGTCCGGAGGAACGGTGCTGGGTCCCTAGGAGGGACAACCTAGATCCCTCCATGTTGAGGGATTTCCACCGGAGTCATCCGACTCGCCCTGCTCCGCGTCCTCCTGGCCGTCCCCGAGGCCGGGGTCGGCGCACGGCTGGAGCCGCACGTCGAGGGGGGGGTACTGTCACGGATTCAGCCGAGGCTGCTCATCTTCCTTGCTCGGGCAGGCTTCGGCGTTCGTTGTCCCTGGAGAACTAGCTGCTACCGATCTATGTTTCGGTGGTTGTCTTGTCTGGTCTTTATTGTTTACACCTGTTTCCAATTATGTTGTATTGTATTCCCTTTATAACCCTCTGTCTCTCATTGTGTATTGTGTGTGATTGTTTTTCGTCATTTTCGGCTGTTGCTATTTTGTGTGCGGGTTAGTTGTTCCTCTTTGTTTGGAGGTTTGTTTTGTTACTTTGTATTTACTGTGTACAGTAATGTACGTGCCAGTAGCTCGGTGTCCTGCTCTTGACTTCACCCACCGCATACACGTCGTACTGACACTGCCATGCTGACCCTCAACACAGGGGCCCCACAGAGGTGCGTGCTCAGCCCCTGCCTGTACTCCCTGTTCACCCATGAATGCGTGGCCACGCATGTCTCCAACTCAATCATCAAGTTTGCTGAAGACACAACAATGCCGAGACAGTCTACAGGGAGGAGGTGAGTGCCCTGGTGGAGTGGTGCCAGGAACAGTACCTCTCGCTCAACGTCAACAAAACGAAGGAGCTCATCGTGGAATACAGAAGACAGCAGAGAGAGCATGCCCCCATCCACATCGACGGGCCGTAGTGGAGAGGGTCAAAAGCTTAAAGTTCTTCAGCGTGCATGTCACTGAGGACCTGAAATGGTCCCTTCACACCGACAGAGTGGTGAAAAAGGCGTAACAGTGCCTCTTCAACCTCAGGAGGCTGAAGAAATTTGTCTTGACCCCTAAGACCATCACAAACTTCTACAGATGCACCATAGAGAGCATTCTGTCGGGCTGTATCACGGCCTGGTACTGCAAATGCCCCGCCCACAACCGCAGGTGCGGACCACCCAAAGCATCATCAGGGGCACACTGCCTGCCCTCCTGGACATCTACAGCACCCAGTCTCACAGGAAGGCGAAGAAGATCATCAAGGACCTCAGCCACCCAAGCCACGGCTTGTTCACCCCGCTACCATCTACACTGAACAAAAATATAAACACAACATGTAAAGTTTTGGTCCCATGTTTAATGAGCTGAAATAAAATATCTCCGAAATGTTCCATACGCACAAAAAGCGTATTTCTCTCAAATTTTGTGCACAAATGTGTTTACATCCATCTGTTAGTGAGCATTTCTCTTTTGCCAAGATAATCCAGCCACCTGATAGGTGTGGCATATCAAGAAGCTGATTAAACAGCATGATCATTACAGGTGCACCTTGTGCTGGGGACGATAAAAGGCCACTCTAAAATGTGCAGTTTTGTCACACAACACAATGCCACAGATGTCTCAAGTTTTGAGGGAGCATGCAATTGGCATGCTGACGGCAGGAATGTCCACCAGAGCTGTTGCCAGATAATTAAATGTCAATTTTTCTACCATAAGCCGCCTCCTCCAACGTCATTTGAGAGAATTTGACAGTACGTCCAACCGGCCTCACAACCACAGACCACGTGTAACCATGCCAGCCCAGCCCACATCCGGCTTCTTCACCTGCAGGATCGTCTGTGACCAGCCACCCGGACAGCTGATTAATCTGTGGGTTTGCACAACCAAATAATTTCTTCACAAACTGTCAGAAACCATCTCAGGGAAGCTCATCTGCATGCTCGTTGTCCTCACCAGCGTCATGACCTGACAGCAGTTCGGCGTCGTAACAGACTTCAGTGGGCAAATGCTCACTTTCAATGGCTACTGGCATGCTGGAGAAGTGTGCTCTTCATGGATGAATCTCAGTTTCAACTGTACCGGGCAGATGGCAGACAGCGTGTGTGGCGTCGTGTGGGCGAGTGGTTTGCTAATGTCAACATTGTGAACAGAGTGCCCCATGGTGGAGGTGGGGTTATTGTATGGGCAGGCATAAGCTACGGTCAAGGAACACACTTGTATTTTATCAATGGCAAATTGAATGCACAGAGATACCGTGACGAGATTCTGAGGCCCATTGTTGTGCCATTCATCCGCCGCCATCACCTCGTGTTTCAGCATGATAATGTACGGCCCCATGTCGCAAGGATCTGTACACAATTCCTGGAAGCTGAAAATGTCCCACTTCTTCCATGGCCTGCATACTCATCTGATATGTCACTCATTCGGCATGTTTGGGATGATCTGGATCGACGTGTACGGCAGCGTGTTCATAGCAACTTCGCACAGCCTTTGAAGAGTGGGACACCATTCCACAGGCCACAATCAACAGCCTGATCAACTCTATGCGAAGGAGATGTGTCGCGCTGCATGAGGCAAATGGTGGTCACACCAGATATTGACTGGTTTTCTAATCCACGCCCCTACTTTTTTTTAAAGGTATCTGTGACCAACAGATGCATATCTGTATTCCCAGTCATGTGAAATCCATAGATTAAGGCCTAATTTATTTATTTCAATTGACTGATTTCAGTATATGAACTGTAACTCAGTAAAAACGTTGAAATTGTTGCATATTTTTGTTCAATGTAGAAGGCGGAGACAGTACAGGTGTATAAAAGCTGGGACCGAGAGACTGATAGAATCTGTTTATCTCCAGGCCATCAGACTGTTAAACAGTCATCACTAGCTGGCCTGCTCCCAGTACCCTGCCTTGAACCTTAGACACTGTCACTAGCAGGCTACTACCCGGTACTCTACCCTGCACCTTAGAGACTGCTGCCCTATGTACATCATTGAACACTGGTCACTTTAATAATGTTGACATACTGTTCTACCCACTTTTATATGTATATACTGTATTCTAGTCATGGCTAATCCTATATAACTACTGCAGTACACACATTTTCTATTCACATACTGTTCATACGATTTATACACACCGTTCACATAAATATATATTTATATTCCGGACTGTTCCGGAAGCAAATTTCCTGTAATTCTATCAATTTTGTCATGTAGTGTTGTACTGTGAATGTAAATACTGTATTCTCGACATTGCTCATTCTAATATTTCTACTACTCTACATTGCATTTTAGTTACATTGTTTATACTGACATGTACGCGACCAATACAATTTTATTTCATTTAATTTGACACTCCATGTAGTTATTAACCCCCTGCTTTTAAATCCTTGGGGGGAGTAAATGAGTGCACACGTCAAGAAGCAGGGTGAGAAACGAACTGGGCTCAGATTCTGCCTCATGTCTATTTTCTGTAGTGTAAAAAGACAACAACCTCAAAGGAAAGTGTAATATGTCAAATGTAGTCTAAAGTTATGGTAAAACCACTATTTTAGACAACAAACTATGAGACATTCAGCAGACAAAATTAAATTAAAGCCAAAGAGGTCATCACCATGTCGATGGTCTCCCATAGCAGCCAGCTAGCTTTACAAGACAGATGAACATATTAAGATGGCCAACTACCTAGCTTTTTTCGTTGCTAAGTATAATGAAATAAAAACATGTGCGGATCGTTTCCTTAGGGAGTAAAGGTCAGGTGTATATTTACGTCAGCAGTTACTATAAATTGGGCACTGCAAGTGTCCGTGTCAGACATCAGACTTTGGTAAGCCCTGATTTACTATCAGCTCTGGACTTACATGGCATGTCTTTAATAGCTCACTTTATGCATCTTCTTAATGTGTTTTCTGAATATATTTTTTATCTGAATGTGATGGAATATGTTCTCTAATCTTTAGAATACAACATTGGATAACTTTAGTCCATGATACAAGACTCCATTGAAAGGCTTATTGTGAGGTGAAGCTTTTGTATTGACATGCCACACATTGGGCGAAAATAGATTGTTCTCTGTGCGATTGCTGAATAACAGTAATTCGTTATTTTTTAATTATTATTTAAATGTCTTTATATCTTGACATTAATATATAGTGGGACATAATAATTTGGTGTCACTTGTAATATCAATAAGATAATGTGATGTTAAAACATACCGGTACGTTAGAAGAGATGTGTACATTAACCTATAATGATACATATTGCATTGATGTCCTACTACTTTTCCCTGTAAAACAAGAAAAAGATTTTACTCCGTTGATGTAAAATGTATGAAGTTGTATAAACTTGTGATAATGCAACCAATTTCTTTACTTACTTTTTACCTAGTATTGTTAACTCAACTTGATTTCCTGAGTTGATATACTGTGTTTTAAAAATGCAAGATAGCAGAGTAACTTAAGTTATGGAAAATCTAATTGAGATGACAAAACTGGGTAAAATAAAATGTGTTACAACTTCATACAACATAACATTTTAAGTCATTAGCTAAACGTGTATGTTTCATGATGAAACAGATAACATTTTCATTTGGATTTAAACAAAGTATTTAATCCATTACTTTCCAGTGTTGGTTCTAAGAGAACTCCACATCATCATGTCTGAGGGGAATCACAGCTTTGTGACAGAGTTTGTCATCGTTGGTTTCCCTGGACTTCACCCAAAGTTCTACGGCCTTGCCTCAGCTGTATTATTCCTCGTTTATTGTTGCACTTTAATAGGAAATGGTGTTGTTCTTGTCTTGTTTGCAACTCATAACGTTCTCCATAAACCCATGTATTTTATCATTTTGAATCTGGTTGTGTCTGACGTACTATTCAGCACCACCACTTTACCAAAGATTATTGCCAGGTATTGGTTTCAGGCAGGGGCAATTTCTTTCTTTAGTTGTTTTTTGCAAATGTACTTAGTGCACTATTTTGGATCCGTAACTAGCTTTCTCCTATTGATAATGGCTTTAGACAGATATGTAGCAATATGTTACCCGCTCAGATACCCAATGGTTATCAACAACTCCACTATTCATATACTCAATGTCACTGCGTGGGTTGTTGCGAAAGCCTGTCCATTGATGATTGTAATCCGGGCCTATCCTCTTCCTTACTGTGACTCAAACACAATCGAACAGTGCTACTGTGATCATACTTCTATAACAAAGCTAGCATGCACTGATAGGGCCCCTTATGGTTTTCCTGCTTTTGTTTCAGCAATGGTGGTATTACTGGGACCGCTTGTCTTTATTATATTCTCATATTGCTCTATTATTGTGGCAGTGCTTAAGATTGCGAGCACCCAAGGCCGCCTCAAAACCCTTTCTACCTGCAGCGGTCAGCTGATCATCATTGCCCTGTATTATCTTCCCAGGTGTTTTATTTATCTGTCCAGTAATATCGGCATTATATTCAGCACTGATTTACGTATTGTTATTATCATGTTGTATAGCCTGCTCCCTCCCATGATCAATCCACTGATATACTGTTTCAAGACAAAAGATATAAAACAGAGCTTGATGAAAATATTCAAGAAGTCAACTGCTCCATAAAAGGAGAATGTCTTTGCTGTAAGCCAATGCTTAAAATGATTTTTTAATCAGAGTTTGAGTTCTGTTATTATGTTTAGGAATACTTTTCCCTACAAGAATAGCAACTGAGTACCATATCCTAAATGGAAATCCAAAATTGACATATAAGGCCCTGACTCTGTGTAGCAGTAGATATCCCCTTGTTAGATTGGCACAGATGGAGCATGTAGTGTTTATTGTTGGACAAAGAGTATTATATATTTAGTTATTTCAAATCTAGTTGTTTCTGATATTCTCTTTAGTATCACCACATTACCCAAGATTATTGCCAGTTATAGCCAATGATTAAATTTGTTTTGAATCTGTTTCTTTCATTATGTTCAGAAGTCCCTACAACAATATCAACTGATTACCAAATCCTACCTTGAAATCGAAAACTGACATTCAGTACCTTTTTAAAGTATCCACATCCCTTGACTTTTTCCACACTTTGTTGTGTTACAGCCTGAATTTAAAAATGATTAAATATTGATAAATATATTTTTTTTCACTGGCCTACACCATACCCCACAATGTCAAAGTGGACTTATGTTTTTCGAAATGTGTACAAATCAATTAAAAATTAAAAGCTGAAATGTCTTGACTCAATAAGTATTCAAACCCTTTGTTATGGCAGGCCTAAATAAGTTCAGGAGTAAACATGTGCTTAACAAGTTACATAATAAGTTGCATGGACTCACTCTGTGTGCAATAATAGTGTTTGTCATGATTTTTGAATGACTACTTAATCTCTGTACCCCACACATACAATTATCTTTAAGGTCCCTCAGTCCAGATAGTGAATTTCAAACACAGATTAAACCACAAAGACCAGGGAGGTTTTCCAATGTGTCGCAAAGAAGGGCACCTATTGGTAGATGGGTTAAACAAAATGCTGACATTAAATATCCCTTTGAGCATGGTGAAGTTACTCATTACACGTTGGATGGTGTATCAATACTCCCAGTCACTACAAAGATACAGGCAACCTTCCTAACTCAGTTGCCGGAGAGGAAGGAAACCACTCAGGGATTTCACCATGAGGCCAATGGTGACTAAAACAGTTACAGAGTTTAGTGGCTGTGATAGGAGAAAACTGAGGATGGATCAACAACATTGTAGTTACTCCACAATACTAACCTAATTGACAGAGTGAAAATAAGGAAGCATGTACATAATACAAATATTCCAAAACATTCATCCTTTTTGAAACAAGGCACTAAAGTAATACTGCAAAAGATTGTGGCAAAGCAATTAACTTTTTGTCCTGAATACAAAGTGTTATGTTTGGGGCAAATCCACGGAGTACCACTCTCCATATTTTCAAGCATAACGGTGGCTGCATCATGTCATGGGTATGCTTGTAATCGTTAAGGACTGGGGAGTTTTTCAGGTTAAAAGAAACAGAATGGTGCTAAGCACAGGCAAAATCCTAGAGGAAAACTTGGTTCAATATGCTTTCTACCAGACACTGGGCGATGAATTCACCATTCAGCAGGACAATAACCTAAAACACAAGGCCAAATCTACACTGGAGTTGCTTACCAAGAAGACAGAGAATGTTCCTGAGTGGCCGTGTTACAGTTTTTACTTAAAACTCCTTGAAAGTCTATGGCAAGACCTGAAAATGGTTGTCTCGCACTAGCTAGGTTTCCATCCAATTTGCGAATGTGTTGCATGTGAATATTCTAAAATCAGCATGAAAACAATATGTACATTTTCCCAACAGAGATGTTTCCATCAAATTCATTTGTTGCAGATAAAAGACTGTGCATGATGGCATAGTGCCCATAAAATACAATTTGCAGTTAAATTCCCATGTACCAAATAAAAAAATAGAAGTTAAATGGGTTTCCATGGCATTTTCAACTCTACAGATGATTTTCTCACAAAACTGTTTTGTTATACAGCAAGTGTGCCCACTCTGGTATTGGCATGTGCGCTGTAGCCAGCACGCTGTTGGCTAGAGCGCACGTATAGCCTACATGATGAGATTATTATTATGGACAAAAGAGCAAGATTATGTCAAACGGCAGCCAAGCATCGATTATCAATCATGTCACCAGAATAAGAGCCACGATATTTATTGGAAATGAGCATCAAGCTCATCACCTTGCACTTTCACCACCCTGTGAAGTTCATCATAATTGATTTAATCTGAAGCCTAATAAACTGCATGCTTTCCCGACTCGTCGCAGTGTGAGGTCCAAACAACAAGTCATCGCGTGACTCCAAGTTTACTTAGACATGATGGTTATTATATCAATATTTGCGCATAAAAGCGTTTAGACAGACATTTCTCGCATAATTCATTTTACTGATCCCACCTTTTCTAGCGTATTTTGTTTTGTTGCATTTTGGAAAGTTTACCGAAAATATTTACGTTTCCAGGCCTGTCATATGTCATGACATTTTTTTATCCGACATGTACTTTACTTGCAGAAAAAGGTTGGATGGAAGCCTGGTTTCTGATCAACAATCAATTTGACAGAGCTTGAAGAATTTTGAAAATAATAATGGGCAAATGTTGCACAATCCAGGTGTGGAAAGCTCTTAGAGATTTACCCAGAAAGACTCACAGCTGTAATCACTGCCAAAGGTGCTTCTACAAAGTATTGACTCGGGTGTGAATTCTAATGCAAATTTTAAAAAATGTAACTTCTGTTCACTTTGTCATTATGGGGTATTGTGTGTAGATGGGTGAGAAAAAAAATATTTAATACATTTTGAATTCAGGATGTAACACAAATAAATGAGGAATAAGTCAAGAGATATGTATACTTCTGAAGGCATTGTACAAGGCCCTGATTCTGTGTAACCTGCTCAGTAGGGAACACATGTTGTTAGATTGACACAGACACAGCATGTACAGTTTATTGTTTTAGAAAGAGTACTGTGTTAACTCACTGGGTAGTTTTTCCCCTTGTGGCTTTGCCCTCTACAGAACTTGTCAATGTTATCATAAATGATTCGGTCACTAAATAGATACATTGTGAGCATACAGAGCTTCTCAGGAAGTGTCTTCGTACTTACATTTGAGTTTATTGTAATCTAGGTAAGGACATTTTTCTAACAGCATTGACTAGATTTTTGATGTATCAAACTGTGATAACATGGATGATCAGTGATAATGGTACTTAGTTTCTCATTTGATTTGCCAACACCCTATTTGAATGTCTGCTTTTAAACTGCTTACACACATTATTGCTTTGTTAGTTTACTACTACATTTAGTAAATCCATGCATAAGGCCTGTTGTTCATGATTAGTATAGCTTTCCAGGTCCTGGTTATACATTATATTCGTTGATGCTATCTTTCTTAGTTCTCTTGATCATTGTTAAGTAAACCTTGACCTTGTTAATTCCTGCGTCGGCGTCCTGTCTCTTTGTATACTCAGTACGCGTCACAGAATCACACACCAAACGAAAATGGATGCAGCAGGAGTTTCCCAGTGCCTCGACCAGTACCAGCAGCAGCTTGCCCAGTTGAACGCCGCCATGCAGGAAGTGCTCCAAACTCTGCATAATCTGCCCAGCGCTCCAGTTCCACCTCAGGGAGTGGTGAGTGCCCCCAATCCACCTGTTCCCGTGCTATCACCCACTCTTGCGGGAACCCTCACCCTACCTGAGCGCTATGACGGTAAAACTACTAAATGTAGCGGCTTCCTGCTACAGGTTTCACTATCTGGCGCACATCCATCTGAACAAACCAGGATAGCGCTGGTGATTTTGCTTCTTAAATGAAAGACGCTGGATTGGGCCACGGCAGTCTGGGAAGGAGAGGAGGCAGTGGGGCTTCCCTACCCCACCTTCCTCTCTCGGTTCAGGGCAGTGTTTAATCATCCCACCGAGGGAAAGGACGGGGGTGAGTGTCTCCTCCATCTACAACAGAGAGAGGGGCACCCGTCTGAGTACACTCTGAGCTTTTGTACAGTGGCGGTGTCTTCCGGCTGGAATGAGCGTGCTCTGCGCACGATCTTCAGGAGAGGCTTACATGAGGACATCAAGACGGAACTCGCATGTCGGGACGACAAGATGGACCTTGATACCCGCATCACCACGTCCATCCGTCTTGATGACAGAGAGACAGCGTTCCCAACACCTCCCGGAGCCTCGACGCTCACCCCATTTGAGCTATGGAAGCCACCCTGCTTCTGAGTCCTCACCCATGGAGGTGCCTGGATTCGAACCAGGATCTCTAGTGGCACAGCTAGCACTGCAATGCAGTGCCTTAGACCACTGCGCCACTCGGGAGACCTTCTGTGTTCCAGTCCTTCGTCAATGACGTGTTCCGGGACATGCTGAGTAGACAGGTGGTGGTATACATCGACGATATCCTGATCTACTCGGCTACGTTTGAGGAGCACGTCAGGGACGTCCAAGCTGTCCTACTCCGCCTCCGGGAACACAGCCTGTTGGTGAAGGGGGAGAAATGTGAATTACACCCACAGGCCATCTCCTTCCTGGGATACCGGATCAGTCCTCAGGGGGTGTTCATGGAAGGAGTGAAGATGGACCCCGTCAGGTCATGGCCAGTTCCCACCACCATCAAGGGCTACAGAGCTTCCTGGGCTTCGCTAATTTCTACCGGCGTTTCAACAGGTCCTTCAGCTCCATAGCCGCCCCGCTCAACTCTCTCCTTAAGGGTGGGCCTCAGAAGCTGGCCTGGAACCCTGAGGCTGACGCTGCCTTCAAAAGGCTTAAGGGGAGGTTCACCACAGCGCCCACCACAGCGTCCATCCTAAAACACCCAGATCCATTTCGTCCTTTCATCCTGGAGGTGGATGCATCGGAGGAGGGCATGGGTGCGGTCCTCTCCCAGCGGCAGAGTTTGCCAGAGAAGATGTATAATAATAATAATAATAATAATAATAATAATAATAATATGCCATTTAGCAGACGCTTTTATCCAAAGCGACTTACAGTCATGCGTGCATACATTTTTGTGTATGGGTGGTCCCGGGGATCGAACCCACTACCTTGGCGTTACAAGCGCTGTGCTCTACCAGCTGAGCTACAGAGGACCACATATCCCTGTGCCTTTTTCTCTAAAGAATTACTCCCGCAGAGAGGAACTATGGAGTTGGAGACCGGGAGCTGTTGGAGGTGGTCCTCGCTCTGGAGGAATGGAAACACTGGCTGTAGGGCGCAGTCCATCCATTCCGGATTCTTACTGACCACCGGAATTTGGAGCACATATGGGCAGCGAAACGGATGAACTCTCGTCAAGCCAGGTGGGCCCAATTTCTCACTCGCTTCCAATTCACTCTGTCCTACCGCCCAGGATCCCAGAATGTGAAGGCCTACGCACTCTCAAGGATGCACCATACCGGAGAAAGGAAGGATCTGGGGGGTCCTATCCTGCCCTCGTCTCTCATTGTTGCTCCTGTCGTTTGGGATGTGGACGAAAGCATCCGCCTGGCGGCTCAGGAGGACCCAACGCCTGCCAACGCCCCTCCGGGGCCTGTGTATGTACCCACCAATGTCCGTGACCGCCTGCTGATCTGGGCGCACACCGCCCTTACGGCAAGGCACTCTGGTATTACGCGAACCCTGCATTGTCTAGCCCAAAAATACTGGTGGCCCACCTTGGCTTCTGATGTCTCCCGCTACGTCAACTCCTGTTCCGTATGTGCCCAAACGAAGACACCTCGGAATGCACCGGCAGGCAAACTAGTTCCTCTCCCAGTGCCTCAGCGACCTTGGTCACACCTGTCCATAGACTTTGTCACCGACCTTCCATGTACTGACGGCTTCACCACAGTCATGGTGGTCGTAGATCGGTTCTCCAAATCATGCCGTTTTTTGCCACTAACTTGTCTTCCTTCTGCTCTCCAGGTCGCTGAGGTCCTGTTCCAACAGGTCTTCTGGCATTATGGAATTCCGGAGGACATCGTCCCGGACCGTGGCCCACAATTCACCTCCCGAGTGTGGAAGGCTTTCCTGGAGAAGATCGGGGCCACGGCCAGCCTCACTTCCGGATATAGGCCTCAGTCAAATGGGCAGGTGGAGCGCATGAACCAGGAGCTGGGGAGATTTCTTCGTTGCCACTGTCAGGACCGGCAGGGTGAGTGGGCAAGGTTTCTTCCCTGGGCAGAATGTGCCCAGAACTCCCTCGTTCACTCCTCCACGGGTCTCACTCCCTTCCAGTGCGTCCTGGGGTACCAGCCGGCGCTGGCCCTTGGAAACCCAGCCAGACCGATGCGCCCGCTGTTGACGAGTGGTTCCACAGGGCCGGACAGGCCTGGGACGCCGCCCATGTCCATCTCCAGAGGGCCATTCGTCGGCAGAAGGACCAAGCCGACTGCCACCGCAGTGAGGCCCCTGTATTCCAGTTCCCCGGTTTGTGGGGCCGTTTAAGGTCCTCCGGCGGATTAATGAGGTATCATACCGGCTGCTCCTTCACCCTCACTACTGTGTCTCACCCACTTTTCATGTGTCTCTCCTCAGGCCGGTGGTTCCTGGTCCTCTGGCGGATGCCGTCCCCCGGGGTACGTCTCCTCCGCCCCTGGACATTGACGGGAGTCCGGCGTATGCGGTGAGGGACCTGCTGGACTCCAGGTTCCGTGGGGGACGGCTCCATTACCTGGTGGACTGGGAGGGGGGGTACTGTCACGTCTCCTCCCATTGCTCCCCTCCGGCACTCTGATTCGCCGTCCTACTGAGCCACCGGTCTGAGCGGAAACCCAACGCACCCTAATCACCTCCAGCGCACCTGCACCTCATCATCTCATCACCACCTTTATTTAGCCCTGGACTTTTCTGGATGATGTTGTGTGTGATTGTTTAGCTTCGTGCCGTTTACTCTATCTTTGTTATTTCTCTTGCTCATTGTTTAGTAAACCTTGACCTTGTTAATTCCTGCGTCTGCGTCCTGCCTCTTCGTATACTCAGTACGCGTCTTTGGTTGGTTTTTGCAAATGTACTTAGTTCACTATTTTGGATCCGTAACTAGCTTTCTCCTATTGATAATGGCTTTAGACAGATATGTGTCAATCAGATACCCAATGGTTATCAACAACTCCACTATTCATATACTCAATGTCACTGCGTGGGTTGTTGCGAAAGCCTGTCCATTGATGATTGTAATCCGGGCCTATCCTCTTCCTTACTGTGACTCAAACACAATCGAACAGTGCTACTGTGATCATACTTCTATAACAAAGCTAGCATGCACTGTTTTATATATTTTGTCTTGAAACAGTATATCATTGGATTGATCATGGGAGGGAGCAGGCTTTACAACATGATGATAATAACAATACGTAAATCAGTGCTGAATATAATGCCGATATTACTGGACAGATAAATACAGAACCTGGGTAGAATATAGAGGGCAATGATGATCAGCTGACCACTGCAGGTAGAAAGGGTTTTGAGGCGGCCTTGGGTTAGCAACATATTTAAATAATGATTGACATATTTTCATAACAAATGTTATTTTGATGAATTTATTCATACTATTTCATCCTTCCACAATAAATAGTCCCGACACATGTCTAAGGTTGCTACCCAAGCCGGCTGGTCGTTCGTTCTATTGGTTCGGTTGCCAGAGACGCGACCCAGTCATTCAGTCTTTTTGTTCTGTATCTATGGATGTGACCCAGTCGTTAGTACTAAATGTTCCATTGCAATACTGGCTGGGAACATTCTTATCCCTTGCTTGCTAGTTAGCCAACTACGGCTAATTTACAGTCATGTCAATCAGTGCAGCCATAATAACAGCAAAGTAGCTGCATTTGTGTTTGTTTCAGCTGTTTTCTAGTGACATTTATTTGGATACATCCATAACAATGAGCTAATGATGCGCGATTTCGCCTGGCATAGAAAATGTGCTCTCTCATCAGGACACTGTTGTTCACAGGAGCTAGCCAACAACACAGCTAACACAATCACTTCAAACTGAAACTGGAAAGACCGCAAACTAGCCGCATTTTGTTTCGTTTTACCTGTTTTCTATTGACATTTCTTTGTATATATCCATAAAAATGATGCCAGCTTATTCATGATTTCGACTAGCTGAAAAAATATGTTTGTCTGCCTGTCTGTCTCGTCCTGACTCCCAACACGTTCATTACTATGGGACAGCTGGAGATCGAATTTGCTGTATTTAACATTCAGCAAAAAAAGAGCTTGCGTCCATCTTCGAATAGTCTATTGGTATAAGAAATGCTCCAAAAAAATTATGTCCAGTAACTTGACAGACACTTCCTTATCAATCTACAGTGTGTCTATCTCTACAGTGTAAAATGTAAGCCGTTGGGCATTTACCTGCCTGGGTCTGATGGTGGGTGTGACGGGCAGAGGTCCTCTGTGGTCCTGTGGTCAGGGTCTCCGAGTTGTCCGTCTGTCTTCTACAGTCCTGAGGGCCAGGGTCCATCCTTAAAGTAACCCACTGCCAATGGACTGCCCACGGTTCAGATATAGCCTCTGGATGTTTGGGCCGTGGGGTGGGGCTGAACCCTCTGGAGCCTGACATGCACGTACACGCAGACCCTCACACACATCTCCTCTGCTGATGAGGGCAGGATCCAGGGCAAGGGGGACACAAGTGTTATTTATAAAAGCCCATTGTCTGAGCTGGATTACAGTACTTCTAAAGACATATACATTTTAGTAATTTAGCAGACGCTCTTATCCAGAGCGACTTACAGTTAGTGAGTGCATACTTTCATATTGTACATGCAATAAAATGCAAATGAACTACTTAAAAATCATACAATGTGATTTTCTGGATTTTTGTTTTAGATTCCGTCTCTCACAGTTGAAGTGTACCTATGATAAAAATTACAGACCTCTACATGCTTTATAAGTAGGAAAACCTGCAAAATCGGCAGTGTATCAAATACTTGTTCTCCCCACTGTATAAAGACTTGCTTTGACAAAGTATTTTCTGAAGATTATTAATTATTTCATGTTATAAGTGATTCAAATCCTGTACCTCATTTTAAGGTTAACCCTTTTACATGAACTGAACTCTAGTTTAACTATGGTAAAATGATTCCTTTAAAAAAATCAAAAGGAACATTGAACATCTAATAGTCAAATCATAGTGTAAAAGCAGGTGAGCTGGTTCTATTCCTTTTGGCCATTTTCTGGTGTTTTGTGGTGGAAAACTGAGCGGGTTGAGTATAACACGTCTACCCTGTGACTCATAGATAGACAGGCTAGAAATGTTTTAATGATTTACATTTTTAGTGAAGCTTTCATTCAATTGCCCCTCCCTGTTGCACATAACAAGCTTAAATTCCCATTGTCACAAGGGGATTATGGCTGATTTTAAGATGAAGTTGTCAACCCTGTTACGTTCAACAATGTTCTTTATTTGGCACTTAACCATCTAGAGTCTAAGCCCTGTCTAAGCCAGGGGAGGGAGGGGAGGTTCTAAGCTAACATATGGAATTGTTTTAAGATGGTCATAGCAAGGATCATTTAGCTATTTGGAAGGGGAAAAAAGTATTTAGTCAGCCACCAATTGTACAAGTTCTCCCACTTAAAAAGATGAGAGAGGCCTGTAATTTTCATCATAGGTACACGTCAACTATGACAGACAAATTGAGAATTTTTTTCTCCAGAAAATCACATTGTAGGATTTTTTATGAATTTATTTGCAAATTATGGTGGAAAATAAGTATTTGGTCACCTACAAACAAGCAAGATTTCTGGCTCTCACAGACCTGTAACTTCTTCTTTAAGCGGCTCCTCTGTCCTCCAGTCGTTACCTGTATTAATGGCACCTGTTTGAACTTGTTATCAGTATAAAAGACACCTGTCCACAACCTCAAACAGTCACACTCCAAACTCCACTATGGCCAAGACCAAAGAGCTGTCAAAGGACACCAGAAACAAAATTGTAGACCTGCACCAGGCTGGGAAGACTGAATCTGCAATAGGTAAGCAGCTTGGTTTGAAGAAATCAACTGTGGGAGCAATTATTAGGAAATGGAAGACATACAAAACCACTGATAATCTCCCTCGATCTGGGGCTCCACGCAAGGTCTCACCCCGTGGGGTCAAAATGATCACAAGAACGGTGAGAAAAAATCCCAGAACCACACGGGGGGACCTAGTGAATGACCTGCAGAGAGCTGGGACCAAAGTAACAAAGCCTACCATCAGTAACACACTACGCCGCCAGGGACTCAAATCCTGCAGTGCCAGACGTGTCCCCCTGCTTAAGCCAGTACATGTCCAGGCCCGTCTGAAGTTTGCTAGAGTGCATGTGGATGATCCAGAAGAGGATTGGGAGAATGTCATATGGTCAAATGAAACCAAAATATAACTTTTTGGTAAAAACTCAACTCGTCGTGTTTGGAGGACAAAGAATGCTGAGTTGCATCCAAAGAACACCATACCTACTGTGAAGCATGGGGGTGGAAACATCATGCTTTGGGGCTGTTTTTCTGCAAAGGGACCAGGACGACTGATCCGTGTAAAGGAAAGAATGAATGGGGCCATGTATCTTGAGATTTTGAGTGAAAACCTCCTTCCATCAGCAAGGGCATTGAAGATGAAACGTGGCTGGGTCTTTCAGCATGACAATGATCCCAAACACACCGCCCGGGCAACGAAGGAGTGGCTTCGTAAGAAGCATTTCAAGGTCCTGGAGTGGCCTAGCCAGTCTCCAGATCTCAACCCCATAGAAAATCTTTGGAGGGAGTTGAAAGTCTGTGTTGCCCAGCGACAGCCCCAAAACATCACTGCTCTAGAGGAGATCTGCATGGAGGAATGGGCCAAAACACCAGCAACAGTGTGTGAAAACCTTGTGAAGACTTACAGAAAACGTTTGCCCTGTGTCATTGCCAACAAAGGGTGTATAACAAAGTATTGAGAAACTTTTGTTATTGACCAAATACTTATTTTCCACCATAATTTGCAAATAAATTCATTAAAAATCCTACAATGTGATTTTCTGGATATTCTTTTCTCATTTTGTCTGTCATAGTTGACGTGTACACATGATGAAAATTACAGGCCTCTCTCATCTTTTTAAGTGGGAGAACTTGCACAATTGGTGGCTGACTAAATACTTTTTTCCCCACTGTATGTGTTATTTCATAGTTTTGATGTCTTCACTATTATTCTATGATGTAGAAAATAGTTTTAAAAAAATAAAATAAATAATAATAATAATAATAATTGAATGAGTAGGTGTGTCCAAAGTTTTGACTGGGACTATATACACTGCTCAAAAAATAAAGGGAACACTAAAATAATACATCCTAGATCTGAATGAATGAAATAATCTTATTAAATACTTTTTTCTTTACATAGTTGAATGTGCTGACAACAAAATCACACAAAAATGTTCAATGGAAATCAAATTTATCAACCCATGGAGGTCTGGATTTGGAGTCATCCTCAAAATTAAAGTGGAAAACCACACTACAGGCTGATCCAACTTTGATGTAATGTCCTTAAAACAAGTCAAAATGAGGCTCAGTAGTGTGTGTGGCCTCCACATGCCTGTATGACCTCCCTACAACGCCTGGGCATGCTCCTGATGAGGTGGTTGGTCTCCTGAGGGATCTCCTCCCAGACCTGGACTAAAGCATCCGCCAACTCCTGGACAGTCTGTGGTGCAACGTGGCGTTGGTGGATGGAGTGAGACATGATGTCCCAGATGTGCTCAATTGGATTCAGGTCTGGGGAACGGGCGGGCCAGTCCATAGCATCAATGCCTTCCTCTTGCAGGAACTGCTGACACACTCCAGCCACATGAGGTCTAGCATGTCTTGCATTAGGAGGAACCCAGGGCCAACCGCACCAGCATATGGTCTCACAAGGGGTCTGAGGATCTCATCTCGGTACCTAATGGCAGTCAGGCTACCTCTGGCGAGCACATGGAGGGCTGTGCGGCCCCCCAAAGAAATGCCACCCCACACCATGACTGACCCACCGCCAAACCGGTCATGCTGGAAGATGTTGCAGGCAGCAGAACGTTCTAAACACATGCACATGCACATTTGTGGCCTGCTGGAGGTCATTTTGCAGGGCTCTGGCAGTGCTCCTCCTGCTCCTCCTTGCACAAAGGCGGAGGTAGCAGTCCTGCTGCTGGGTTGTTGCCCTCCTACGGCCTCCTCCACGTCTCCTGATGTACTGGCCTGTCTCCTGGTAGCGCCTCCATGCTCTGGACACTACACTGACAGACACAGCAAACCTTCTTGCCACAGCTCGCATTGATGTGCCATCCTGGATGAGCTGCACTACCTGAGCCACTTGTGTGGGTTGTAGACTCCGTCTTATGCTACCACTAGAGTGAAAGCACCGCTAGCATTCAAAAGTGACCAAAACATCAGCCAGGAAGCATAGGAACTGAGAAGTGGTCTGTGGTCACCACCTGCAAAACCAGTCCTTTATTGGGGGTGTCTTGCTAATTGCCTATAATTTCCACCTGTTGTCTATTCCATTTGCACAACAGCATGTGAAATGTATTGTCAATCAGTGTTGCTTCCTAAGTGGACAGTTTGATTTCACAGAAGACTTGGAGTTACATTGTGTTGTTTAAGTGTTCCCTTTATTTTTTTGAGCAGTGTATATATATTTTATTTATATGTATTTTTTTCTCACAAAGTAGTGCACTGGGCCTTTAATAGTCCTGTATTAGCGGACCTGCAAACCCCCCCCCCCCCCCCCCCCCCCGCCCCGTAGAAGATAAAGATTGCATCACCTCCATCCCCAAACTACTTCCTGCGGCTATGTGGTGCCCTACCAAATCTCATCAAATTAAACCAATTCAGTTTTTATTCAGAGCTTTTACAAATGCATTTATCACAAACAACAGCATCACAGGCTTAATCCCCCAAAGAGCAAATAGGGGCAACAGTAGCAATAACAAACCACACACTAAACTGGAGTTTTGATCTCATAGTGTTTACACTTATGCACACTACACACCCATGACCCCTTTAGAATGCCTGGAATGGTGGTCGGGGCCTGTTGACATCCCCATGTCTCATTTTGGAATGGTGGTCGGGGCCTGTTGACATCCCCATGTCTCATCATGGAATGGTGGTCGAGCCTGTTGACATCCCCATGTCTCATCAATATGGGGATAATCCTGTTTTCTCTATTTTGGGCTCCTCTTAGAGCCATATGCAGCTGTCAGAAGCACAGAGCCAAGTGGACCTCAGACACACACTAACTGAAGGAGAATTCAAATAGTGAATCTGTATAAATTTACGAGAGAGAGAGAGAGAGAGAGACACATCACTGCTCCCGAATGCACACCATGGATGAGTGTGGACAGTGCAATATCCGTCCATATCCTGTTCCCCATATTACTCTGTAGATAGTGATTGGACAGAACAGAAGCTTCCCTGCTAGCACATAACATTCTGAGAACCATATGTTTCTTAGAGCTTGGTGAGAGTGTGGTTGTCCTATGCTTATTTTGCATACAACCTTCCCGCAACTTTCTGAGAATGGTGCAGGATAGTTGCTTGGCTTTGGAACATTCTCAGCACATTTAATGAACTTGCATAAAAAATATTCTATGGATAGAGAACAGATGGTTATAAGTTCGACTCTCACTGATGCCGTGTCACAATAAAATAAGAAATGTGTTTGCATGATTAATGCATAAGGAAATTCATTTCCATGTGTTCTATCTGTGCTAAAAAATAGTTAACCCCCCAAAAGCTAGAAGTGTTATTAAAAGTCTTCGTATTTTGTCTCAAATTTAGAGCAGCTGAGGGACCAATACCATGGACAATTGGCAAAGTTCAAATGTAATTTTATTAAACATTCCGGCTTGTAGAGGACCATTTCCACAATCAAACACTGTCACACGGCAGGTACTGGTAGCCTAGCAGTTAAGACCATTGGGCCAGTAACCAACAGGTCGCTGGTTGGAGTCCCCGAGCCGACTAATTGAAAAATCTGTCGACGTGCCCTTGAGCAAGGCATTTAACCCTAATTGTTCATGTAAGTCGCTTTGGATAAGAGCATCTGCTAAATGACTAAAAGTGTTCCAGATGGTGTATTAGAAATTCACCATCTAGTCCCCAGGCAACCAATCAACCAACTGTCAGTGGCTGTGCAGGTTTCAGTCACTGGCTGATGGTTGTTGTTTAACTTGTTTGTCTTTCAGTGCAGAAAGCCCTGAAGTACAGGAGAGTGAAGCATTATGGTTACGAGTTTCGCTACGACAACAACAATGTGGACAAAAACAAACCGTTACCTGGAGGTGTGTATGTCTGTCAGTCCCTAATATCACGATTACAGCGTATGGAATATACTCTCAGTGATTCCCATGCTAAACATTGATGTTTGTTGTCTTGTTCCCAGGTCTTCCCCAGGTGTGTGTCCCTGTGCTGGAGAGGTGTGTGAGGGATAGACACAAAGACGTCATGCCAGACCAGCTGACTGTGAACCAGTAGGTGAGCGTAATCTTATCTCATCCAGCAGCTGTAGTACTCTCCTTGACCACATAGGGGCAGCAGAGCTCTGCAGTCATAAGGTAGAGGACAATGAAGGTAGTATCAACGCTGCTGTAGAATCAGACTGTAGTGTGTGGAATTGGAAATGAACACAACCCTCATGGCAGTTATTCAGAGGTAATTTATAGACCTTTTTACTGGTTGGTGTTTGGATAACTCATGTTAATAGTGCCAATGGTTTATTTGTGTTCTTGTTGTCAGGTTATCCTCCTCATGTGGACACTCACTCTGCCTTTGAAGACCTCATCCTCTCCCTAAGCCTGGGGGCTATGGTACATCTACAGTGGTGAGGGTAGGGTAGATGATGGTGACGTAAATGGCTTCGATCTGCTTTCTTTTCTCACAGAACATTGTCTGTACTCTGTTCACCATCTCTCTCTTCTCCCCACCCTTTCCCCTTTCTCTGTCTCGGTCTCCCTGTCTCGGAGACCTCGGTCTCCCTGTCTCGGTCTCCCTGTCTCGGTCTCCCTGTCTCGGTCTCTCTGTCTCGGTCACCCTGTCACGGAGACCTCGGTCTCCCTGTCTCGGTCTCCCTGTCTTGGTCTCTCTGTCTTGGTCTCCCTGCCTCTCTGTCTCTGTCTCTCTGTCTCTGCCTCTCTGTCTCTGTCTCTCTGTCTCTGCCTCTCTGTCTCTGTCTCTCTGTCTCTGTCTCTCTGTCTCTGTCTCTCTGTCTCTGCCTCTCTGTCTCTGCCTCTCTGTCTCTGTCTCTCTGTCTCTGCCTCTCTGTCTCTGCCTCTCTGTCTCTGTCTCTCTGTCTCTGTCTCTCTGTCTCTGCCTCTCTGTCTCTGTCTCTCTGTCTCTGCCTCTCTGTCTCTGCCTCTGTCTCTGCCTCTCTGTCTCTGTCTCTCTGTCTCTGCCTCTCTGCCTCTCTGTCTCTGCCTCTCTGTCTCTGCCTCTCTGTCTCTGCCTCTGTCTCTGCCTCTCTGTCTCTGCCTCTCTGTCTCTGTCTCTTGTGCTCGGTCTCTCTCCCCTCTCTCTCTCTCTCTCTCGCTCTCCTCTTGCTCTCCTCTCTCTCTCTCTCTCTCGCTCTCTCTCTCTCTCTCTCTCTCTCTCTCTCTCTCTCTCTCTCTCTCTACCACTGCAGTGAACCAGCTTTTCAGAGTTTCTGTGAACGTGTTACTGTAGCAGTCTAATTGAAAGGATTGAGGATAGGCAGGTGTGAGTTTGCACGTGCACGTCTGTGTATGAAGGTTTTTCAGTCTAATGGGAGGGTATGTTATATTTAAGACCTGTCTCTGCTGGAGAGGCCTTCACAATGATGTTTAGTATCCCACAAGAGACACACACACGTGTACACACACGCACAAACTCTACCCTGGAGAGTTCCGTCTCATAGACTGAGTTGATGGTGCGTCTCTTTGAAGACTGTTTCTTTTGGTTAATGGTGAATTAATGAAAGAAATACAAAGACCGATGTAGAAAAAACAAATAAGGGAATGGAAAAGGAGAGAGAGAGAGGTTCCAATGTCCCTTATGTCTGTGTGACGTTGTTCCCTGTCACAGCTACTCGGGAGACACTGTCAGCACATGACTGGTTGACAGGAGGGGGCAGCTTTTACTGCGACATGCTGACAGGGCATTGTGTCACTGTTTGTTTTATATATAATAGACACTGTAGATATCCTTGTCTCTGAAGCTGTGGTGAAGTAGGTAGTGTTGAGTGATCGTCTGTGATACTGATATCGTTTGTGATACTGATATCGTTTGTGATACTGATATCATTTGTGATACTGATATCGTTTGTGATATGTCTTTGTGATGAAGTGTCTTGAGGGACGTCTATGTTTGTAAGTTGTAATGAAGCAGTAGGCAGTCTTGAGGGTCTTTGTTTCTTCAGTAGAAATAAATAGGCAGTTATAACTGCTAGTTGTAGGCTTCTACTGTGTTAATATTTCTGACGTTGTAGTAAAGGAGGTTATCTGGAGTGTAGCTCAGTTGGTAGAGCGTGGCGCTTGCAATGCCAGGGTTGTGGGTTCGATTCCCACGGGGGACCAGTATGAAAATGTATGCACTCACTAACTGTAAGTCGCTCTGGATAAGAGCGTCTGCTAAATGACGTAAATGTAAAATAGGTTAGGCCTACTTGAAGATGTCTTTCTTTCCTCTGCAGCAGTAATTTAACAGGAAGTCGTCAAGCAATGGTAATGAATCAGTAAACATTGAACTGCCTTTCTATTCAATTGGTGAGTGTGTGTATGATTAATTGCTGAGTATTGAAGCGTAACAAAGCTGTCTGGTTCTGGATTGATTTGGTCACAGCTGAGCAGCTCCATTGATAGGTTAATACTCCTCAGAAGATCTGAGAGGAGGAAGAAAGCCCAGATCTTGTGCGTGTGTTTGTGCATGCGCATGTCTATATCAATAGGGCCTGTGATTTGATAGGGGAGAAAGTGGTGTAGAAAGTTGTGATCTGTTCCTGCTTTGTAGCACACAGGTTCAGCAGTGTCTGAAGTTCCATTATATCCTGTCACTCTCTCTTCTTTCTTTCTCTCTCTCTCTCTAGCTCCATCTCTCTCGCACCATCTCTCCCTCTCGCTCCATCTCTCTCTCACCATCTCTCCCTCTCGCTCCATCTCTCTCTCACCATCTTTCTCTCTCGCTCCATCTCTCTCTCACCATCTCTCCCTCTCGCTCCAGCTCTCTCTCACCATCTCTCCCTCTCGCTCCATCTCTCTCTCACCATCTCTCTCTCACTCCATCTCTCTCTCACCATCTCTCTCTCTCGCTCCATCTCTCTCTCACCATCTTTCTCTCTCGCTCCATCTCTCTCTCACCATCTCTCTCTCGCTCAATCTCTCGCTCACAATCTCTCCCTCTCGCTCCATCTCTCTCTCACCATCTCTCCTTCTCACTCCATCTCTCTCTCACCATCTCTCTCTCTCGCTCCATCTCTCTCTCACCATCTCTCTCTCGCTCCATCTCTCTCGCACCATCTCTCTCTCTCACTCCATCTCTCTCGCACCATCTCTCTCTCTCTCTCCATCTCTCTCTCACCATCTCTCCCTCTCCCTCTCGCTCCATCTCTCTCTCACCATCTCTCCCTCTCGCTCCATCTCTCTCTCACCATCTCTCTCTCTCGCTCCATCTCTCTCTCACCATCTCTCCCTCTCGCTCCATCTCTTTCTCTCGCCATCTCTCCCTCTCGCTCCATCTCTCTCTCTCTCTCTCTCTCTCTCTCTCTCTCTCTCTCTCTCTCTCTCTCTCTCTCTCTCTCTCATTGTAGACGGTGATGGATTGGGGAGAGAAAAGAGATGGGAGGGAGAGGTAGAAAGAGAGAAAGAGAGAGATGGAGGGGGGAGTGATGGGGAGGGAAAGAGAGCTGATACCTATGGACTCACTGCTAAGAGGGATATGGAGATGGAGAGTGAGAGAGAGAGCGAGATGGAGAGAGAAAGTGGGGGTGAAGGTTTCAGGATTTCTGCCACAAATGCTAAAATGTTAGTATGTGTAAACATTGCCATGGACACCAAATCATGGATTGATGTCATACCTTGTCCATAGACTGCTTTCCGGGTAAAGAAACCAATGTCATTTTGTAATTTGGGTGAACTATCCCTTAAAATGTGTGTTTTCTGTGGTTTTCTAGGATACATTTACATTTTAGTCATTTAGCAGACGCTCTTTTCCAGAGCGACTTCCAGTAGTAAGTGCATACATTTTCATATTTGTTAGTACAAACCCTGACATTGCAAGTGCCATGCTCTACCAAATGATAACCCCCAGGAAGTTTGACGTGGTGCCAGCCTGTGACCCAGAATCCCCTGCTGCAGTGATCTCTGACCTCAGTAACCATAGTAACCTCACCCTAAAAGCTTTTGTGTGTCTCTGTGTGTACTGACTGACGCCTGCCGTCTGGAGGCAGAGTTCGTGCACCACGTGTACGAGGAGATCGCTGGTCATTTCAGCATCACTCGACACTCCCGCTGGCCACGCGTGTGTCACTTCCTGTCTTCCCTAGAACCAGGAAGCATTCTTGCTGATGTGGGCTGTGGGAACGGAAAGTACCTGGGCGTAAATCCGGAAGTGATTGCATTAAAGGGGTCTGTGAGGGTTGTTTATAAATACTAGCATCTTTTAACAGTATCTATGGAAGAGAGAGTGTCCTGTTTATTGACCCTACTGTTCCCTATCTTCTCTCAATTCAATTAGCCTACCATACAAGTTTCACAGACTCTATTTTTTTTCTCAGTTTTACGAACCCTGATGAAGACAATTTACAGTTACAAATGCTACACTATTTTTGTGAGAATGTATTATTTGTCTAAAAACATTTATTTTCCTCTATCTGGGTACTCAGAGACTAGGTTTTAGATATACCATATAAGCTTTCAAAGACTCCAAACAATCTCTACACGATGTTCCCAGCTTAGCGAAGCCTTGTGAATGCTACTCTACTTTAGTGTAAATGGATTAGGCTACCTGTAGAGACTCTTCACCCCCTCAGCCATTCTAATAGTGATAACTTCACTACTTTGAATTTAATGCAAATGTTGACCTTTGTGTGTCTGCCTCTGTGTATGAGCAAGAGTGAACGTGCGTTTTTTGGCACGCGTGTGTGTTTACACTCACGCATGATGAAACAGACTATATGACATTCTCCCCCAGCCTTGCCCCAGACCCCTCCTCATAGGCTAGAGCGAATGCCTCATAAAGCTTAATTACATTTCTCCCCCGAACAAGAGTTTTATTGAAAAGATTATTACTGCTATCAATTTCCCTCACTCTCTCCTCTCCTACTCTGCTGTGAGTTATTGCAGCTGGCTAATCTGGCTGTAATTTGTCCACTGCTGGTTTTCATTATGTGGAGTAAATTGGGTGACTTTGATAAGGATATAAAGGTCTTAATGATTCTCTCGATGAGGCGTGTGTAAAGGCAGGCCAGTAATGGGGTTGGCTGGGGTCATATAGGAGCTTTATGATCATTAGTTGTGTCCAACTGTGGAAAAGGAGTTGTGTGCGTTTGTATCTCCTATTTGTAGGTGGGCTGGGTGGATTAATAAAGTTGTGTGCATTTGTATCTCCTATTTGTAGGTGGGCTGGGTGGATTAATAAAGTTGTGTGCATTTGTATCTCCTATTTGTAGGTGGGCTGGGTGGATTAATAAAGATGTGTGTGTTTGTATCTCCTATTTGTAGGTGGGCTGGGTGGATTAATAAAGATGTGTGTGTTTGTATCTCCTATTTGTAGGTGGGCTGGGTGGATTAATAAAGATGTGTGTGTTTGTATCTCCTATTTGTAGGTGGGCTGGGTGGATTAATACAGTTGTGTGCATTTGTATCTCCTATTTGTAGGTGGGCTGGGTGGATTAATAAAGATGTGTGTGTTTGTATCTCCTATTTGTAGGTGGGCTGGGTGGATTAATAAAGATGTGTGTGTTTGTATCTCCTATTTGTAGGTGGGCTGGGTGGATTAATAAAGTTGTGTGTGTCTGTATCTCCTTCCTGTAGGTGGGCTGTGACCGTAGCAGTGCTCTGGTCCAGACCTGCCCTGAGAGAGGCATCCATGCCTTTGTGTCAGATGCCCTCAGTGTACCTCTACGCAGTGACGCCTGTGATGCCTGCATCTCTATTGCAGTCATACACCACCTCTCCACACAGGTCACACACACACACACAGACCGACACAGACGCTTTTCCATTTAGTGATTTAATTCATCTATCTCACATTGAGATTGTCTTTCCTTATCAAGCTGTCAGTGGTCATGAACTGAAAATATTTTATTTAATGTTTAATCAAGTGTAGTTGTTAATCTGAGTTATTTATGTGTGTGTGTGTGTGTGTGTGTGTGTCTGTCTGCCTGTGTGTGTGTGTCTGTCTGCCTGCGTGTGTGTGTGTGTGTGTGTGTGTGTGTGTGTGTGTGTGTGTGTGTGTGTGTGTGTGTGTAGGAGTAGAGGCAGGCTGTAGTTGAGGAGCTGGTTCTGCTACTGAGGCATGGAGGATGGGCTCTGATCTATATGTGGGTTCTGGAACAGGAATACAACAAGCAGAAGTCCAAATACCTCAGAGACCAGACACCAGCATCCTACAGGCGACTCCACAGACCACAACAACCAGGAGTCAAAGAGTCTTGCCACAGATGCCCGCAACACAGCACGTGATCTTTCAGGCATAGCCACGGACTGCACCAAGGTCCACCCTGAGACAGAGAGTTCAGCAAAACTTAGCGTTCACACCAACCGCACTGCCTTCAACACCCAGGACCTGCTGGTGTCCTGTCACCTCAAGGGTGGAGGGGGAGGAGGGTGTAACCAGGGGAGGGGATGAGCAGGGGGGACGAGGCTCCAAAAATACTTTAGACCCCCCACTGAAGCTCAGGCCTCTGCACCCAATACTGCACCCAGCCCCAGCCCTACCCCCAGCCCTGCTCTGAGCCCTGTGTTTCACAGCTTCTACCATTTGTTCCAGAAGGGGGAGCTAGAGGAGCTGTTTGTCTGGAGACAGATAAACAAACACTATCAAGATTTTAGTAAATGAGCTCCTAAACTGATAAACATTGAATTCTGAAATAAATTAGCTTTTCAACTCATCAGATAAAGATGAGACAATTAAACGAGCCAATGATGCGTTTTATTGTCTCTGATTATTGTAAATAATAAAGATAGAAAAACATAATGCCCTTCAAATTAATGAGGAAAGTGCCTGTTGGATTTCCTTCACTCCAAATGTATGTATTTAGTTTTAAGTGTTAGAAAAAGCCCCAGGTTGTTGAATGGGAATGGTAACCTTGAAATACACTACATGACCAAAAAGTATGTGGACACTTGCTCGTCAAACATCTCATTCCAAAATCATTGTCATTAATATGGACTTGGTCCCCCCTGCTTGGGAAGGCTTTCCACTAGATGTTGGAACATACTTTCTTCCATTCAGCCACAAGAGCATTAGTGAGGTCGGGCACTGATGTTGGGCGATTAGGCCTGGCTTGCAGTCGGCAGTCCAATTCATCCCAAAGGTGTTCAATGGAGTTGAGGTCACAGCTCTGTGCAGGCCAGTCAAGTTCTTCCACACTGATCTCGACAAACCATTTCTGTATGGACCTCGCTTTGTGCATGGGGGCATTGTCATGCTGAAACAGGAAAGGTTCTTCCCCAAACTGTTGCCACAAAGTTGGAAGCACAGAATCGTCTAGAATGTAATTGTATGCTGTAGCATTAAGATTTCCCTTCATTGGAACTAAAGGGCCTAGCCCAAACCATGAAAAACATCCCCAGACCATTATTCCTCCTCCACCAAACTTTACAGTTGACGCTATACATTCGGGCAGGTAAAGGGCCTAGCCCAAACCATGAAAAACATCCCCAGACCATTATCTCCTGGCATCTGCAAAACCCAGATTAGTCCGTCGGACTGCCAGATGGTGAAGCGTGATTCATCACTCCAGAGAACATGTTTCCACTGCTCCAGAGTCAAATGGCGGCGAGCTTTACACCACTCCAGCCGAGGTTTGGCGTGGCACATTGTAATCTTAGGCTTGTGTGCGGCTGCTCGGCCATTGAAACCAATTTTATGAAGCTCCCGACTAACAGTTCTTGTTCTGATGTTGCTTCCAGAGGCAGTTTGGAACTCGGTAGTGAGTGTTGCAACCAAGGACAGACAATTTTTACGTGCTACACGCTTCAGCACTCGCCGGTCCCGTTCTGTCAGCTTGTGTGGCCTACTACTTCGCGACTGAGCCGTTGTTACATTTACATTTACATTTTAGTCATTTAGCAGACGCTCTTATCCAGAGCGACTTACAGTTAGTGAATACATATTTTTTTATACTGGCCCCCCGTGGGAATCGAACCCACAACCCTGGCGTTGCAAACGCCATGTTCTATCAACTGAGCTACATCCCTGCCAGCCATTCCCTCCCCTACCCTGGACGACGCTGGGTCAATTGTGCGCCGCCCATGAGTCTCCCGGTCGCGGCCGGCTGCGACAGAGCCTGGATGTTGCTCCTAGATGTTTCCACTTCACAATATCAGCACTTACAGTTGACCGGGGCATCTCTAGCAGGGCAGAAATTTGACGAACTGACTTGTTGGAAAGGTGGCATCCTATGACAGTGCCATGTTGAAAGTCACTGAGCTCTTCAGTCAGGCCATTCTACTGCCAATGTTTGTCTATGGAGATTGCATGGCTGTGTGCTAAATTTTATACACCTGTCTGCAACGGGTGTGGCTGAAATAGCCGAATCCACTAATTTGAAGGGGTGTCCCAGCTCTCTGCAGGTCATTCACTATGTCCCCCCGTGTGGTTCTGGGATTTTTGCTCACCGTTCTTGTGATCATTTTGACCCCACGGGGTGAGATCTTGCGTGGAGCCCCAGATCGAGGGAGATTATCAGTGGTCTTGTATGTCTTCCATTTCCTAATAATTGCTCCCACAGTTGATTTCTTCAAACCAAGCTGCTTACCTATTGCAGATTCAGTCTTCCCAGCCTGGTGCAGGTCAACAATTTTTTTTCTGGTGTCCTTTGACAGCTCTTTGGTCTTGGCCATAATGGAGTTTGGAGTGTGACTGTTTGAGGTTGTGGACAGGTGTCTTTTATACTGATAACAAGTTCAAACATGTGCCATTAATACAGGTAACGAGTGGAGGACAGAGGAGCCTATTAAAGAAGAAGTTACAGGTCTGTGAGAGCCAGAAATCTTGCTTGTTTGTAGGTGACCAAATACTTATTTTCCACCATAATTTGCAAATAAATTCATAAAAAATCCTACAATGTGATTTTCTGGAGAAAAAAATTCTCAATTTGTCTGTCATAGTTGACGTGTACCTATGATGAAAATTACAGGCCTCTCTCATCTTTTTAAGTGGGAGAACATGCACAATTGGTGGCTGACTAAATACTTTTTCCCCCCACTGTATATACAGTGTGTGCAAATGTAGTAAATTATGGAGGTAAGGCAATAAATAGGCCATAGTGCAAAATAATTACAATTAGTATTAACACTGGAGTGATAGATGTGCAGAAGATGATGTGCAAATAGAGATACTGGGGTGCAAATGAGCAAAATAAATAACTATGTAAATAACAATATGGGGATGAGGTAGTTGGGTGGGCTAATTACAGATGGGCTGTGTACAGGTGCAGTGATCGGTGAGTTGCTCTGACAACTGATGCTTAAAGTTAGTGAGGGAGATAAGTGTCTCCAGCTTCAGAGATTTTTGCAGTTCGTTCCAGTCATTTGCAGCAGAGAACTGGAAGGAATGGCGGCCAAAGGAGGTGTTGGCTTTGGGGATGACCAGTGAGATATACCTGCTGGAACGCATACTACGGGTGGGTGTTGCTATGGTGACCAATGAGCTAAGATAAGGCGGGGATTTGCCTAGAAGTGATTTATAGATAACCTGGAGACAGTGGGTTTGGCAACAAATATGTAGTGAGGGCCAGCCAACGAGAGCGTACAGGTCACAATGGTGGGTAGTATATGGGGCTTTGGTGACAAAACGTATGGCACTGTGATAGACTACATCCAATTTGCTGAGTAGAGTGTTGGAAGCTATTTTGTAAATGACATCGCCGAAGTCAAGGATCGGTAGGATAGTCAGTTTTACGAGGGCATGTTTGGCAGCATGAGTGAAGGAAGCTTTGTTGCGAAATAGGAAGCCGCTTCTAGATTTAACTTTGGATTGGAGATGCTTAATGTGAGTCTGGAAGGAGAGTTTACAGTCTAACCAGACACCTACATTTACATTTACATTTTCGTCATTTAGCAGACGCTCTTATCCAAAGCGACTTACAACTTGGTGCATTCACCTTATGATAGCCAGTGGGACAACCACTTTACAATATATTTTTTTTGGGGGGTGGGGTAAGGGGGGGGTAGAAGGATTACTTTATCCTATCCCAGGTATTCCTTAAAGAGGTGGGGTTTCAAGTGTCTCCGGAAGGTGGTGAGTGACTCCGCTGTCCTGGCATCGTGAGGGAGCTTGTTCCACCATTGGAGTGCCAGAGGCGGGAACTGTGCTTCCGCAGAGGTAGGGGGGCCAGCAGGCCAGAGGTGGATGAACGCAATGCCCTCGTTTGGGTGTAGGGACTGATCAGAGCCTGAAGGTACAGAGGTGTCGTTCCCCTCACAGCTCCGTAGGCAAGCACCATGGTCTTGTAGCAGATGTGAGCTTCAACTGGAAGCCAGTGGAGTGTGCGGAGGAGCAGGGTGACGTGAGAGAACTTGGGAAGGTTGAACACCAGACGGGCTGCAGCGTTCTGGATGAGTTTTAGGGGTTTAATGGCACAGGCAGGGAGCGCAGCCAACAGCGAGTTGCAGTAATCCAGACGGGAGATGACAAGTGCCTGGATTAGGACCTGTGCCGCTTCCTGTGAAAGGCAGGGTCGTAGTCTGCGAATGTTGTAGAGCCTGAACCTACAGGATCGGGTCACCGCCTTGATGTTAGCGGAGAACGACAGGGTGTTGTACAGGGTCACGCCAAGGCTCTTTGCACTCTTGGAGGAGGACACAACAGAGTTGTCAACCGTGATGACGAGATCATGGAACGGGCAGTCCTTCCCCGGGAGGAAGAGCAGCTCCGCATTACCGAGGTTCAGCTTGAGGTGGTGATCCGTCATCCACACTGATATGTCTGCCAGACATGCAGAGATGCGATTCACCACCTGGTTATCAGAAGGGGGAAGGAGAAGATTAATTGTGTGTCGTCTGCGTAGCAATGATAGGAGAGGCCATGTGAGGATATGACAGAGCCAAGTGACTTGGTGTATAGCGAGAATAGGAGAGGGCCTAGATCTGAGCCCTGGGGACACCAGTGGTGAGAGCACGTGGTGCGGAGACAGATTCTCGCCATGCCACCTGGTAGGAGCGACCTGTCAGGTAGGACGCAATCCAAGAGTGAGCCACGCCGGAGATGCCCAACTCGGAGAGGGTGGAGAGGAGGATCTGATGGTTCACAGTATCAAAGGCAGCAGATAGGTCTAGAAGGACGAGAGCAGAGGAGAGAGAGTTAGCTTTAGCAGTGCGGAGAGCCTCTGTAACACAGAGAAGAGCAGTCTCAGTTGAATGGGGATTCAGCAGGGAGGAGAAGGTGGCAAAGAGCTTCCTAGCGGTTCAGATTTATCGGTGGTGACAGTGTTTCCTAGCCTCAGTGCAGTGGGTAGCTGGGAGGAGGTGCTCTTATTCTCCATGGACTTTACAGTGTCCCAGAACTTTTTGGAGTTAGTGCTACAGGATGCACATTTCTGTTTGAAAAAGCTAGCTTTTGCTTTCCTAACTGATTGTGTATATTGGTTCCTGACTTCCCTGAAAAGTTGCATATCGTGGGGGCTGTTCGATGCTCATGCAGTATGCCACAGGATGTTTTTGTGCTGGTCAAGGGCAGTCAAGTCTGGGGTGAACCAGGGGCTATATCTGTTCTTAGTTCTGAATTTTTTTGAATGGGGCATGCTTATTTAAGATGGAGAGGAAAGCACTTTTGAAGAACATCCAGGCATCCTCTACTGATGGAATGAGGTCAATATCCATCCAGGATACCCGGGCCAGGTCAATTAGAAAGGCCTGCTCGCTGAAGTGTTTTAGGGAGCGTTTGACAGTGATGAGGGGTGGTCGTTTGACCATGGACCCATTACGGACGCAGGCAACGAGGCAGTGATCGCTGAGGTCCTGGTTGAAGACAGCGGAGATGTATTTAGAGGGTAAATTAGTCAGGATGATATCTATGAGGGTGCCCATGTTTACGGATTTAGGGTTGTACCTGGTAGGTTCCTTGATAATTTGTGTGAGATTGAGGGCATCTAGTTTAGATTGTAGGACGGCCAGGGTGTTAAGCATATCCCAGTTTAGGTCACCAAGCAGTACGATCTCTGAGGATAGAAGGGGGGCAAGCAATTCACATATGGTGTCCAGGGTACAACTGGGGCTGAGGGGGGTCTGTAGCAAGCGGCAACAGTGAGAGACTTATTTCTGGAAAGGTGGATTTTTAGAAGTAGAAGCTCAAACTGTTTGGGCACAGACCTGGATAGTATGATAGAGCTCTGTGTCAGTGGGTGCTGTAGGTGGGTGTGGTGCAGGAATCAGATGCAGGACGCAGAAAGATAAGTCCAATAGACTTTAGTGAACAGCACACTCAAATTCACGAGTCAAACGCCCGGAGGCGAGAAAGTCCGCACACAGGCGAAAACCAAAAGGCGCACAAAACAGTGCGTAAATAACCTCCTAAACACAGAGGAGGAAAATCCGAAATGCACAAGGCAAACAGTATCGCACAAAACACGACAGCGAAACAATAACACACAAACACAGACACACACAACGAGAACTAAATAGAACACTAACGAGGACTAACTAGACACAGGTGTACAACATCAAGACCAAACCAAACGAACATGAAACATAGATCGGTGGCAGCTAGTACTCCGGAGACGACGACCGCCGAAGCCTGCCCGAACCAGGAGGAGGAGCAGCCTCGGCCGAAACCGTGACAGTACCCCCCCCTTGACGCGCGGCTCCAGCCGTGCGCCGACCCCGGCCTCTGGGACGACCAGGAGGACGCGGAGCAGGGCGCGCGGGATGGTCCCGGTGGAACTCCGACAGGAGAGATGGGTCTAGGATGTCCCTCCGCGGCACCCAGCACCGCTCCTCCGGGCCGTACCCCTCCCACTCCACGAGATACTGGAGACCCCCCATCCGGCGTCTGGAGTCCAAGATGGACCGAACGGTGTATGCCGGAGCCCCCTCGATGTCCAATGGGGGCGGAGGAGCCTCTCCTATCTCATTGTCCTGGAGTGGACCAGCTACCACCGGCCTGAGAAGAGACACATGGAACGAGGGGTTAATATTCTTATATTCAACAGGTAGATGTAACCTATAACACACCTCGTTCAATCTTCTCAGGACTTTAAAGGGCCCCACAAACCGCCGACCCAGCTTCCGGCAGGGCAGGCGGAGGGGTAGGTTTCTGGTAGAGAGCCAGACTCGATCTCCGGGTGCGTACACCGGCCCCTCACTGCGGTGGAGATCGGCGCTCGCCTTGTGACGAAGGACGGCCTGCTGCAGGTGGACGTGGGCAGCGTTCCACGTCTCTTCCGAGCGCCTCATCCAATCATCCACCGCAGGGGCCTCGATCTGGCTCTGCTGCCACGGTGCCAGAACCGGCTGGTAACCTAATACACATTGAAAAGGGGTTAGGTTAGTAGAGGAGTGGCGGAGAGAGTTCTGGGCCATCTCGGCCCAGGGAATGTAACGCGCCCACTCCTCAGGCCGGTCCTGGCAATACGACCTCAGAAACCTACCCACATCCTGGTTGACACGTTCCACTTGCCCGTTACTCTCCGGGTGGTACCCCGAGGTAAGGCTAACCGAGACCCCCAAACGCTCCATAAACGCTCTCCACACACGGGAGGTAAACTGGGGGCCTCGATCAGACACTATATCCTCGGGGACCCCGTAATGCCGGAAGACGTGGGTAAATAGGGCCTCAGCGGTCTGTAGGGCAGTAGGAAGACCCGACATAGGGAGAAGACGACAGGCCTTAGAGAACCGGTCCACAACGACCAGGATGGTGGTATTCCCCTGAGAGAGGGGAAGGTCTGTTACAAAATCCACCGAGAGGTGGGACCATGGTCGTTGTGGAACGGGTAGGGGCTGTAACTTACCCCTGGGCAGATGTCGGGGCGCCTTACACTGGGCGCACACCGAGCAGGAGGAGACATAAACCCTCACATCCCTAGCCAAAGTAGGCCACCAGTATTTAGTGCTAAGGCAATGCACTGTCCGGCCAATACCCGGATGTCCTGAGGAGGGTGACGTGTGAGCCCAGTAGATGAGTCGATCCCGAATCTCGAGCGGAACGTACCTCCGACCCTCAGGACATTGTGGAGGGCTGGGGTCGGTACGCAACGCTCGCTCGATCTCGGCATCGACCTCCCACACCACCGGTGCCACAAGGCAAGACTCCGGTAGGATGGGAGTAGGCTCAACGGACCTCTCCTCCGTGTCATACCGCCGGGACAGTGCATCTGCCTTGCCATTCTGGGACCCAGGGATGTACGTGATTTTAAATACGAACCTGGTGAGAAACATACTCCATCGAGCCTGGCGAGGGTTCAGTCTCCTCGCTGCCCGGATGTACTCCAGGTTCCGATGGTCAGTCAAAATGAGGAAAGGGTGTTGAGCCCCCTCAAGCCAATGCCTCCACACCTTAAGGGCCTGAACTACAGCTAACAGCTCCCTGTCCCCAACGTCATAGTTACACTCCGCCGGGCTGAGCTTTTTGGAGTAAAAAGCACAGGGGCGGAGTTTAGGTGGCGAGCCGGACCGTTGAGAGAGCACGGCCCCTATACCAGCCTCAGACGCGTCCACCTCAACCTGAAAGGGAATTGTGGGATCCGGATGCGCCAGCACCGGAGCCGACGTAAACAGGTCCTTCAGTCTCCCAAAGGCCCTGTCCGCATCAGCTGACCACTGCAGGCGCACCGGACCCCCTTTCAGAAGGGACGTGATGGGAGCTGCCACCTGTCCAAAACCCCGGATAAACCTCCGGTAGTAATTCGCAAAGCCCAAGAACTGCTGCACCTCTTTTACAGTGGTTGGAGTTTGCCAATTACGCACAGCGGACACACGATCCACCTCCATACTCACCCCTGACGCGGACAACCGATAACCCAAAAAGGAGACCGATTCCTGGAAAAACAGACATTTCTCTGCCTTGACATATAGGTCGTGCTCCAACAGCCTCCTCAATACACGTCGCACCAGGGTTACATGCTCGGCTTGGGTAGACGAGTACACCAGAATATCATCAATGTACACGACCACCCCTTGTCCCTGCATATCCCGGAAAATGTCATCTACAAAGGATTGAAAGACTGATGGAGCATTCATCAACCCATATGGCATGACAAGATATTCGAAATGACCTGACGTGGTACTAAACGCTGTTTTCCATTAATCGCCCCCCCTAATGCACACCAAGTTATACGCGCTCCTGAGATCCAATTTTGTGAAAAACCGCGCCCCATGCAATGACTCTGTCATGGTCGCAATCAGAGGGAGTGGATAACTGTATTTCACAGTAATCTGATTGAGACCACGGTAATCAATGCACGGGCGCAACCCTCCATCTTTCTTTTTCACAAAAAATAAACTCGAAGAGGCGGGGGAAGTGGAAGGCCGAATGTATCCCTGTCTCAAAGATTCGGCTATGTAGGTCTCCATAGCTTTTCTCTCCTCTTGAGACAAAGGATACACATGGCTCCGTGGGAGCGCTGCTCCTGCCTGGAGATCAATCGCACAATCCCCCTGTCTATGGGGAGGCAACTGCGTCGCCCTAGTTTTGCTAAACACAAGAGCTAAATCCCCATATTCAGGCGGAATGTGCAATGCGGGCACTTGGTTTGGACTTTCCACCGAAGTCGCCCCCACGGAAACACCCAGACATCGCCCCTCACACTGAGCAGACCACCCATCGAGAGCCCTCTGTTGCCACGAAATAGCAGGGTTATGGGTGCTTAACCAGGGAATCCCCAGCACCACCGGGTACGCAGGAGAGTCGATCAGATACAGCTGTATAGTCTCTTCATGACCCCCCTGCGCACACATCCTAAGTGGCGCTGTGACTTCCCTGATCAACCCCGACCCCAACGGACGGCTATCTAAGGCATGAACGGGAAAAGGTTTGTCAACGGGTAGGAGAGGGATCCCTAACTCTAAACAAAACTTTCGATCAACAAAATTCCCAGCTGCGCCTGAATCTACTAGCGCCTTATGCTGGGAATGAGGTGCAACCTGTGGAAAACCAACAGGTATACAAAAGTGCGCAACAGAAAGCTCTGGGTAGGTGGGGCGTCTACTCACCTGGGAGGCCCCCCCAGTGCGTGGCCTGTTGTCTTCTCCCCCGGAGAGCCCTCCCCAGCACCTGGCCGCAGTGTGCCCTCCACGACCGCACTTGGTGCAGGAGACAGACCCCCTCGGGCTCCTCCTACTCCGTTCTCTAGCGCCGGCACCCCCGAGTTCCATAGGGCTCGGCTCGGAGGTGCCGGAGGGCGGAATGGACGGACCCCCCTCGGGACGTCCACGGGTGGCCAGCAGGGTGTCTAAACGGATGGACATATCAACCAACTGGTCGAAAGTCAGATGGGTATCCCTGCAGGCCAACTCTCGTTGAACGTCCTCCCGGAGGCTACACCGAAAATGGTCAATGAGAGCCCGTTCATTCCACCCTGCATCCGCCGCTAGAGTCCGTTACTCCAAAGCAAACGCCTGTGCGCTCCTCCTCCCCTGTCTCAAGTGGACTAGCCGCTCCCCCGCCGCTTTGCCCTCAGGTGGATGGTCAAACACGGCCTTGAAGCGGCGGGAGAACTCGGCGTAGGAGATGGTGTTGGCGTCCATCTTCCTCCACTCAGCGTTAGCCCACTCCAACGCCTTTCCCGAGAGACAGGAGATGAGGGCGGAAACGCTCTCGTGTCCCGAGGGCACCGGGTGTACAGTGGCCAGGTAGAGCTCCACCTGCAGGAGAAACCCCTGACACCCGGCAGCTGTTCCGTCATACGCCCTCGGGAGCGAGAGCCGAATCCTCCTGGGTTCCGGACCTGGGGCTGGTGGACCGGCCGATGGGGTGGACAGGGTAGGTGGAGGTGTGGGTACCCTGCTGGCTTCCCATCGGTGCAGGGTGTTGATCACGTCCTGTAGAGCGGTCTCCAGTTGTCTTATCTGGCCCTCCTGCCAATGGATATGCTCCTCGAGCGACACCGGTGTCACAGCCGATCCTGCTGATTCCATAATGGTGTGTTATTCTGTCAGTGGGTGCTGTAGGTGGGTGTGGTGCAGGAATCAGATGCAGGACGCAGAAAGTCCAATAGACTTTAGTGAACAGCACACTCAAATTCACGAGTCAAACGCCCGGAGGCGAGAAAGTCCGCACACAGGCGAAAACCAAAAGGCGCACAAAACAGTGCGTAAATAACCTCCTAAACACAGAGGAGGAAAATCCGAAATGCACAAGGCAAACAGTAGCGCACAAAACACGACAGCGAAACAATAACACACAAACACAGACACACACAACGAGAACTAAATAGAACACTAACGAGGACTAACTAGACACAGGTGTACAACATCAAGACCAAACCAAACGAACATGAAACATAGATCGGTGGCAGCTAGTACTCCGGAGACGACGACCGCCGAAGCCTGCCCGAACCAGGAGGAGGAGCAGCCTCGGCCGAAACCGTGACACTCTGCAGGCTATCTCTACAGTAGATTGCAACTCTGCCCCCTTTGGCAGTTCTATCTAGACGGAAAATGTTATAGTTTGGGATGGACATTTCTGAATTTTTGGTGGCCTTCCTAAGCCAAGATTCAGACACTGCTAGAACATCAGGGTTGGCAGAGTGTGCTAACGCAGTGAATAACTCAAACTTGGGGAGGAGGCTTCTGATGTTAACATGCAAGAAACCAAGGCTTTTATGGTTACAGAAGTCAACAAATGATTGCGCCTGGGGGGTAGGAGTGATACTGGGGGCTACAGGGCCTGGGTTAACCTCTACATCACCAGAGGAACAGAGGAGGAATAGAATAAGGATTTAAGAACTGGTCTTCTAGTGCATTGGGTACAGAGAATAAAAGGGGCAGATTTCCGGGCGTTGTAGAATAGATTCAGGGCATTATGTACAGACAAGGATATAGAAGGATATGAGTACAGTGGAGGTAAACCTAAGCATTGGGTAACTATGAAAGAGATAGCATCACTGGAGTGACCGATTGAGCCGGTCTCCGCGTGTATGGGGGGTGGGACAAAGGAGTATTTGTGTCTTTGTAACATCTGAATAGTTCACTTTACAAAGTTTTCATACCTCCGTTAGACTCAAGACCACTTTGGTGTTATGGAAACGTTCGTTTTGGGGTAAACTATTCCTTTAAGTCCCCTTCATTGCCAAGCTGAGTCACTGTAAGGTCTGGTAAATTTACTGCAGTGTGTTGGTCTGCTGCTGCCGCCATTGCTTCCCAATGCAAGACTAATTCATCTCAATGAGGGCGGTACCAGACAATCACAGAGAGAGGGGCCTCAAATGTCCAGCTCATCATAAACTGTATGCTCCTCTCTCTCCTCTCAGTCTCTCTCTTGCTTGCAGTCTCCATCTCTCGCCTCTCCCTCTCTCCCCTTGCTGCTGTAAACTGGGATCATCGTGGTCACTACACTGCCTGTGTATCAGTTTTCCTCCCTCTCCCCTCCCTCTCCCATCCTCCTCTGTCTTGCTCCTTATTTCCCTCTCCCTCCCCTCCCCTCCCCCTCTCCCTCCCCCATCCCTCCCCTCCCTATCTGTTACTGCATGGTCCCTGAGCAGCCTGAGTATCAGTATTCAGGACCAAATATGTGCTGTCAGGGAGTCTGGATCTCTGTAGACCGCACCTGAAAATGAACACACGCACCGAACACACTCACACACACCAATCTTAACAAGATAAGGTCCAACAGACTAGTTAAATAGCTGAATGGATCTCGGGGTAATGGGCTCTTGTTCACGGCAGTGACGATGCCGTATCTCAAAGCAGCCCCGTGATAATTGAGAAATGGCTCCCGGTAAATTACCTCCACGACTGTCTGAGTCCACTGGAACTGAACCGCTAGTTATGTAGTTAAAAGGAGGTGGAGTCTGGAGTCTACCGTGCCTGGTGTTTTATCTATTGATTGTTGTGCTGCTGTTACCTGGCTGCAGATAGGCACTTGACATTTTCAGAAAATTCAAGGTGGTTAGATGTTTGCCTGCCCACAGTGTATTGATCAAATGGATAGGTCTAATGCATTCTATTCTAATCTATTTACTGAGGAGGTAACATCAAGACAACATCATTGCAATACATTCCTATTCATTATAGGCCATTTTGCATTCCTTATTATGGTCAACATCTTGGCCTTGTCATAGGCAGGCCTATACTGTAAAATATTTTATCCTTTAGCCTACTCAGCATAACATACTGGGGCTACACAGAATGAGAATTAGATTTTAATTCTATGAGAGCTACACTATTTCCCTTTTCTCAAGTAGTGTTTTGCAGACACAGTGAGATTGAAAACAGAGAAAACGTTCAATGAAGGCCTAAGGGAGGGGGGATTTAACCTTGTGGTTATGGGATGAGTGCACTGCCCTACTACCTGTACAATCATGTTCCAGGTAACCCAGGTTGCTTTTTATATCTGTTTGATCACACATGCACAAAATACAACTGTATTTCTATCTTGTTTTGTTTTAATGTATTTGTATGTACAATACACTGCAGTGGAAGTGTTGGAGAGACTACAGAAAGATAGGGAGGATGTTGATCCATCTGATTTCTTTAAGAGACGTCTGGAAACTGTGTATCAGGATTTTGTGGCCATTTACACAGATGGTTCAAAAGATCCAAGGACAGGACGTACTGGGTCAGCATTTGTAGTGCAGGAATGTGGGGTGGAAGTCAGAAAACGTATTACAGATCATCTGGCTGTATATACGGCGGAGCTGATGGCCATACTGTTGGCCTTGCAGTGGGTGGAGGAAGACAAACAAGACAGAGTAGTTATTTGCTCGGATTCATGTGCAGTGTTAATAAGTCTCCAGTCCTTTAGCTCACGTAGCAGACAAGACCTGCTTTATGAGGTGCTACAAACCCATGGCAGGATTAAACAGATGGGTATTCAGATAAGATTTACTTGGGTCCCAGCCCATGTGGGGGTGGAGGGGAACGAGGCAGTAGATGAACAGGCTAAACAAGCACTTAGTAGTGGGGATGTTGATGTTGAAGTTTCAATGAGCAAGGCAGAGGCAAAAAGACTGATATATACAGTGATCGTGCAGAGATGGCAGGAGAAGTGGAATATAGATAATAAGGGAAGGCATTTATTTCAAGTACAGAGGAAAGTCGGGGAGGGGAGGACGGCAGGAAGGGACAGAAGAGAGGAGGCTATTTTTACAAGATTAAGGGTGGGACACAGCCAGTTGAATAATACATTAAATGTGATAGGAAAGCATCCAACAGGAAAGTGTGATTATTGTCAGGAAACAGAGACCATGGAGCATGTATTGCTACAGTGTGGGCAGTAGCAGAGGGAAAGAGAGAGGATGAGATCTAGTATGAGGGAGAAGGGGATACAGGAAATTAGTTTAAAGAATATATTGAGTAGAACGTCATTAGATATAGTCTCAAATATTTTGTTATCTTTTTTAAGCGCAACGGGGCTGGCAGGTAGGATTTAGTTTCTCCCCGTCTCTGGCCCACACTCCAGTACAGTAGGTGGCGGTAATTCACCATAACGTTGGATGCCAACCACCGATAAACCCCACTGAAGAAGAAGAAGACGAAGAAGAAGAATACACTACAGTGGACTACATTAATCAGAAACAATGTTTTTTAATGGGTCGCAAATATTTTTGCGACAGTTGATGGAAGCACATTTAACGGCAGTGTCATGGCGGCTTACGGAAGCAGTTTTGAAAGTGTTAATAGCATCGAAGACCGAAAAGAATACAAACGTAAAGCCAGGGAGGAGGTTATTCAGAAGGTAAATATGTGTGCTTTATAAGTAGATACCAAACTACATGCTCAATGTAAGAAGATACTTTGATATAACGTCAGTACAAAAGTCAAGTGTGTGGCTGCAACAGCTAGCTGAATGCTAACAAATAGCTAGCCTGAACGTCTGCCATACGAATTAGCTAGCTAGTTTTCTGGTGCATTTTCTACAATATTTGTAATTGGTACATATACGTATGTTTGTAATATCATATAGTGTTAATAAACCGTTTTGAATAATGCAATTACCTACTACTAGCTAGTACAGCAAAGATGTGTAGCTAGCTAGTTAGCTATCTTAGCCAGCTCGCTAGCAATCATCAAAACAGCGAGAGGAAGTCACATGGTCCTTGCTATAAGGGGTCTTTAGGACGTCCCCCCCCCCCCCCCACACACACACTGAAGTTGAACATTAAAATGGGTTAGGGTTTAGGTTAGGGACTTCCGAATAGCACGAACCGGAGTCACATGGCTGGCTAGCTAGCTACTGTACCTATTTAGTCTTAGCTAAGTATTGGCTAAGCTAACTACCTTTTAAACGTTTGTTAGAACTATACAGTCGAACACTACTGACTGAAATGTTAAGTCTTTGTAGAAACTAGCTAACATTACTTGCATTCCTTTTCAATTCCTGCCCAAGTACATTCACTTGTTTACATGACCCCTTTTCCCCCCATGGTGCCTCTGCTACGGTACTATGCTGTTATTCTCTCTCTGGTAGTCAGTCGTGATGTGAGCATGGCAGACACTAGGTGGCGAAGTTCTACATAGCAGAGCTATATCTGTTTGCTGAATGTCTACCCACCATGCCTCAGGTGATCAAAAGATTACTAGGGAGAAATAAAGAGCAACAGACGCTGTGCCCTCTGAAGACAGGAAGGAAATGACAAGGCGGATGGACGCTTGCATCAATGGAAGCAGATTGATAGTGTTTACAGTGGTGTGATTGATCGAGGCGCACCATAGTGTGTGTGTAAATATGAGGTGTCATCAGTCAGGTAGTGGCGTCTGCAGGGGATGGCAGGACAAACACTGCTGCAGGGCGATAAGGGCTGTGACGCAACCACCCCGGATACAGTTTAGCATGGTTAAATTCCTCCTTCAGAAGACACATACACTCACTTAACACCTTACACCATACATATGCATTTCATGCACACAAAAACATCAACACAGAGTAGTCAGGTCCATGTTATCTCCTGAGCAGCTGTGTTGACTTCATAAACAGTGTGAGGTGTGTGTGTGTGTGTAATGGTGACTGATAAGCTTCCTGGAGGAAGTCATCTGAACTCTCTCCATTTATCTCTAAATCTCCTCTCTCCCTCTCTTTCACTTCATCTCCGTTCTCCTCCCTCTCTCTCACCTCATCTCCATCTCCGCTCTCCCTTCTTCCTCACCTCATCTCCGCTCTCCCTCTGTCTCACCTCATCTCCCCCTCCCCCAGGCGAAGCAGCAGTATGAGAAGGAGGAGAAGAGGAAGGAGCTGAAGAGACAGAGAGGAGAGGACACCTGGATGCTCCCTGAAGTTGACCTCCGACTGCAGCAGCTAGAACAGGTCAGCAGGTTGTTGCTTTGGTAACCCCATTATCTTTTAAGGAGGTCACTTGTGTGACCTCCCTATCCTCTGCATGGCCTAGTAGTAAGGTTGACCCCAAAGTCAATATTTGGTTCTCATACAGCAACAGTAGATCTAGAGCTGAGCTGGTTTTGTAGCTCTAGCTTGAGCATATTGATGTTTCCAATCCATTTATCCTATCTATCATGGCTTAATAAAGATCACTTCGTTTTGCATAATTTAATCAGGCCCACTTATTTCTGTCACCTTCAGGAGGTTTCAAGCAAAACCAAGAAGAAGAAAGAGAAAAAGACCAAGAAGAGTAAGAAGGAAAAGAAGAAGAAGAAGGAGAAGAGAGCTCAGAGAGGAGATGGGTCCAGTGCCAGCTCAGAGGTAAGCGCCATTGTATTGCTCTCCCTCCTTTCCTCTCACCTCTTTCTTTCTCTCTCGCATCTCACATTCCCTCTCCTTCCCTCTCTTGTGCTTCCTTTCCTCTATCCTGAACATATTTACATTTTACATTTTAGTCATTTAGCAGACGCTCTTATCCAGAGCGACTTACAGGAGCAATTAGGGTTAAGTGCCTTGCTCAAGGGCACATCGACATATTTTTCACCTAGTCGGCTCGGGGATTAGAACGTTGTAATGTTGCCAAATGTTGTAACAGCCTGAATTTAAAATGGATTAAATTGTGATTTTTGATCACTGGCCTATACACAATACCCCGTAATGTCAAAGTGGAATAATTTTTAAAGAAATGTTTACAAGGTAATACAAAATTAAAAGCGGAAATGTCTTGAGTCAATAAGTATTCAACCCCTTTGTTATGGCAAGCCTAAATAAGTTCAGGAGTAACATTTTGCTTAATAAGTTGCATGGATTCACTCTGTGTGCAATAATAGTGTTTAACTAGATTTTTGAATGACTACCTCTTTTCTATACTTCACACATACAATTGTTGGTAAGGTCCCTCAGTCAAGCAGTGAATTGCAAGCACAGATTCAACATCAACAACATTGTAGTTACTCCACAATACTAACCTAATTGACAGAGTGAAAGGGAAGCCTGTACAGAATAAAAATATTCCAAAACATGCATCCTGTTTGCAACAAGGCACTAAAGTAATACTGCCAAAAAATTGGCAAAGCAATTCACTGTTTGTCCTGAATACAAAGTGTTATGTTTGGGGCAAATCCAATACAACACATTACTGAGTACCACTCTCCATATTTTCAAGCATAGTGGTGGCTGCATCATGTTATGGGTATGCTTGTAATGGGTATGCTTTTTTTTTTTTTGGGGGGGTGGATCAGCTTCATATTGCAGATAGATTGTATCTTCTATCAATGTAATTGTCTGCATCACTTCCAATCCCCCATGTTTATATATATATATATATATATATATATATATATATATACTCCCCTTTATTACTTTTCAACCCCACCATCCTTTCCCTACTTGTAAATTAGTGAACAACAATGCCCAGTCCTCTACTTCCGGTCTATACTTACTATCTACACCTTATGGACAGAGTTAATTTTACAATAATTATATTTTATATATATATTATTTTTTGTTCCTGAACTTCATCTACTCTCAACCTCTCCGATCATTTTCATGATGTCCATCCGGTTTGCTTCTATATGCCATATCTTTCTAACTGTGCTCTTTCCCAAAAGCTCCCAACATACAACCTATATACTTATTATGGACACAGTATGCTTACATTATTAGCTATCTTTGTTATTATTTGTTGTTATTTGTTATTAGTCCCATCCTTCAACTCTATTCAATACCTCCCATCTATCTCTTAACACCATCCATATAGGATTTCTATTTGCCATATATATTTCAACCGTACTGTGATGTTTTACAAAAGTTCTGAACCTTTCTATTCTCATTGCTTCTACAGATTGTGAATTAAAAATAAACATTTTTGCTAAAAGTATTATTATATTATTGATTGATTGACTATGACTTTTCAGATCACCCAGTAATGCTATCTGCAAGGTTAGCTCCAGGTAAATATTGCAATCCTTTAGCCATTCCTGGACCTGTGTCCAAAAACAAGCTACAAATGGACAGAACCAAAACAAATGATCTAATGATTCTGTCTCTTCACAGCAAAATTTGCAGAGCTGGGAAGATTGTATCCCCCATATAAATAACATTCTATTGGTAGCAATAATTTTATATAATAATTTAAATTGAAAGATTCAAATTTTTGAATCCGGTGTCGTTTTGCGTGTCAGTTCATAAACACTATGCCATGGGATCGGTACGTCAAAGATCTCTTCCCAACTATTTTGCAATCTATATGGGACGGCTGTCAATCCTTTGGTCCTTAAGTGAAACTGATATACTTTTTTATTTATCACAGTTTTCCTTAACCAATTATGTTCTTTAATGCAAGGCCGACAGACAAGTTCCTTACTTTCTCCCCCTTCCACTTTCCTCTTCCACTTTTGCGGTAAGGCTGCAATTATTTGGTTGTAATTTTGGGTAGAGCAGACATTTCCATATGTTTTTGTTAGCTGCATGTGCGACATAACTCCAAATCAAATCAAATTTTATTGGTCACATGCGCCGAATACAACAGGTGCAGACATTACAGTGAAATGCTTACTTACAGCCCTTAACCAACAGTGCATTTATTTTAAACAAAAAAAGTAAGAATAAAACAACAACAAAAAAAGTGTTGAGAAAAAAAGAGCAGAAGTAAAATAAAGTGACAGTAGGGAGGCTATATATACGGGGGGGTACCGTTGCAGAGTCAATGTGCGGGGGCACCGGCTAGTTGAGGTAGTTGAGGTAATATGTACATGTGGGTAGAGTTAAAGTGACTATGCATAAATACTTAACAGAGTAGCAGCAGCGTAAAAAGGATGGGGTGGGGGGGCAGTGCAAATAGTCCGGGTAGCCATGATTAGCTGTTCAGGAGTCTTATGGCTTGGGGGTAGAAGCTGTTGAGAAGTCTTTTGGACCTAGACTTGGCACTCCGGTACCGCTTGCCGTGCGGTAGCAGAGAGAACAGTCTATGACTAGGGTGGCTGGAGTCTTTGACAATTTTGAGGGCCAGTCCTACCGATGATATCATTTATGAAGATTATACCTTTTTTAAACATTCTGTCAAAAAATAAAGTTTTTTTTGTCAATTAGTATATTTGAATTTAACCACAATGTTTGTTGCATTATTTGTTCTGTCGTTTCTGGAGGATTAAATTGAAATTGCAACCAACTTTCTATGGCTTGTTTTAGAAATAGTGATATTTGGGACATTATTTCCTTTTCAAATAACTGAAAGTGAGAGGTTGTAATCTAAATAAAGGGAAAAAGGCCATTCTTGAACATTGGGTGAGACAATCTTACTAATTTGCTTGAGAACCAGTTCGGATTTAAGTATAACTTTTGTATGACTGAAGCTTTTAGTGATAGGTCTAATGCTTTAATATTTAATAATTTCTGTCCTCCTAATTCATATTCATTATATAAATATGCCCTTTTAATTTTGTCTGGCTTGCCGTTCCAAATAAAATTGAATATTTTTTTCTCATATAATTTAAAAAACTGTTCGCTAGGCGTAGGCAAGACCATAAGAAAATAGGTAAACTGGGATAATACTAAAGAGTTAATCAGGGTGATTTTTCCACAAATTGACAGGTATTTTCCTTTCCATGGTAGTAAGATCTTATCTATTTTTGCTAACGTTCTATAAAAATTTATTGAAGTGAGATCATTTATTTCCTTTGGTATATGTATTCCGAGTATATCCACATCACCATCAGACCATTTTATTGGTAAACTACATGGTAATGTAAAAATTGTATTTTTTAGTGATCCAATACGTAATATAGTACATTTGTCATAATTTGGTTGTAATCCAGAGAGGTTAAAAAATGTATCTAGATCCTCTATGAGGCTGTGGAGGGACTCTAGTTGTGGATTTAAAAGAAAACATGAATCATCAGCGTACAATGACACCTTTGTTTTTAAGCCCTGGATTTCTAATCCTCTGATATTATTATTGGATCTGATTTTAATAGCTAACATCTCGATGGCCACAATAAATAGATATGCCGATAGTGGACAACCTTGTTTCACTCCTCTTGACAGTTTAAAACTTTCTGAGAAATAGCCATTATTTACTATTTTACACCTAGGGTTACTATACATGATTTTGACCCATTTTATAAGAGATTCTCCAAAATTGAAATGCTTGTAATTGTTAAGGACTGGTGAGTTTTCAGGATAAAAATTAACGGAATGGAGCTAAGCACAGGCAAAATCCTAGAGGAAAACCTGGTTGTCTGCTTCCCACCAGACACTGGGAGATTAATTCACTTTTTTTCAGCAGGACAATAACCTAAAACACAAGGCCAAATATACACTGGAGTGACTTACCAAGAAGACAGTGAATGTTCCTGATTGGCCAAGTTACAGTTTTGGTTTAAATCTACTTGAAAATCTATGGCAAGACCTGAAAATGGTTGTCTAGCAATGATCAACAACCAATTTGACAGAGATTGAAGAATTTTGAAAAGAATAATGGGCAAATGTTGCACAATCCATGTGTGCCATGCTCTTAGAGACTTACCCAGAAAGACTCACAGCTGTAATCACTGCCAAAGGTGCTTCTACAAAGTATTGACTCATGGGTGTGAATACTTATGTAATTTTTTATTTTTTCTGTATTTCTTTTTCAATACATTTGTAAACATGTTGTCACTTTGTCATTATGGGGTATTGTTTGTACATGGGTGAGGGGGAAAACATCAATTTAATCAATTTTGAATTCTGGCTCTAACACAACAAAATGTGGAGTAAGTTGAGGTGTATGAATACTTTCTGAAGGCACTGTGTCAATTTTAGCCCTCTTTTCTCTCCCTACAGGGGTCAGAGGATGAGTGGGTTGAGGCCCAGCCCCAGGCAGAGGCATCGGGTAAAGCCTGGAAGATTCCTGCCAAGTCTGAGGCCAAGCCCACAGACAGCAGCCCTACCCCAGCCGAGAACAACCAGGTAACACCCCCATCCATCCCCCTCCACAGCACCGGTAAACCCTAAGACAGGGATCATCAACTACATAGATTCAGCCGTGGGTAAAAACATTTATTGAGCGGATGGTCAAGGGGCCGGAACATAAAGAAAAATTATTTGTAGACTGCTAATTAACTGCAAGACCGATTATAATATTTGATTAAAGCATATTAATTTCAAACCTTGCTTACATTTGTATACGATCACATAGTTGCGGCCAAATATATTGGCACCCTCACACTTTTCTTAAATCATTCCCTATTTCTGATCAAATAAGTAGACATAAAAAAAAGTCTGTCACCGCACCTTGTTATTGGATTTTCAACATTGCAGAACCCATTTTATTTTCGTAACCTTAAGTTTACAATTTTAATTGAAAATAAAGAAAATGGCATCGACAAAATTATTGTCACCCCGGAGCTAGTACTTGGTTGCACAGGCTTTGGCCAAGATAACTGCCGACAAACACTTATTGTAGCTATTAATGAACTTGCTGCATCATTCTACTGACAATTTGGCCCACTTTTCAGCAGCAAATTACTCTAATTTTTAAATATTTGAGGGGTGCCCTCCAATGTTCCTTCTAATCTGCGCGCATGCGCGCAGCTCCCCTCGGACTGCCCCGCAAAATAAAGATCAGCCCATGCAGAAAAGCAAGAGATTGAACTTCACTCCACTTTCTAGAGTTTTCCACTCAACATTTCGCTCTACTGTTGTAGTTGTGATCGAATCAACGCAACATTAGCCACTTTCAATGTAAAATACCAAAACAAACTATGCAGGACTTAGTATGAAAAACTAACTGTTCAAGAGATTCTGTTGTGGGCAGAGTTGTAGCAAAAACACTTTTTCAGCTACCTCCTTGTCTGAAGGACAAGGGAATAAACAGGTTAATGTCAAGCCCTGCATGTTATTCTTTTCAAAAGTCTCATGGAATGTAGGCCTACATTGAACACCACACATTGGCTGCTACTGTAGGCTGAATGATAGAACAGCTATTTCCATGTTAAAATGTTATGGGATGCATTTTTTTTATATATATATTGTTTTATGGTAGGCCACTCTGGTAGGCCTGCATTATGATCAAATTGCCACAGTAGCCGACTTGGCCACTGTTAAAACTGTAATGTAAAGCGGGTACAGCCTCAGTGTTCACAGTAAACGTGCGCCGGAAGTTGCACAGAATTTTCACAACATTCAACTTTGCGCTCAGCAGACCTGAAATGTGTCTGTACCTAAACATTTTTTGAGGGAACATTGGTGCCCTCCAACAACTGCTGTTTTCAGATCTCTCCATAGGTTTTGGATGTGATTCAGATCTGGTCTCTTGGCTTGCCACTCAAACTGTCCAGCATCTCTTCATAAAGGGGTAGTTTGGGATTTTGGCAATGAGGCCCTTTTTCTGGCTCCCAGGTGTCTTTTATACAGGTAACGAGCTGAGATTAGGAGCACACTCTTTAAGGGAGTGCTCCTAATCTCAGCTTGTTACCTGTATAAAAGACACCTGTCCACAGAAGCCATCAATCAATCAGATTCCAAACTCTCCACCATGGCCAAGACCAAAGAGCTCTCCACGGATGTCAGGGACAAGATTGTAGACCTACACAAGGCTGGAATGGGCTACAAGACCATCGCCAAGCAGCTTGGTGAGAAGGTGACAACAGTTGGTGCGATTATTCGCAAATGGAAGAAACACAAAAGAACTGTCAATCTCCCTCAGCCTGGGGCTCCATGCAAGTTCTCACCTCGTGGAGTTGCAATGATCATGAGAACGGTGCGGAATCAGCCCAGAACTACACGGGATGATCTTGTCAATGATCTCAAGGCAGCTGGGAACATAGTCACCAAGAAAACAATTGGTAACACACTACGCCGTAAAGGACTGAAATCCTGCAGAGCCTGCAAGGGCCCCCTGCTCAAGAAAGCACATATACATGCCCGTCTGAAGTTTGCCAATGAACATCTGAATGATTCAGAGGAGAACTGGGTGACAGTGTTGTGGTCAGATGAGACCAAAATGGAGCTCTTTGACATCAACTCAACTCGCCGTGTTTGGAGGAGGAGGAATGCTGCCTATGACCCCAAGAACACCATCCCCACTGTCAAACATGGAGGTGGAAACATTATGCTTTGGGGGTGTTTTTCTGCTAAGGGGACAGGACAACTTCACCGCATCAAAGGGACAATGGACGGGGCCATGTACCGTCAAATCTTGGGTGAGAACCTCCTTCCCTCAGCCAGGGCATTGAAAATGGGTCGTGGATGGGTATTCCAGCATGACAATGACCCAAAACACACGGCCAAGGCAACAAAGGAGTGGCTCAAGAAGAAGCACATTAAGGTCCTGGAGTGGCCTAGCCAGTCTCCAGACCTTAATTCCATAGAAAATCTGTGGAGGGAGCTGAAGGCTCGAGTTGCCAAACGTCAGGCTCGAAACCTTAATGACTTGGAGAAGATCTGCAAAGAGGTGTGGGACAAAATCCCTCCTGAGATGTAGTTGGCCATCAGGTTTGCACACAAGAAACATCTGACCTCTGTGATTGCCAACAAGGGTTTTGCCACCAAGTAATAAGGCATGTTTTGCAGAGGGGTCAAATACTTATTTCCCTAATTAAAATGCTAATCAATTTATAACATTTTTGACATGCGTTTTTCTGGATTTTGTTGTTGTTATTCTGTCTCTCACTGTTCAAATAAACCTACCATTAAAACTATAGACTTGTCATGTCTTTGTCAGTGGGCAAACGTACGAAATCAGCAGGGGATCAAATACTATTTTCCCTCACTGTATCTACTTCCCCAGAGTCCGATGCACTTTTATGTCTCTGTGTGCAGTTTGAAGGAAGTTGCTAACTAGCACTAGCGCAATTGCTAAAAAGCTCTGACTAAGGCCTTGAGGCCGATACGTAAAGCTTAATAAAGAGCAGTGATACTAGCAAGAGCAGTGTGCAGGTTTCTTATTTTTTCTCATCTTATTCAACTGTTACCATGCACCTGCAACAAAGATAGCACAGATGTGCGAGTGCCTTTTGAATGTTTAACTAGCGTTAGAACAATGACTAGAAGTCTATGGTTATCTGCTAACACTAGTTAGCATTTGCTCGCAAAACTACCTCTAACTTCCATCATACTGGACACAGAGACATAAAAAAAAAGTAGATATAGGGCCTCACTACCAGAATCCCCAAGTATCCCTTTAACCATTCCTGGGTGCTTTTTGATGCATTGTTGGGATCATTGTCCTGCTGAAAGACCCATAACCTTCAACAGAGACCTAGTTTTTGGACACTGGGTTGAACACTGGACTACAAAACACCTGATAATCTGCTGATTTCATGATGCCTTGCGCATGTTCAAGGCCCCCAGTATCAGAGGCAGCAACAAAAAAACACAGCATTATCAAACCTGCCCCATCTTTCATTGATGCCCTAAGAGAACAAGTAGCTAGGCAAGGTAGTCAAGATGGGGGTTGAGCTGGAGGGTTCTACGCTGCTCTTGGTTTACATAGTGGTGTCGTCTTATTGAGCTGTATGATCTAGGAAGTGTGTGTGCATTTTTTTTCTTCTTCCAAATCAAATTATATTCGTTACGTCCACATTTTCAAGCAGGTGTAAAAGGTGCAGTGAAATGCTTATTGTGTGTGTGTTTCTAGGAGATGGGATCAATAGAGCCTCTGATCGATACACAGCCTGTGTCACCATCAACAATCAATAACCAGGCTTTTTCAGGTTTCTCTCCAGGATTTTCGAACAAGGTGGTGTTGATGAGTAAGGAGGGGTGGTCCGGAGGGGTGCTCTGCCCCGCTTTGGACTCAAGAGATTTTTGCGTTTATGAACACCTTTCCTGCAATCTACAATGTTTTTACATAGTGGCGCAGCCAATGGTGCAGCGCCCCTCTTCCATTATTTGGGGAGAACCCTGATTTTACTAATGCTGTCACACACACACACAGTCGCACACCTTCCCTTATTAGATTTACCCCCACTGTGTGTGTTTTTGTCTGTCTGTGTGTAACAGCCTGATCAGTGAGAGAAATCACTGGTCTTAAAATAGGCTTTTTGTTAGGATCCTAGATAATGGCTTGATAGTCATATTAGCATTGATCGTTTATGTGTTTGGGGTTATGAACCCATGTACATAATGATTTTATGTTCTATATTGATTTCTTTATTGATTGGGTTGATGTTATTGTCAGACAACATTTCATAACATGATTCATGTGTTTTGTCCATTCCCCTCTCTCTCTATCCCTGTCGTCATCCATCCGCTAGAGAGATGAGTGGATGACCTTTGACTTCTTGACAATGAGAACAACGTCAACAGCAGAGAAGAGGGCTGAGAAAGAAAGGCTGAAAGCGGAGGAGAAAGATAAGGCCCGGGTCATCGAGCAGGTGTGTGTGTGCTCGCTATGTTTAAATGGAAGGTTGATGGAAGTTGATTGCCTCACCTCATCTGTTGGTTACCTGGGCAACCAAAAGTGCAAAACTGAGCAGGGACAAGGGACTTGACAATTGCTGTGTGTGTGGTGCCCTAGGCAGGTCTGCACAAGCTGGAGTTGAACCCGTTCTGGAAGGATGGGGGGAGTGGCCTGCCCCCAGAAGAGAAGGCCAGTAATGTGGTTAAAAAAGGTAAATCAAACCCCCTACACAACGTCATACTACATAAACCTTTTCTGCTCTCACACTTGTACCTGAAGTTGAATCATCAAACCCATGTACACAACTCTCTATATCAGCCCAGTCTTTGGTCAACCCCTCTGTGCTAGGACTCCCCCTCTCCTCCGTCTGTGCTAGGACTCTCCCTCCCCTCCGTCTGTGCTAGGACTCCCCCCTCTCCTCCGTCTGTGCTAGGACTCTCCCTCCCCTCCGTCTGTGCTAGGACTCCCCCTCTCCTCCGTCTGTGCTAGGACTCTCCCTCCCCTCCGTCTGTGCTAGGACTCCCCCCTCCCCTCCGTCTGTGCTAGGACTCCCCCTCTCCTCCGTCTGTGCTAGGACTCTCCCTCCCCTCCGTCTGTGCTAGGACTCCCCCCTCCCCTCCGTCTGTGCTAGGACTCCCCCCTCCCCTCCGTCTGTGCTAGGACTCCCCCTCCCCTCCGTCTGTGCTAGGACTCCCCCTCCGTCTGTGCTAGGACTCCCCCTCCGTCTGTGCTAGGACTCCCCCCTCCCCTCCGTCTGTGCTAGGACTCCCCCCTCCCCTCCGTCTGTGCTAGGACTCCCCCTCCCCTCCGTCTGTGCTAGGACTCCCCCTCCCCTCCGTCTGTGCTAGGACTCCCCCTCCCCTCCGTCTGTGCTAGGACTCCCCCCTCTAGGACTCCCCCCTCCCCTCCGTCTGTGCTAGGACTCCCCCCTCCCCTCCGTCTGTGCTAGGACTCCCCCTCCCCTCCGTCTGTGCTAGGACTCCCCCCTCCCCTCCGTCTGTGCTAGGACTCCCCCCTCCCCTCCGTCTGTGCTAGGACTCCCCCCTCCCCTCCGTCTGTGCTAGGACTCCCCCCTCCCCTCCGTCTGTGCTAGGACTCCCCCTCCTCTCCGTCTGTGCTAGGACTCCCCCTCCTCTCCGTCTGTGCTAGGACTCCCCCTCCCCTCCGTCTGTGCTAGGACTCCCCCCTCCCCTCCATCTGTGCTAGGACTCCCCCCTCCCCTCCGTCTGTGCTAGGACTCCCCCTCCTCTCCGTCTGTGCTAGGACTCCCCCTCCCCTCCGTCTGTGCTAGGACTCCCCCCTCCCCTCCGTCTGTGCTAGGACTCCCCCTCCCCTCTGTCTGTGCTAGGACTCCCCCCTCTAGGACTCCCCCCTCCCCTCCGTCTGTGCTAGGACTCCCCCTCCCCTCCGTCTGTGCTAGGACTCCCCCTCCTCTCTGTTTGTCTCTGAGAGGGGAGGGGTGGGTTAATGGTTCACTGTGTGTACAGGCACTGAGGGCCCAGACACTACGTAAATCACAGACGGACGGACAGACAGACATACCGACTGAGGGAGATATAAGGAGGAGATAAATAAGAGAGGGGAAAATAGGAGTGAGAGAAGGAGGGAGAGGGAGACACTGTCAGGGCAAATCGGGTAAAGCATTTCTGGCAGGCAGAAGGACAACGAGAGAGAGTGGAGGCAGGCAGAGTGTGTGGAGAGGAGTGTGTGGAGAGGAGTGCAGGCAGAAAGAGATTGCTGAGAGAAAGAGGGAGGCAGGCAGTATTGAGAGATGTGAGAGAGGAACATTTAAAAAGTAAGAGGTACAGAGAGAGGGGCTTGGTTCTGTTAAGCGTCTCCACTCAGAAGGGTACACTCTGCCATCTCCTGAGTGAGCTTTACTTTAACAGCGTGGCAGAAGAAGCAGACTTAAGACACACTCACACAGACAGTGACGCACACTGTCACTTACATATGCAAACCAAACTCCTAAATACAGACATGGACAGTACAGACTCTCTTTTATCTCTGTAAGCTGTGTGTGTCAGAAGGGAATGTTTTCGTCATCCCTGGTTTGACTGAGAGGGTAATGAAGAGGTGTGTGTGAATGGAGGGGGGGGTTTAAACATAACTTTTAACTTGGGCTTTTGACAAACTCACATGCGCGCACACATACATTTTGAGAGAAAAGAGATTGAGGGAGGGGAAGGGGATGTCTTCTCTGGGGAAGGCAGATGTGAAATGTTCCCATTCTCTGTGCTGTGTTCCGGAGAAGAGGGTAAGGCCTAGCTGTTCTCTTGGGAAGTTGACAATGATGTTCTGTTCTCAGTGAAAGAACACTGATTTCCCACAGATAAAAGTTTAACTCTAATTATTCCCCTCCATCCTCTGGTCATTCTGTCCATCGCTCTGTTCCCTCCCTTCTTACTTCCTCACCCTGTCTCTCCTCACCCTCTCTCCCCCATCCCCCTCTGTCTGTAGCTGCAATTGTAGATGATGGAGGACTAGGTTGGCTCAGGAAGTCTTACCAGAGGATGAGAGAGCAGGCGGAGAGAGAGCAACGCAGTCTGGAGGTCATAGTGGCAGAGCGATATGGGGTGAGAGTACACACTCACTCTCAACCATATGCACAAGCATACACCGGTAGACAGACATAACGAATACAAAAACCACCTGTATAAACAGCTAACTATATAAACATTCTCACATGCACAGAAATTCTACAACGTGCATCCTTCCATATGCATTCCTACTTCAGACTCTCTCCCTATCTCCCTGGTTAATTCCCTCTATGCAGGGTCGGCACTCCCTGTCTTTCAAAAGTTAGAAAGCTCATGCCAAACTGCAACTTAGGTACATTGCAATGCACCATGAGAACATCATATCACACCATTCACTTGTGTGTATGTATTATATTTGTGTTTCTCACATGCAGTCCATGGAGAAGTTTCAGAAGAGGATGGATGAGGCTGAGATTGCTGTGTATGGATACAGGAGAGGAGAGGGGAGAGACGGAGAAAGATGGAGGGGAGGACAGGAAGCGGGAATGGGCAGAGAGAGGTGGAGGAAAGGAGAGGAGGGGATGGATAGAGAGAGGTGGAGGAGACCAGACAAGGGTAGGGACTCCTTACCTGGAGAGAAAGAGAGGGATAGAGATGGAGGTAGACATAGTGATCGGGATAGAGAGAGGGATGGAGGTAGACCTAGTGACCGCAATAGAGAGAGGGATGGAGGTAGACCTAGTGACCGGGATAGAGAGAGGGATGGAGGTAGACCTAGTGACCGGGATAGAGAGAGGGATGGAGGTAGACCTAGTGACCGGGATAGAGAGAGGGATGGAGGTAGACCTAGTGACCGGGATAGAGAGAGGGATGGAGGTAGACCTAGTGACCGGGATGGAGGTAGACCTAGTGACCGGGATAGAGAGAGGGATGGAGGTAGACCTAGTGACCGGGATGGAGGTAGAGCGAGGGATACAGATAGAGACAGAGAGGGGGACAGACCCAGAGACAGAGGTGCGGATGAGAGCCTTGGCTCTGGGCTAGGCCGGAGTCTGCCTCCCCTCTCCCTCGGAGCTCTGAAAAGTCGCTTCCTCAAGCCTGCTGACGATGATGATGGAGGTGAGTTGAGTGTAGTACCTTGTTCCACACACACAAATATACACACACACACTCTACTGATACATTTATTTTCTAGACGGAGTGTCAGCCCCTGCTCCGGCCCGAACTTCCATGGGTTTCCTGAAACCTGTGTCTGACGATGAGGAGTCGGATCGGAAGAGCAGTGGTCCGGCCTGGAGGAAGAGCAGCTCCGGACAGAAATCTGCTTCAGGAAAACCAGAGCAGGATAAAGAGAGGGAGTCTGGGATTACCATGTCCTCTCCTGACCAAGGTCATAGCAGCAACAGGCCTGCAGTGACATCATCCAGGTCAGAGGCCATAGCACTGTTCCAACTGTTAATTTTGGCTTCCTCTCCCCCCTCTACTAATCACTCATCTAACATCTCTAATATGCTTGGATGCACTACATTTCAACTGAATATGATTTATCGGTACTAGAGATGTTTAGCTATTGGCTAGACTGAACTTGTAGAAGCATTCTTCCAATCCCCAGAAGATTCTCTGAATATCTGAACTCTGAACCTGAAGTCATTTATTCTCTGTAAGACTAAGATTGTATTTTTCTACACACACTGTCCTTGACCCTGTTCCTGTCTACTGATGGGGAAAACCTTTCCATCACTTCATCCTAACTTTAAAATGACCCCCTCAGACGATTCTGTCCTCCACTTGACCTTCTCCTCTCTTTTTACACACAATCTTTCCCTCCGTTCATCAGACAGTCTGCACAGTGACCGTTTAGCCGTTCCAAAGCAGCAGTTATCACTTCACGCACCATAGAATGCTCACTGAATTAACTGGATTTTCTCTCGTTCATATTCACTGTCTCTTTTTCTCGCCTTCACTCCCTCTATACCCATCTCTCTCTCCCATCTCTCCTCATTCTTCTATTCCTGTTTCCAACACCGTTCTCTCTCTTTCTCTCCGTCCTTATTGCTCCACCGCTCCCCCTTCTCTCTCTATCATTAGCTAAGTCATTAAGTTAAACCTGCACCCAGAAGCCCTTTAAACCTCTGCAGCGTGAAATGAAGGTGCCGTTTTAGAAGAAGGTAATGTGTGAGGAGAGAAACAGTCTGGAGGGAACGAGACAGAAGAAGCCTGTTTCTGAGACGACGACCATCAGAAAGAACATGGCAGAAAGAGAGAGGGGGGTGGGTTAGAAAGGGATGGAGTGAGAAAGAGAGCAGGGAAATGGACCGGAAAGAGAGCGAAGGGTGGCGTGGGAGGGAGGGATAGAGAGAGAGAGCCATCAGGGGAGAGGAGAGCAGAACAGCTATAAGGTCCTGATGGATCGGTGTGTCTGTTCCCATGCTGCTATTTATCTCTCTAACACACACCACCACACACAGGTGTCTGATGTTTACAATGTGTACCCCTTGTTGTCTTTGCTTAATTTCACTTTTCCCCTGTGTCTTCAGATCTGAGAGCAGTAGTGACAGTTCGAGTGAGGAGGAGGAAGAGGTACCGATCCTCACAGATGAAGAGATGAACAAACTGGGGGCCAGGCTGGTGAAGGCAGAGATTATGGGTAACACGGTGAGGTCGTCCACATGCATCGTCCGTGTTTCCTCTCCTTATCCTACCTGGTCACACAAAAAAAGACAGACAATTCCCCATTCTAGGCGCTTTCCTTACACCCCTGCCCATAGGCCCTTCCCTTAGCATATCAGGTCCCACAGCTCTCTCTCGCTCTCCTTGATCAAAGCAAATGACTCATTTTATAGCACTCACTCAGGCCACTCAACCCCCATCCATCTCTGTATGTCAATCCATACAGGTTTTACTGGCCTCAGTACTATATAACACACATTTATAACAGACAGTTTGACTGGCCCTTGACTACTCTATAGCAGACCACTAAGTTCCCCTGGTTTGATAGACACTGGGTTGATGTGTGTGTTTGTTAATTGCCTTTTAACTGTGTACTTGTATACCCTATAGATTAACAGCATGGGCATCTGTCACTAGAGACAGGCTTCAGAGGACTGAGTGTGGATGTGGCCACTACTTTTCTATATCCCCTTCAGAGGACTGAGTGTGGATGTGGCCACTACTTTTCTATATCCCCTTCAGAGGACTGAGTGTGGATGTGGCCACTACTTTTCTATATCCCCTTCAGACTGTCTGCTCTGACAGTGTCCAGTCACAGGCAGCTCTTCTTAACTGACAAGGGCCTGGTGGAGATGGGCCAGGCAAGAACGAACACACACACACACACACACACTCAGTGGCTTCTTCTGCTGCTTTTCCACATTATCCACATCCCTCTCATGAGACAGAGGGTTAGAAGGAGATGGTGGTGAGAACATCTCTTATTCAGTAGGCTTTAATATTTAGACTCATGGGAAGGGCTGCAGGGGTGAAGGACACCACCATACTACTATGTTTAGTAGAATCACTGATTGAACAGTCAGCCTCTTGTAGTGGTCAAATACGATCAGGAGAGGTTGTTAAATGTAATTCAGTGTTTTATGGATGGATGGAGAAACAGCACTCTGTGTACGAGAAATCCAGACAGGTAACGTCTTTAAATCATTAGTGTGGGCGGGGTGCTGTCAAGGAACATGTGAAGTTTTTAAATGTGTGTCACCTTTAGGCTCTGATGGAGAAACTGAAGACCCAGCTGGAATCAGCCCGTAAAGCCAAGGAGAACCGTGCTGCACAGCAACCTGGGAAATCAGACAGGGTGAGTGGAGGTGTATAGGGAGGGAGGGAGGGACGGGCATTCTAGACTCTGCCTCCCTTACCCCTCAGGGAGCCAAGAGGATAAGGTAGTAGCCTACTGTAAGTATGTGCTACTCTTGTGGAGATGACTACTAGCACTTTAGAACAAACTAAATCACTGTCAGCTGACTGACTGAGTGCTCAATAGCAACAAGCCTGCAGGCTGATTGACTGCTTTACCCATGTCTGTCTGTCTGTCTCTGCCTGCCTGCCTGCCTTTCTCTCTGAATACCTGCTGACTGAAAGCCTGTCTAGAATTGTATATTCTCTCCTGTTAGCAGTAAGAGTTGTCTTTGATATGAACCTGTTTTCTTACTCCTTCAGATTTATATACTCTAGTGTTGTAGAGTATATACCCTCCCAACACATCTACCCCAGTCAGATGTGTTCCCTAGCATTCTCTCCTGTCCTGGTATGGGTTTATCCAAACAGAGAGCTCATAACTCCACTTTTAATACACAAGTGGCTCAAATTAAAGCTGTTATTGCGTCATCCATCTTCCACCAGGCATGAGGAATCTGACACTCAAAGCTGAGGTATCTTCAAAAACAACATCACATCTAAACATTTATTAGAAAATACAATCGCTGTTAGTCTGCGGCGGTCTACTTTTCCTGTGTGTGTGTGTCATTGGGTTTACTGACTGAGCGTTGGTAGTCATTAGTAGAGAGTTATGGCTAACACTTGCCGCACTGTTCTTTCTGTCCTTGGCTGTGGTCATGCCTTGAATGCAAACCTGCGCCACCATCCAACACCTCCCTGATATACAGACTGCACACGCGATCTTATATAATAATATGCCATTTAGCAGACGCTTTTATCCAAAGCGACTGACAGTCATGTGTGCATACATATATATTTTTTGTGTATTTGTGGTCCCGGGGATCGAACCCACTACCCTGGCGTTACAAGCGCCGTGCTCTACCAGCTGAGCTACAGAGACTGGCTAGTGCTCACTACATGGTCATAATATCCCACAACCACTTGTTAATTCACCAGTGTGTATTAAAGCTTTACAGACCTAATCTGTGGTTTGTTTACAACTCTGTGAATTTATTGTAGGATTTAAAAAAAAAAAAAAATAAAAAAAAAAAATATGACAGAGGGGTTATGGGTGGTTTTCAAGGATCAAATACTTTCTCCTTCAGTGAAACGCTCTACTTGCTTTTGGTGTTTTTTTTAGGAAAGGGTATGGCCCGTGTCTATTGTTAGTTGTGGTAATCATCGTAGCCAAAGCTGTCTCTCTTTCACTTCTCTCGCACTCCTTGAATATCCTCTGCTATTCCCCCCTCTCTCTCTTTCCTCACCCCCTTCTTTTTCCTCACCCCTCTCTCTCTGTCATGTCAGCTTGGAATGAAACCCTCTAGTGCAGGGATCTCCAACTCGATTCAGCCGCGGGCCAATTTCTTTTCTTGACTGGATGGTCAGAGGTCCGCCAGTTGGGGAACCCTGCTCTAGTGAGCTGTCTGATTGTGAACTCTCTCCTCTGCCTCTCCTCAGTTAGGTTTTTCTGTGTTGCCTCTCTTTTCATTAGTGAGGAGAATAAGAATATGGAGAAGTAGGCTAATGTATTACTGTTCCTCTCTTGGTGAGATCTGCTATAATCTCTTCAGACTCCTCAGTGAGGGTGTGGCTGTTGGAGTTATTCCACACTCTTCATTGTCCCCCACGATGAAATCGGGGAGGGGACTGTGGATCGGTCTCGTACGTTAGCCACACGCGATATCTCAGACAGCACTAGCCCGATTTTGACGAAACTTGGGGGAATGATGTGTCTTGCCATAGAGATCTGGCATTTACAAAATTACACTGATTGGCTAGATGGTGGCGCTATAATGAGATTGAAAATGCAAACTTTGAAAGGTCACGCACCTCACCCCGTTTGACCTGAAGTCATCAAATTCAGTACATGGGTCCATCTCCTCACAAGGAAAGAAATGTGCCTCAGGGACCCATAAGGTCTGCCATTATGGATTTTCCACCATTTTGAGAATTGTTTTTTTGTGTGGAAAACACTCATCTTCTGGCACCGAATGACCGATCTGCGCGAAACTTGATATGTGGCATCTATGGACAAATGTTTTCAGACTAGTACCTAAAACAACCAATAAACATTCACGTGGCCGTGGTCTGGCACAAATGCGTATAAATCAGTCAAGGATATTCGTATTGTAACACAATTTAGTGCACATGTTGCAAACACTGTCAGGACTCAACATAACAAAGTACATTCATATCAACCACGCAGTGGCGCTATAACGGGCACGTGTTTATCTCTTGATCTGTTTGACTCAGAGTGCTGAAATTTGGCACACATGCTCTGGGATATGAGTCTAGCTAACCCACGCGAAACTTGGTGAATGATGCGTCTTGCCATAGAGACGTGTTTACAAAATTACACTGATTGGCCCAAGGGGGGCGCTGCATCATTCGTAGGGGACTGCATGTTTACTGTTGCCTTTTTTGATCATGGTGAGTGATACACCCAGCAGTCATACAAGCTCTCTCTCAAGACTGATTGGGGAGGTCGTGTGGAGGGCTCTGTCCTTTTTCTTTTGATGATTTCTATTGTCTCAAATCAAATACAATTTTATTTGCCACATGCGCCAAATACAACAGGTGACATTACCGTGAAATGCTTACTTACAGCCCTTAACCAACAATGCATTTATTTCGTAATAAAAAAGTAAAATAAAACAACAGCAAAAAAGTGTTGAGAAAAAAAGAGCCGAAGTAAAATAAAATAACAGTAGGGTACCGGTGCAGAGTCAATGTGCGGGGGCACCGGCTAGTTGAGGTAGTTGAGGTAATTTGTACATGTGGGTAGAGTTAAAGTGACTATGCACTTCATGGCTACAGACGTCAGTGCTACGGGTCGGTAGTCATTTAGGCAGGTTATCTTAGTGTCCTTGGGCACGGGGACTATGGTGGTCTGCTTGAAACATGTTGGTATTACAGACTCAGTCAGGGACATGTTGAAAATGTTGAAGACACTTGCCAGTTGGTCAGCACATGCTCGAAGTACACATCCTGGTAATCCGTCTGGCCCTGCGGCCTTGTGAATGTTGAACTGCTTAAAAGTCTTACTCACATCGGCTACGGAGAGCGTGATCACATAGTCATCCGGAACATCTGGTGCTCTCATGCATGCTTCAGTGTTGCTTGCCTCGAAGCGAGCATAGAAGTGGTTTAGCTCGTCTGGTAGGCTTGTGTCACTGGGCAGCTCGCGGCTGTGCTTCCCTTTGTAGTCTAATAGTTTTCAAGCCCTGCCACATCCGACGAGTGTCAGAGCCGGTGTAGTACGATTCAATCTTAGTCCTGTATTGACTCTTTGCCTGTTTGATGGTTCTTCGGAGGGCATAGCGGGATTTCTTATAAGCGTCCGGGTTAGAGTCCCGCTCCTTGAAAGCGGCAGCTCTACCCTTTTAGCTCAGTGCGGATGTTGCCTGTAATCCATGGCTTCTGGTTGGGGTATGTACGTACGGTCACTGTGGGGACGACGTCATCGATGCACTTATTGATGAAGCCAGTGACTGATGTGGTGTACTCCTCAATGCTATCTGAAGAATCCCGGAACATGTTCCAGTCTGTGCTAGCAAAACAGTCCTGTAGCTTAGCATCTGCATCATCTGACAATTTTTTTATTAACCGAGTCACTGGTGCTTCCTGCTTTAGTTTTTGCTTATAAGCAGGAATCAGGAGGATAGAGTTATGGTCAGATTTGCCAAATGGAGGGCGAGGGAGAGCTTTGTATGCGTCTCTTTGTGTGGAGTAAAGGTGGTCTAGAGTTTATTTTCCTCTGGTTGCACATTTAACATGCTGGTAGAAATTAGGAGGGCTTAAACAACGTTATTGTCCCCCATGATGAAATCGGAGGGCGGGACTATGGATCTGTCTCCATCCATTCGTACGTTAGTCACACGCAAAATCTCAGTCACCACTGGCCTGATTTTGACGAAACTTGGGTGAATGATGCATCTTGCCATAGATTTCCGGCATCTACAAAATAACACTAATCGACCTAAGGGGGGCGCTATAGTAATCAACTGAAATTCCAAACTTTGAACAATCAAATCTTCTGTCCCGTTTGAGCTCTAATTGATGTCACTAATTAGGCTGGGGGGGGACAACATGTTTACTGTTGCCTTGTTTGATGGTGTGTGTAAGTTATTGCATTATCAGTGTGCCGTTATTCTGTGTGTAAGTGTTCCTGTAAACCCACCCAGCCATGGAAAAACGGCCTTATCAACTGTCGTGTTCCTCTTACAATAACACTGGATAATTTTATTTTACTGTAGAATAATGAATGTGCTGCTACCGTAATGTCTGCTATGTGATGAATTGTGTTTGAGTGTTGTGCTTGCATGTGTTTTTTCTGTTCTATGTTAGTCTTCATAACCCTCTCCCTCTCTTTTTGTTCAGCCTCCAGGTCAAACAGAGGAGGACCAGGAAGTACTTCTCTTCAGAACAGACCAATCGGGTCGTGCCTGGCCGGTCAACGCCTCTTCAGAACCCCAGGAGCCCAGAGGAGGACGTAGGAAAAAGAAGGCGGTGAGGAGTATGTGTGTGTGTTATGATAGGTTGTGTGAAATGAGGCCAGAGTGTCTCCTCTGTCTGGACTTACCTGGGAGTGAAGAGATGTATCACAAATTGATTTTGCCACATCAACAATACAAACAGTCTCCCTCTCTTAACTGTGCTTATGTAAACAGATCTAAAGTATATTCTCTGTTTATGATTTATAATGACTTTATGAAGTGTAACAGAGAGAGTGTCTCGTCTACAGCATCTCTCTTTTCTCCCACTCCCTCTTTCTCTCCATCTCTATTGGTTACACATAGGGATGGGGAAAGAGTGGTATTTTCAGAATTCTAATCATGTCTCTCTCTCCTGGTCAGATTGAGACCCACAGGGATGGGGAGCGTGTGAGATACTTCCAGGATGATGACAGTGTGGGTCTTCATGAGATGGTCCGCAGGGAGAAGATGAGCTCTGCAGAGGACCAGAACTCCCTCTACGCACGCATGGCTGGCAAGGTACGCTGCATTCGCTACAAACAACCTTTCCCGTCTGTAAAATGTAAATGTACTCATCCAAGACATCAATCTGGCAACCTAGAACACCATAGAAAAATGTATGCACGCACGACTGTAAGTCGCTTTGGATAAAAGCGTCTGCTAAATGGCATATTATTATTATTATTATTATAGAGTTTTGGACCATCTTTTTTTTTGGCTTAATCCTTTAATCTGCATTTATTTGAGGTCAGTTGGTAGAGCGTGGCGATTGCAATGCCAGGGTTGTGGGTTCGATTCCCACTGGGGGCCAGTATGAAAAATGTATGCACTCACTAACTGTAAGTCGCTCTGGATAAGAGCGTCTGCTAAATGACTAAAATGTAAATGTAAATTTAGAGTCCACACTGCAGAACCACTAGCAGAGTAGAGTTTGTTCCCCTATCAAGACAGGCATTGCTCTGGCAGTGACTATTTCTAGGGTTGCTGGGGTAGGTAACCTTGGGTTACAGCAGAACACTGTAGTGGGTAGCTACCCAATCAGTGAGGAGGAGGGAACTACTCGTTATCCTAGCATCTCTTAAAAAATAAAAAATACTTTTCCCCCCCACATCAAATTTGTATTATTTCAATTCATATCAGTTTTCGTATCAGTTTGATAGGTTTTCCCATTGAAAATACTTACGGTGTCTCTTAGTAGAAGGTCTTTGGTGCAGTCTGTGAGACAGGATAAGTCAAGGTTAATATGTCAGCTCCCCCTGAGGGCAGAATGGAGAGAACAGCCTTCTGGGATGTGTAGTCTTGCAGCCTCACTTCCTGTGTACTAGAAACATACAGAGTAGCAGATGGGTGTGTCATATTTATCAATCTGAATTGGTATCCTTACAGTTTTAAGTGAGTCTCTCTCGCTCTCTTTTCATCGCTCTCTTTTTCTCTAAGTATATGAATAAATATTTTGGAGTACAGAGGTGTGTCTGTGTTGGAGAGAGAAGGAGAGAGAGCGATGGATAGAGGGCGAGAAGTATAGAGAGAGAAAGCATTATTAATAAACTAGGAGATGTCAGTTGCCATGGTGATTCAAAATGAAAGCGACAAAGTTGCACCTTTTTTAGCTCTCTCTCTGTGGGCTATATCATTAGCTCCGCACACACACACACTCTCTCTCTCTCCTTAGCTCCACTGTAAGCCTACAAGCAGGGACTAGACTCTATAAATACTGCTACGGTTACCATGGCATAGTGACTATAAATACTAGATCTAGTCATTTATATATTTATAATGTGCATGGAGAGAAAGTAATTGTCTCAACACCCACCACCCTAGTCCTTATGGCTTTAACACTGGCCTGGTTACTCCTCAACCACCACCCAAATCTGACTTTTGATTTCTTCAATCAAGATGGTCTGATAACCAGTTAATAGATATATGGTGTTAAAATATTAGCCGTCTGTCTCCTGTATCAACGTTTGTCTGGGTTTAGTTTTCCCTCACCGTATGTAAATATGTTTTCAGCAGCTGAATGCATCTACACTATGCCTAAATCCTAGACCTGGTATTTATGTTGATGTTTCAATGGTGCCAGGGTACAAGGATAGCTAGTCTTTTATACTCTGGCCAGGGTACAAGGATAGCTAGTCTTTTATACTCTGGCCAGGGTACAAGGATAGCTAGTCTTTTATACTCTGGCCAGGGTATAAGGATAGCTAGTCTTTTATACTCTGGCCAGGGTACAAGGATAGCTAGTCTTTTATACTCTGGCCAGGGTACAAGGATAGCTAGTCTTTTATACTCTGGCCAGGGTACAAGGATAGCTAGTCTTTTATACTCTGGCCAGGGTACAAGGATAGCTAGTCTTTTATACTCTGGCCAGGGTACAAGGATAGCTAGTCTTTTATACTCTGGCCAGGGTACAAGGATAGCTGGTCTTTTATACTCTGGCCAGGGTACAAGGATAGCTAGTCTTTTATACTCTGGCCAGGGTACAAGGATAGCTAGTCTTTTATACTCTGGCCAGGGTACAAGGATAGCTAGTCTTTTATACTCTGGCCAGGGTACAAGGATAGCTGGTCTTTTATACTCTGGCCAGGGTAGAAGGATAGCTGGTCTTTTATACTCTGGCCAGGGTAGAAGGATAGCTAGTATTTTATACTCTGGCCAGGGTACAAGGATAGCTAGTCTTTTATACTCTGGCCAGGGTACAAGGATAGCTAGTCTTTTATACTCTGGCCAGGGTACAAGGATAGCTGGTCTTTTATACTCTGGCCAGGGTACAAGGATAGCTAGTCTTTTATACTCTGGCCAGGGTACAAGGATAGCTAGTCTTTTATACTCTGGCCAGGGTACAAGGATAGCTGGTCTTTTATACTCTGGCCAGGGTAGAAGGATAGCTGGTCTTTTATACTCTGGCCAGGGTAGAAGGATAGCTAGTCTTTTATACTCTGGCCAGGGTACAAGGATAGCTAGTCTTATACTCTGATACTGTATTTTCTTCCCTATACCTTCTGTGGCATAAGCGGTCGGATTCCAGGAGCATTTGCTTTTTGCACTTTCTTGGTTCCCTGTTCCACCACCCACCACTGTTGCTCAATCGAAACAAGGCAAAGTCCCATTCAGGGAATAGGGTATATGCGTGCGTGCGTGTGTGTGTGCGTGCGTGCTTGCGGCCCAGGTAGAAGTTGTCTAAAACTCCAGCAGTGAGGTGTGGCAGTTACACACACACACACACAGACCTGTGGGAAATTGATTCATTATCCACCGAGTGAAGGCTGGCAATATAAACCCCACATTGGCCGAGCACACACACAGTCACACATGCGCTTATCACATCTCTGCCTTAGTGTCCGTAAGCAGCTTTAGCTAGAGCGAATGTCTCCCTGTACTCTGTCTGAGAGAGAAAGATCAAATTAGAGCTGGAATTAGAGTAGATAAATCAGAGCTGATATTAGATCAGCCTTTTGTTCCTGTTCTAGAGTCGACTTCCCTCCTAAAGGGAGGCACTGGTAGAGGTGTGGTATGGGTGATACCGTTCTGACTGACTACCCAATGAGGTGTTGGATTTTCATGGGTGATGAGGTGATGGAATGCACACGCTATGCTCTCACACATACAATAGACTAGACGGGCATGTTGTTGTACATACACACACCTAGGCCTGCTCTCACACAGACCCCGACCTGTCAATCAGTCAGGACAGGGTGTGGAGACACCACATCCCCACAGCTCACCCTGTATCCATGGAGATGCCTCTCTGTCACTGCCATTTAAAAAAAAAGATCCTTCAAGCAACACTCAACCATCAGATCCTATAGACATGGTTTAGTGACAAAATGACAACTTAACCAACACAAACACAACTTTTCAAAGCACCCTCCTATCTTGTTTCTGTGTGCAATGTGAAGTGGGAATATTCGTCCGCTGTTCGATGCTCCCTAGTGTGATCTTTATTGAGCTACAACAATGACGTGCACTGATCTAACAATGACGTCTGTTAACTGACCCGGCTACAGCAATATGGATTTGTATTGATAGACTGATTAATTACTCTAGTCTAGTGTGAGACTAGCCCTTTGGGTCTCTCTCTCTCCGTGTGTGTGTGTGTGTGTGTGTGTGTGTGTGTGTGTGTTGAAAACCACTCTAGGTCATGCACCGACTCATTTGGGGAAATCACTATAATAAGTTAATAATCACACTTTGGGCAAACAGTGAGCAAACAAACATATTTCTCTCCCTCCCTCCCCCTCTGTCAGATGATGGGGAGGACCGACGATGACAACTACACCCTGGATGACATGTTTGTTTCGAGCGCGGCTCAGAGAGAGGGGGAGGGGAGGGACGAGGACAGGATGAGGAGCAGAGCCATAGCGGAACACAGGCGACTGGCCGTTACCATGGAGAAATGCCATCACTGCTTCAGCAACCCCGAGCTCCAGAAACACCTGCTCATTGCCATAGGAACCAAGGTGAGGAAGTAGGGAAGGAGCGTTTGGCCCCCTGGGATTTGTAGTGTCAGATTGGTTAGTATGTTTTTTGACTGTGTGTTTTTTGTTGTTTGTGTTTGTGTTTTTTGACTGGGTGTGTTTTTTGACGTGTGTGTTTTGACTGTGGGGGGGAGGGTTGGTTTGACTGTGTGTGTGTGTTCTGACCATGAGTGTGTCTCTGCAGGTGTATCTGAGCCTGCCTGGAGGTGTGTCTCTGACAGAGGGTCACTGTCTGATCACTCCGCTGCAACACCACTGCTCTGCCACTGGATTGGACGAGGACGTGTGGACAGAGATCCAGGTTAGCCAATCAAAAACTCGGGTTCTACTATAGCCTAGACATGCCCGCCCACCTTTCAGATTTTCACTGATTGGTCGAGAATGGAGGTTGTGTGTGACGTTGTGTGTTTGTCCTGTGTGCAGGTGTTCCGCAGGGCATTGGTGCAGATGTTTGAGTCTCAGGATCAGGACTGTGTGTTTATGGAGACTCATATGAACCCAAAGAGACGCCAGCACATGGTCCTGGAGTGTCTCCCTTTACCCAGAGAACTGGGAGACATGGCTCCTATCTACTTTAAGGTGTGTGTTTGTCTTCCTATAGAAAACTATCTATAGAATAGATGAGCTGTGGGTTAATAACGTGTGTGTGTTCTACAGAAAGCCATCATGGAATGTGATGAGGAGTGGGCGATGAATAAGAAGGTTGTGGATCTCTCCTCCAAAGACATCCGCCATGCTGTGAGTTATACCTCCATCTTCTCTTTCCCTGTTCCTCTTGTCACATCTTTCCCCCTTCCTCACTCCTGAAATGCCTTTAGCCCTCTTTCCCTCCATACCAAGCTCCAGAACCAGTTGCCTGTCCCTGAGTTAGGGCTTTTAAGGGGGTGTATTCTGTGAGTGTGTATGACAGTGTGTTCTCTCTGTGCCAGGTGCCGCGGGGTCTGCCGTATTTCTCAGTCGACTTTGGTCTTCAGGGGGGCTTTGCTCACGTCATTGAAAACGAACACAAGTTCCCCCACTACTTTGGCAAGGTCAGTGAATTACAACTACTATGGGGCGCTTTTACTGTCTGCTGCATTTTTTTACCTTTATTTAACTAGGCAAGTCAGTTAAGAACAAATACTTATTTACAATGACGGCCTACACCGGCCAAACCCGGACGACGCTGGGCCAATTGTGCACCGCCCTATGGGACTCGGCCGGTTGTGATACAGCCTGGAATCGAACCAGGGGGTCTGTATTGACGCCTCAAGCACTGAGATGCAGTGCCTTAGACCACTGCGCCACTCGGGAGCCCAATCACTAACCCTTCTCCCCCTCCTTCTCCCCTCCTTCTCCCCTCCTTCTCCCCTCCTTCTCCCTCCTTCCCCCCTCCTCCTCCCTCCTTCCCCCCTCCTCCTCCCTCCTTCCTCCCTCCTCCTTCCCCCCTCCTCCTCCCTCCTTTCCCCATCCTTCTCCTTTTCCCTCATCTCTTTCTTTCCCCTCTCCTTCTCTACCTCTCCCCTCTCCTTCTCTACCTCTCCCCTCTCCCTCTCCTTCTCTACCTCTCCCCTTCTACCTCTCCCCCTCTCTACCTTTCTCCTTCTTCCTCTCCCCCTCTCCTTCTTCCTCTCCCCCTCACCTCCTCCTTCTCTCCCTCTCCTCCTCTCCCCTCTCCTCCTCTCCCCTTTCCTCCTCCCCTCTCCTTCTCCCCCTCTCCTCCTCTCTCCTCTCCTTCTCTACCTCTCCCCTCTCCTTCTCTCCCCTCTCCTTCTCCTTCTCTCCCCTCTCCTTCTCTCCCCTCTCCTTCTCTCTCCTCTCCTTCTCCTCCTCTCCCCTCTCCTTCTCTCCCCTCTCTTCAGGAGATAGTTGGTGGGATGTTGGACGTGGAGCCGAGGATATGGAGGAAGTCCATCAGGGAGAACTTTGACAACCAGCGGAAGAAAGTCCTTGAGTTCTCCCAGTGGTGGAAACCCTTCGACTGCACCAAGACGGACAGCTGAACCAGCCAACCAACACGTCTCAATAAACCCCTAGCCCCTTGTATATCTGAAATTATAAACCTGGTGGTTAGAGCCCTGAATGCTGATTGGCTGACAGCCATGGTATATCAGACCGTATACCACGGGCATGACAGAACATGTATTTGTATTACCCTAATTATGTTGGTAACCGGTTTATAATAGCAATAAGGCACCTCTGGGGTTTGTGGTTTATGGCCTATATGCTTCGGCTAAGGGCTGTATCCAGGCACTGTATCCGTTGAGCCCTGTGTAGCTCAGTTGGTAGAGCATGGCGCTTGCAACGCCAGGGTTGTGGGTTCGACAGGGTTGTGTAAGTCGCTCTGGATAAGAGCGTCTGCTAAATGACTAAAATGTAAATGTAAAATGTAAACAGCCCTTAGCCGTGGTATATTGACCATATACCACAACCCCTCGTGCCTTGTTGCTTAAATATACAGTAGATGTAACTGCAAGCCGTATGGTGTTAGCCCTGCCTCGTCCTCTGATGGGTTAAGACTAAGAGGAGTATGCTTTATAACCCTCTGATTCTGTCAACACACTGTTTTACTCCATTCTGATTAAATAAGGGCAGAAGGCCATAAAATACAACGATTTAAAAGCTGATGTACAATTGTGTATGTTGGTATATGTTTTTTTACTCTGTTAAAAAAAAAATGATAATGATGCATTCTGTTCTTTTACATTTTACGTTGCTGTCATTTAGCAGACGCTCTTATCCAGAGTGACTTACAATTAGTGCATTCATTTTAAAAGAGATGGGTGAGACAACCAGATATCACAATCGTAGCAAGTACATGTTCCCCTCAAAATACAGTAGTTATCAGCAAAGTCAGTGCTAGTAGAAAAAGATAAGTAGATTTATTTTAATTTAATTTACTGCTTTGTCATCAGGTAACTTGTAAACACCAAAAACACAGCCGCATACACGAACACACACACTTTTACTCGTGGCTAAACAGCCAAACCTGACCCAGCAGCTGCCTTCATCATTCAGACACTAGATTGGTCTAGACATGACTAAACCACTCCAATGGCTCCTATTACTGTCCCCTGAAAGACCCCGCTCTCACTCGCTCTCTCTCCTCCCTATCCTATTATCTAAGTCTCTCTTTTCTCTCTTCCTCTCCTCTCTCCATATTTCTCTTATCACTCATCTCGCCCGCGCGTGTGTGTCAATGGTTGTATGTCTCCATGTGTGTGTTGTAGACCGTAAATGGTCCCATGTCATCAGTAATGGTATTCTAGTGGTGACGAGTGATCTGTGGTTATGCCCACTTAGATGGACCTGGGACAGATTTACAGCCAAGCTCCACTCTACTGTCCCCCTCCTGCTGACGCACACATTCTCTGTCTCTCTCCCTCACACACACCCACCCACCGTCAGGCCATATCCCATGACTAAACTGACCAGTTCTGGTTAACAGTGGCGTTTATCACAGTACGGTGCAGACAAGTGCTCAACTTGGTTTTACGGTTTACACACAAACACAGGGTAGAGCAGACAGCGTTAGTCCTCCGCGGCCTATATGGCTGCGTTTATACAGGCAGCCCAATTCTGGTTAATTGGTCTTTTGACCAATCAGATCAGCTCTGAAAAAGATCTGATGTGATTGATCAAAAGACCAATTTAGTGAGTGAAAAAAATCAGAATTTGGCTGCCTGTCTAAACCCAGCCTACGTTTGTTCTGAGATACTAGCCTACAGTCAGTTGGAACTAGATCAGACAAGGGGGAGGTGAGTGTATATCTGAATGACGTGAGGCTCTGTGTGACTTAACGGTAGGCTCCTCGGAGCCACTTCATGCACCATCTCTGCTAGCTCTGCTAATTTCATGTGACTGACGGAACAATGTTACCTTTGGTTGTGAGCGTTAGTGCCTCTGACTGACATTAACATTATCTTTGGCTGCGTTTTATTATATCTGTAGGATTTAGGTGCATTGTGATGACTGGCTGTCTCTTGCGCAACATCTCTACAAAAAGCATACCTTAAGGGAATCACAACTGTAACTGACTGTTGAAAACCCTGTTATTACTGCCTGTTGATCTGGAGGGAGATGGAGGAGACATATGGAATATTCAGCCAAGAGGGGTTTTATGGGTAACACATACACCACAATTTAAATAATGGCTTTAAAATTGAAGTTGGGTTTTCGGTAATGTCAACTGAAGGGACGAGTCTTCATACTGTAGGCTATGTTCCCTTTCAATAGTAACAAGCATTGCGTAAGCAGCATTTTTGTCTTCTTCATGTAACATTTAATTATAATCTTCAATAAACCTAATCATCTAATGATTTGTTAAAGGTATTACACAATAGACCCATCCTCTGAGCACACACGGTCAAGGATTTCCCTTGCTTTTAGTCTGGAGAGATATGGATAAATTGTTGCTGCAGGTTTATTAAATATCCTTATTTGTTTATAGTTATTGAGGTGGTGTAGCTAGATAAGTTTAACTTTTGTTAATGTAGTGTATGTGGACACCTACTTGTCGAACATCTCATTCCAAAATCATGGGGATTAATATGGAGTTGGTCCCCCCTTTGCTGCTATAACAGCCTCCACTCTTCTGGGAAGGCTTTCCACTAGATGTTGGAACATTGCTGCGGGGACTTGCTTCCATTCAGCCACAAGAGCATTAATGAGGTCGGGCACTGATGTTGGGCGATTAGGCCTGGCTAGCAGTCGGCGTTCCAATTCATCCCAAAGGTGTTTGATGGGGTTGAGGTCATGGCTCTGCGCAGGCCAGTCAAGTTCTTCCACACCGATCTTGACAAACCATTTCTGTATGGACCTCGCTTTGTGCACGGGGGCATTGTCATGCTGAAACAGGAAAGGGCCTTCCCCAAACTGTTGTCACAATGTTGGAAGCACAGAATCGTCTAGAGTGTCATTGAATGCTGTAGCATTTAGATTTCCCTTCACTGGAACTAAGGGGCCTAGCCCAAACCAGGAAAAACAGCCCCAGACCATTATTCCTCCTCCACCAAACTTCACAGTTGGTACAATGCATTTGGGCAGGTAGCGTTCTCCTGGCATCCACCAAAACCAGATTTGTCTGTCGGACTGCCAGATGGTGAAGCGTGCATCATCACTCCAGAGAACACATTTCCACTGCTCCAGAGTCCAATGGCGGCAAGCTTTACACCACTCCAGCTGACTCTTGACATTGTGTATGGTGATCTTAGGCTGCTCGGCCATGGAAACCTGTTTCATGAGCTCCCGACTAACAGTTATTGTGCTGACGTTGTTTCCAGAGGAAGTTTCGAACTTGTTAGTGAGTGTTGCAACTGAGGACAGACGATTCTTACGCGCTTTAGCACTCGTGGTCCTGTTCTGTGAGCTTGTGTGGCTTACCACTTCTCGGCTGAGCCATTATTGCGCCTAGATGTTTCCACTTTACAATAACAGCACTTACAGTTGACCAGGGCATAAATTTGACGAACTGACTTGTTGGAAAGGTAGCATCCTATGACGGTGCCACGTTGAAAGTCACTGAGCTCTTCAGTAAGGCAATTCTACTGTCAATGTATGTCTATGGAGATTGCATGGCTGTGTGCTCAATATTATACACCTGTCAGCACAGGTGTGACAAATAGACAATCCACTAATTTGAAAGGGTGCCCACATACTTTTGTCTATATAGTGTATTTCAATGTCATCTTTTTGGGTCAGGGCACACTGCTTTGGCAAATATATATTTTTAAATAATTGCACATCCAGGAAAATGACCGCTGTGTATGTGTAAATATGTTTTGCATATTTATGCAGTGTGTGTTTATCCAGAGTGTATGTAAGCACTATCCTGTTGTCTTCCGTTTTTGTGTCTCAGGCTGGGGGTATAGTCAGGCACATGGGCAGGTCAAGGTCACTGAAGCGATTAGTGTTCAACATGAATTCCGCCCTGTCGCATGCTGCGGTTCCGCGATTTTAATTACCCTAATAACGTCAGTTACCTTTTATCATGTGTTTATTATGGGGACAGAGAGCCGGTTCTTATAGGAGAGGAGGCTGTGCGAACCAAAGACACCCGTTGACTTTAGTGGTGTACTATATCATAGTCTAGCCTACTAGAACCAAGTCTACCTTAAATTATTGTTTTATCTCAATGACCTCGAGTAAAGTAAGAAGTACATTATTTACATCGGTCAGTATTCAGTTGATTATGGCAAGTTGGTCTAGGATACAAACACACTGAATATGTTCTGCTGGCATTGCACAGTGGGGCCAGCTTGCATATTGTGTGGCAATTGAAAATAATTAAGGATCAAATCACATGCAAACACTATGCCTATTTGATTTGTAGGTTATGGTGTTCGTTCTCCTGCAGTTGCTTGTAGTACTCTAGCGTCTCCTCCGTCAGTATCTGCGCCATACATTAGCCTAGCCCCTGACTCAATTCTCCCTCACATATGGATGGGGGGGAGGGGGGAGGGGGGGGTTAGTCTGATATTATATCTGATTGGCTGTGGCGGGTGGCGGTAGAATAGTGATGCTGTAGAGCTTGAGCAGAGTGGACAGATAGAACTCCACTAGGCAGCAGCTCGAGCAGATGTTTGACTGCATGCTGACTGCGCGAGCATCTCTCGGTATCTTCCGATCCTCCTCGGGCCCGCACCGCACTAGGAGAGGAATACATCCAGCTAACTGCAGGGATGAAGGAATGACATAATTGAATAGTTAAAACACAGAGAGAGAGAGTCAGAAAGCCGTGAAGCCGCAGAGGATGTGATAGTGGCGAGGTGCGCAGCAGGCAAAATACTTCTAAAAGGGAAAACAAAAAGTACAAGAGTTAAAACCGTTAGACATGAGATTCAGCTGGTGAATCTAGTCCCTCTCTCTGGCCGACGCGAGCGCATCTTTGTTTGGGGAATAGGTTTTTTCTCTAAATGCTCGCGTGCCGTTAGTGTCGCTCTTGACCGGCGCGCGCGCCTCCCCATCTTTTCCACGCAAGTGAATCTGATGAGTCCCCGTGGCCGTGTGTTTCGTCGCCGCACGCGTACGCGCACGGACTTCTCGTGCTTAGCAGCAGCAGCATGTCCTCGCGCAAGATCTCGTCGGAGTCGTTCAGCTCGATGGGCTCGGAGTGCCTGGAGAGCCCCGGAGATGATGGCGACTCCTGTCCATTTTCACGCATCTGGAACGGCAAGAGCCCCGTGGAGAAGCTCGCGTGCCCGTTCGAGGACGCACCGGGACCCAAACGGGCGACCAGACGGAAGCGCGTGAACCTGGACTCGCTCGGGGAGAGCTTGAGGAGGTTAACGTCGCCCACGGTAGGATACAGTAACAACAACTGCAGATAGAGATTTTCTCCGGTGTTCCTCTCTCCCCTCTGCATGCATCACCTGCGTGATTACACAAGGGCCAGCACCCTAGAGATGACTGTTAGAATAATGAGAGAGAGAGAGAGAGAGAGAGAAGAATGGGTAGTTGGTTCGGCCTATTCTATTTCACTCCTTACTGGGTGATGGGGTTGTTCTGGTGAGTTCTGGTGAGTGTACTGAAGGTAGATGTTTACTGTGTGTAGTGTAGATGTTTCCCTCTAGCCTCCTCTCCTCCATCTGCACTGATGTGAAAGAGGTGGACAGGTGAAATAAAATCCCTGGTTGGGAGGCCTCCACCTTACAGCATCATTAACCTGTGTTTTCAGAACCGTGTAGGTTAAGGAATAGAAACTAGGACATAAGCTAGATATTAGAGATGCATTTGATGATGATGATTATGGTGATTAAAGATATCCTGTTCTAATACAAGACTGGTTTTAATTTCCTTGGTCCAAGGGAAGTGTTTAGCTTGCTACTCCCTGGCCAAAAGCAGAGACGCCACAACCCACTTTGAAATGAAAATATTTATGATACCTGCTTCTGTCAGAATTAGTGTGTGTGTGTCTGGGTCTGGGTCGGTGCCTCAGTACCTGTAATAAGAGGCTTACAGTCACAACGACCCTCTCTCAGTCAACCATGACCGGGAGGACAGAGAATGTACTTGGACCAAGTACATTCCTGATACTGTCAACCAGGCCAGCCACGGTGACCCAGAACAGAGGACACACACACAGCATCTTCACACACAAATGGGCATACCCTCCCACTGTCTCCACACATTATACCACATAAACACAAACACAAACATATGCAGGGAGGTGGTAGTTAGTGGAGAGACCCATAACTGTTCTAAAGTAGTGTGATTCATGAACTTCAAAGGCTGTGTGTGTACTGTGGGACATGGAGCTGTGTGTGTACTGTGGGACATGGAGCTGTGTGTGTACTGTGGGACATGGAGCTGTGTGTGTACTGTGGGACATGGAGCTGTGTGTGTACTGTGGGACATGGAGCTGTGTGTGTACTGTGGGACATGGAGCTGTGTGTGTACTGTGGGACATGGAGCTGTGTGTGTACTGTGGGACATGGAGCCCAGCCAGTTTGCACTTCATTCCCTAATTAAAGCAGTACACTGACACACTCACATACAAACATACTGCCTTAGAGGAGAGAGGAGAACTGCTTGAGGAGAGAGAAAGGAGGAGAGAGGAGAACTGCTTGAGGAGAGAGAAATGAGGAGAGAGGAGAACTGCTTGAGGAGAGAGAAAGGAGGAGAGAGGAGAACTGCTTGAGGAGAGAGGAGAACTGCTTGAGGAGAGAGAAAGGAGGAGAGGGGAGAACTGCTTGAGGAGAGAGAAAGGAGGAGAGAGGAGAACTGCTTGGGAAGAGAGAAAGGAGGAGAGTGGAGAACTGCTTGAGGAGAGAGAAAGGAGGAGAGAGGATAACTGCTTGAGGAGAGAGAAAGGAGGAGAGAGGAGAACTGCTTGGGAAGAGAGAAAGGAGGAGAGAGGAGAACTGCTTGAGGAGAGAGAAAGGAGGAGAGAGGAGAACTGCTTGGGAAGAGAGAAAGGAAGAGAGAGGAGAACTGCTTGAGGGGAGAGAAATGAGGAGAGAGGAGAACTGCTTGAGGAGAGAGAAAGGAGGAGAGAGAAAGGAGAACTGCTTCAGGAGAGAGAAAGGAGGAGAGAGGAGACCTGCTTGGGAAGAGAGAAAGGAAGAGAGAGGAGAACTGCTTGAAGAGAGAGAAAGAGGAGGAGAGAGGATAACTGCTTCAGGAGAGAGAAAGGAGGAGAGAGGAGAACTGCTTCAGGAGAGAGAAAGGAGGAGAGAGGATAACTGCTTGTGGAGAGAGAAAGGAGGAGAGAGGAGAACTGCTTGAGAGATATGGAGAGAGTAAAACTAAAGACACAAATTAATTGACACATTTTTCATTGTGTTTGTATGGATCAGCCAGCTGATCCACTATGTGTTAACAAGCCAACCCACCTTTTCATAGTGTGTGTGTGTGTGTGTATTGATTAATGAACAAGACTTTGTGATGTGGATGTTTGCTTGTCTTGTCAGTGAAATGTGATAAAAGATGTGTGCTCGTCATTGTGTTTACTGGTTTGCTGATGGTAATGTGTGGAGAGAGTGAATGTGTGTGTCGATGACGTATGTTCTGTGAATGAATGGCTAAGACAAGGACACTCTCATAGGACACACACAATGCCTACTATGTATACAGTTGGATAAGCCAGATGCTGGTCTCCTGCACACCAGGTTTCAACAGAGGCCGTAGGGTGACCCCAGACTGACACAGTGTTGCTACAGGATTGTATTAATGTTCATCATGTTAAACCCTCTCCCTCTGGCTCAGTGTCTCTCTCTCTCTTTCTCTCACACACACAAACACGCACATACACGAAGGCACACACACTCAAACACACACTGTCTCAGTCAGAGCCCACTGCAGAGGGATTTAGAGTTAAAGCTGGATTTGGAATATTTAGAGCTTTCTGTAGTTATTTCTTATTGTTGATAGGAAAGGATCGTTTTTTTGTGTGCCAGTAATACATTGCTGGAATGTTATTAAAGCGTTAGATGTCAGCATTAAATGCAGGCTGTTGAAATGATCTGTTTTTATATTTAGGGCCTGAGTTTTTAGTGACCACTTGACCTGACAAGGACATCAGTGTTCTTACAGTGCATTCGGAAAATATTCACACCACTTGACTTTATTCTAAAATGGATTTTTTTTTTATTATCCCCTCATCAATCTACACACAATACCCCATAATGACAAAGCAAAAAAGTTTTTTTTTGCAAATGTATTAAATATAAAAAACAGAAATATCACATTTACATGATTATTCAGACCCTTTACTCAGTACTTTGTTGAAGCACCTTTGGCAGTGATTACAGCCTCGAGTCTTCTTGGGTAAGATGCTACAAGCTTGGCACACCTGTATTTGGGGAGTTTCTCCCATTCTTCTCTGCAGATCCTCTCAAGCTCTGTCAGGTTGGATGGGGAGCTTTGCTGCACAGCTATTTTCAGGTCTCTCCAGAGATGTTCAATCGGGTTCAAGTCCGGACTCAAGGACATTCAGAGACTTGTCCCAAAGCGACTCCTGCGTTGTCTTGGCTTTGTGCTTAGGGTTGTTGTCCTGTTGGAAGGTGAACCTTCGCCCCAGTCTGAGGTCCTGAGCGCTCTGGAGCAGGTTTTCATCAAGGATCTCTCTGTACTTTACTCCGTTCGTCTTTCCCTCAATCCTGACTAGTCTCCCAGTCCCTGCCGCTGGAAAACATCCCCACAGCATGATGCTGCCACCACCATGCTTCACCGTAGGGATGGTGCCAGGTTTCCTCCAGATGTGACGCTTGTCATTCAGGCCAAAGAGTTCAATCTTGGTTTCATAAGACCAGAGAATCTTGTTTCTCATGGTCTGAGAGACTTTAGGTGCCTTTTGGCAAACTCCAAGCGGGCTGTCATGTGCCTTTTACTGAGGAGTGGCTTCCGTCTGGCCACTCTCCCGCGAAGGCCTGATTGGTGGAGTGCTGCAGAGATGGTTGTCCTTCTGGAAGTTTCTCCCATCTCCACAGAGGAACTCTAGAGCTCTGTCAGAGTGACCATCAGGTTCTTGGTGACCTCACTGCCCATTTCTAAAAACCTGTTTTTGCATTGTCATTATGGGGTATTGTGTGTAGATTGCTGAGGATAAAAAAATATATATATTTTTTAGAATAAGGCTGTAATGTAAAAAATTTGGAAAAAGTCAAGGGGTCTGAATACTTCCCGAATGCACTATATATTTGTCCTATTCCACACATGTACAAGTGTGTATTAATGTGAATGTGTGAATTGGAAATGTTTTTTTTACATATCCCAACTCTCCCTCAGAGTGGGGCCATGGCCAAGGTCTGCCATTATCAACGGCGACCCTGGAGCAATTAGGGTTAAGTGTCTTGCTCAAGGGCACATCAACAGACTTTTCGCCTTGTCGCCTCGGGGATTCGAACAAGCAACCAGAGGTTGCTGTCCCAATGACATTTGTTTTTTAATCTTCTTTCAGACGCAGATGGTTCAACAGTCTTTACAGAGAACCTTAGAGTTCTACAGACAGAAAGAGATCAGGTAAGGACTGCTGTGCTATGTGTGTGTGTGTGTGTATGCGTGTGTGTGTGTATGCGTGTGTGTATGCGTGTGTGTGTGTGTGTGTGTCTGTGTGTATGTGTGTGTGCGTGTGTCTGCACCCTTGAGAATGGTGTAGTAGAGGTAGCTATAGGCCTTTGGGAAGAATGAATAAGGATACTGTGAGTAATGGTTTCTAGTAACATACTGAGGTCACATAAGAGCAAGGCCACTGTACTGTTTTAGCTCATCTAAGTGTTATAAATGAGAAAACCATGTAACTAATTCATCCTTTACATAACACGTGTTTGTATTTTGTGTGAACATTGCGCTGTGTCCTTGTTTTGAATTATACTGAACAAAAATATAAACACAATATGTAAAGTGTTGGTCCCATGTTTCATGAGCTGAAATAAAAGATCCCAGAAATGTTCCATATGCACAGAAAGCTTATTCCTCTCAAACTTTGTGCACACATTTGTTTACTTTCCTGTTAGTGAGCATTTCTCGTTTGCCAAGATAATCCATCCACCTGACTGGTGTGGCACATCAAGAAGCTAACTAAACAGCATGATCATTACACAGGTGCAGGGCAGTGGCGGCTCCTGAAAAAATTCTCAGGAGGGGCAATTTTTCTGATGATTTAGGTGACCTACACACGTGCACGAGTCCGTGCACGCGATTCCAGATATCTTTACCTCTGAATAAACTGCCTTTATTATACCATATCCACCCTGTCCAAAGTCTCTACTTGGTCTCAGTTCTCCAGTAAACTTGTGATTATCAACAGTACACAACGGTAACAAACAATTGGGGGAACTCACGGGGCAGATAGTAACCACTTAAAAGGAAGCGATTCCCAAACCTTCCATAACAAAGCCATCACCTACAGAGAGATGAACTTGGAGAAGAGTCCCCTAAGTAAGCTTGTCCTGGGCCTCTGTTCACAAACACAAACAGACCCCACACAGCCCCAGGACAACAACAACAACAACAACAACAACAACAACAACAACACAATTAGACCCAACCAAATCATGAGAAAACAAAAAGAGAATTACTTGACACATTGGAAAGAACAAACAAAAAAACAGAGCAAACTAGAATGCTATTTGGCCCTAAACAGAGAGTACACAGTGGCAGAATACCTGACCACTGTGACTGACCCAAACTTAAGGAAAGCTTTGACTATGTACAGACTCAGTGACCATAGCCTTGCTATTGAGAAAGGCCGCCGTAGGCAGACCTGGCTCTCAAGAGAAGACAGGCTATGTGCACACTGCCCACAAAATGAGGTGGAAACTGAGCTGCACTTCCTAACCTCCTGCCAAATGTATGACCATATTAGAGACACATATTTCCCTCAGATTACAGCGATCCACAAAGAATTCGAAAACAAACCCAATTTTGATAAACTCCCTTATCTACTGGGTGAAAAACCACAGTGTGCCATCACAGCTGCAAGATTTGTGACCTGTTGCCACAAGAAAAGGGCAACCAGTGAAGAACAAACACCATTGTAAATACAACCCATATTTATGTTTATTTATTTTCCCATTTGTACTTTAACTATTTGCACATTGTAACAACACTGTATATATACATAATATGACATTTGAAATGTCTTTATTCTTTTGAAACTTCTGAGTGTAATGTTTACTGTTAATATTTATTGTTTATTTCACTTTTGTTTACTATCTACTTCCCTTGCTTTGGCAATGTTAACACACGTTTCCCATGCCAATAAAGCCCTTAAATTGAATTGAATTGATAGTAAGGTCGCAATGACACAGAAAGCAGTTCAATGTCGGGGTACAGAGTCGCTCTCTTACCAGGATCGCGGTCCGCTCTGACCAGGGTGAAGGTGGCCGGCTCCACTTCTCTGTCCGGGACTCATCCAGCCAAGTCTCCCAGCTGTATTGGGATTCAGCTGCCAGCAGCGTTTTCATTATTTTGTCCGTTCGTAGCGGGTATGTACACGATCAACAAGATCAGTCCAAAACCAACCACTGGAAATCCATGGTTGGCAGAATGTTTGTAAACTAAGTCTACAAATTAAAAACATAAAATAACGCCGCACTGCAGGTCGCAACAGAGACGCTGGTAGCCGCCATTGTCTTAGTTACGTTCAACGTTACGTCACGTATGACGAAAGCGCGTAAGTGCAAGCCCACAGACACCCATAGAGAATGTATTGAAAGCTTTGAAATGTGAAAAAAATAGATTTTACATGACAGGCTATGAGAGACTTCTGGGCGATTTTCTACTTGACTGAAATCGCCCCAAAAACGGGCGGGGCCATTTGAAGCACGACTTTAGCCTGATTTGACATTTAGTGGCTGGCAGATCAGACGTGAACACTGATAACTGCTGTTGCCGTGATATAATTGATTAGGAAAAAAATCCCTTCCTTTTCCCGTTTGGCAGTGCTTCGCCCATATCGCCCTATTGAACAAGCCGTCCCTGGTGCAGGGTACAATAAAAGGCCACTCTAAAATGTGCAGTTTTGTCACACAATAGCCACAGATGTCTCAAGTTTTGAGGGAGCGTGCAATTGGCATGCTGACTGCAGGAATGTCCACCAGAGCTGTTGCCAGAGAATGTAATGTTCATTTCTCTACCATAAGCCACCTCCAACGTCATTTTAGAGAATTTGGCAGTACGTCCAACTGGCCTCACAACCGCAGACCACGTGTAACCACGCCAGCCCACACGTGTAACCATGCCAGCCCAGGACCTCCACTTCCGGCTTCTTCACCTGCGGGATTGTCTGAGACCAGCCGATGAAACTGAGGAGTATTTCTGTCTGTAATAAAGCCCTTTTTGTGAGGAAAAACTCATTCTGATTGGCTGGGCCTAGCTCACCAGTGAGTCGGCCTGGCTCCCAAGTGGGTGGGCTATGCCCTCCCAGGCCCACCCATGGCTGCACCCCTGCCAGTCATTTGAAATCCATAGATTAGAGCCTAATTTATTTATTTCAATTGACTGATTACCTTATATGTACTGTAATCCAGTAAAACTGTTGAAATTGTTGCATGTTGCGTTTATTTTTTGTTCAGTATATTTAAGTATTACTGTCTGTGTGTTGTGTTGGTGAGTTTCTGTTCTATGCTCGGTGTTTGTGTGTGTGTGTATGTGTGTGTATACATGTGCGTATGTGTGTATGTGTGTTTGTGAATTGTGTATGTGTGTGTGATCTGTGTCTAGTAGGGTGGTAAATGTGCTCATTAGACATAGCAGGTCAGTATTACAGTAATGCCCAGATCAATATTACAGTAATGCCCCATTGGTTTATAAACAAACCAGCAATGAGGCACTCTCTAGCCTGTTATATCATCTCTCTGTCTCCATTCCGTGTGTGTGTGTGTGTGTGTGTGTGTGTGTGTGTGTGTGTGTGTGTGTCAAAGGTGCAGAGAGGATGGGAAGGAGGAAAATAAAAGTTTTACTTTGGAGAAGTGTCCCTTTGTGGATAATTCTGGTTCTGGAGAAGAGGCGGACATCTCAGGAATACTACAGTACATGGCTACTCTACAGGGTCAGTATCACTCTGCCGTGTGTGTCGTGTGTGTGTGGCCAATCGGTATAGAGTTGTGTGTTGGCAGAATAACCTTGGATGTTATTGATGCTGCCTGCTTAATGTGTGTGTGTGTGTGTGTGTGCTTTTAAGGACTTCTATGCTCTCTGCTTAGTCTCTGTGTGCACATTTCAAGGAGTTTGATTAATGCTGTCTGCTAACTATGCTTACTAAGGTATAGTGTGTGCTTTTTCATGTATCAGTGTTTGATTAATGGTTTGATTTATGTCCAAAAGTGTGTGTGTGTCATTTTGACTCCCCCAAAAGTCCTGAAATGTCACGAATATAAAGGTGTGTGTGTGTAATGGGTGTGTGGTTTATAATGCTTACACTATAATGATTCTTCAGCTGCACTTTGCAACTAAAAGGAACCTCTCCACATGCATGCACACTAACCCCTCTGGTACCTTCTAATGAGGAGGAGAGACATCTCGGTGGAGCTCTGACAAACACACACTTCTTTACCTCTTTACCTCTTTATGCTGTTCTCTTTCTCTCCTCCATCCTCTCCCTTTCCTGGCTCTCCTACCTCTCATCCTCCCTCCCTTCCTCCATCCTCTCCCTTTCCTGGCTCTCCTACCTCTCATCCTCCCTCCCTTCCTCCATCCTCTCCCTTTCCTGGCTCTCCTACCTCTCATCCTCCCTCCCTTCCTCCTTCCTCTCCCTTTCCTGGCTCTCCTACCTCTCATCCTCCCTCCCTTCCTCCATCCTCTCCCTTTCCTGGCTCTCCTACCTCTCATCCTCCCTCCCTTCCTCCTTCCTCTCCCTTTCCTGGCTCTCCTACCTCTCATCCTCCCTCCCTTCCTCCATCCTCTCCCTTTCCTGGCTCTCCTACCTCTCATCCTCCCTCCCTTCCTCCATCCTCTCCCTTTCCTGGCTCTCCTACCTCTCATCCTCCCTCCCTTCCTCCTTCCTCTCCCTTTCCTGGCTCTCCTACCTCTCATCCTCCCTCCCTTCCTCCTTCCTCTCCCTTTCCTGGCTCTCCTACCTCTCATCCTCCCTCCCTTCCTCCTTCCTCTCCCTTTCCTGGCTCTCCTACCTCTCATCCTCCCTCCCTTCCTCCATCCTCTCTCCTAATCCTTCTTTCTCCTCCCTTCATTCTTCTGTGTTGTGCTGCAGTACTGATGGTTAATAGGTTAAAGCACAACCTGTTAATCAGTGTTCTCCTTCTCTGTCTCTCTACTTCCCTCCCCCCCTCCCTCCCTCCCTCCCTCCCTCCCTCCCTCCCTCCCTCCCTCCCTCCCTCCCTCCCTCCCTCCCTCCCTCCCTTCATCTGTCTACCTCCCTCCCTCCATCTGTCTACCTCCCTCCCTCCCTCCATCTGTCTACCTCCCTCCCTCCATCTGTCTACCTCCCTCCCTCCCTCTCTCCATCTCTACCTCCCTCACTCCATCTCCCTCTACCTCCCTCCCTCCCGCCATCTCCATCTCCCTCCCTCGCTCCATCTCCCTCCCTCCCTCCATCTCCATCTACCTCCCTCCCTCCATTTCCATCTACCTCCCTCCCTCCATCTCTCTACCTCCCTCCCTCCATCTCTCTCTACCTCCATCTCTCTACCTCCCTCCCTCCATTGCTTTCTACCTCCCTCCCTCCCTCCCTCCCTCCCTCCCTCCCTCCCTCCCTCCCTCCCTCCCTCCCTCCATCTGTCTACCTCCCTCCCTCCCTCCCTCCGTCCCTCCCTCCATCTGTCTACCTCCCTCCCGCCATCTCTCTATACCTCCCTCCCTCCCTCCATCTCCATCTACCTCCCTCCATCTACCTCCCTCCATCTCCATCTACCTCCTCCCTCCATCTCTCTCTACCTCCCTCCCTCCCTCCATCTCTCTCTACCTCCCTTGGTCTACGTTCCTCCCTCCATCTCCCTCTCCCTCCCTCCCTCCATCTGTCTACCTCCCTCCCTCCATAGCTCGCTATCTCCTTCCCTCCCTCCGTCTACCTCCCTCCCTCCATCTCCCTCTCTCCATCTCTCTCGACCTCCCTCCCTCCATCTCCAATACCTACCACCATCTCCATCTACCTCCCTCCATCACCCTCCCTCCCTCCATCTGTTTACCTCCCTCCCTCATCTCTCTCTACCTACCTCCCTCCCGCCATCTCCATCTACCTCCCTCGCTCCATCTCCCTCTACCTCCCTCCCTCCCATCCTCTCCCTCCCTCCATCTGTCTACCTCCCTCCCTCCATCTGTCTACCTCCCTCCCTCCCTCCATCTGTCTACCTCCCTCCCTCCATCTGTCTACCTCCCTCCCTCCCTCTCTCCATCTCTACCTCCCTCACTCCATCTCCCTCTACCTCCCTCCCTCCCGCCATCTCCATCTCCCTCCCTCGCTCCCTCCCTCCCTCCATCTGTCTACCTCCCTCCCTCCCTCCCTCCCTCCCTCCCTCCATCCCTCCCTCCATCTCTCTATACCTCCCTCCCTCCCTCCATCTCCCTCCCTCCATCTACCTCCCTCCATCTCCATCTACCTCCTCCCTCCATCTCTCTCTACCTCCCTCCCTCCCTCCATCTCTCTCTACCTCCCTTGGTCTACGTTCCTCCCTCCATCTCCCTCTCCCTCCCTCCCTCCATCTGTCTACCTCCCTCCCTCCATAGCTCGCTATCTCCTTCCCTCCCTCCGTCTACCTCCCTCCCTCCATATGTCTACCTCCCTCCCTCCATCTCCCTCTCTCCATCTCTCTCGACCTCCCTCCATCTCCAATACCTACCACCATCTCCATCTACCTCCCTCCATCACCCTCCCTCCCTCCATCTGTCTACCTCCCTCCCTCATCTCTCTCTACCTACCTCCCTCCCGCCATCTCCATCTACCTCCCTCGCTCCATCTCCCTCTACCTCCCTCCCTCCCATCCTCTCCCTCCCTCCATCTGTCTCCCTCCATCCATCACCCTCCCTTCCTCCATCTGTCTACCTCCCTCCCTCCATTTCTCTCTACCTCCCTCCCTCCAGCTCCTCTACCTACCACCATCTCCATCTACCTCCCTCCCTCCATTTGCCTCTACTTCCCTCCCTCCATCTCCCTCCATCTACCTCCCTCCCTCCATCTCTCTCTACCTCGCTCTCTCCGTGACATGCCTGTAAATGTCAGCATGCTCCTCACCATACCCTCATTACCTAACCCACCTCTGTGTGTGTGTGTGTGTGTGGTTTGTAGTTGTTTGTGTGTTGTCCAGCCTGTTGTGTTCTCTCTGTTTGTTATGCATCAGGGTTGACTGATCAGTCAGAGAAACAGCAGCAGCTGTGTGTGTGTGTTTGTGTGTGTGCTCTAAAGCTGACTCCAGATTGCTTGTCCTTCACAGTAAATAACCCCCTACAGCCCAGCCATGGCACTCCAGCTGTGTTTGTTTACTTTGATGTTGTGGTTGTGTTGTCCTTACCTTATCCTGAGGATGTGGTTGTGTTGTCCTTACCTTATCCTGAGGATGTGGTTGTGTTGTCCTTACCTTATCCTGAGGTTGTGGTTGTGTTGTCCTTACCTTATACTGAGGTTGTGGTTGTGTTGTCCTAATGTTGTCCTGATGTTCTGGTTGCTTTGTATTCTAGGTGTGCGGTTCTGTGAGCTGAGGGAGCGTTTCGGGGAGGAGTTCTTCGGTCTGTGTTTCGAGGAGAATGAGCGGGTTCTAAGAGCGGTGGGAGGGAACCTGCAGGACTTCTTTAACGGCTTTGACGCCATCTTAGAACACATCAGAACCTCGACCGGACGCCGTGCCTCTTCAGAGAGCCCCTCCTTTCAATGCAAAGAGCCTCACGAGGAGGAGAGAGGAGGAGGAGGAGGAGGAGGAGGAGGAGGAGGAGGAAGGGAGAGGGTGGGAGGAAAGCTTCTCCTCCTCCACTGCTTTAACCCCGCCCCTGTCGTGGGATTGGCTATGCCTGGTCTGATCCGAGCCGCTGCACGCCGAATCTTCCACTCCCACGTCGTGGTGAAGGAAGCCCCTCCCCTAGCGGCGTTGTCACCCAATGAGGACGCAGAACACTCAGGAGGAGCCTCCACCCCTACTCCGACTCCCTCCCCTTCCTCGTCTCCCTCACCCCCTTCCCCGTCTGCCCCCGTCTGCCTCTCCTTCCTCATCAGAGAAACCTCCCCCTCCCCTCTCTACATCCCTCCCTCCTCTGTCACCCTTCCAACAGAGACCTCCAAGCGGACCCTCCCGCCCCTCTCCCTCTCCCCCACTGACCTGCGCATCGGTCCGGCTACATTCTGCAGGGCGTTCCCCTTCCACCTGGTGCTGGGCCCCAGCATGGAGCTGCTGCAGCTAGGGGAAGGTCTGAGAAGGCAGGCACGGATCGAGCCTCACCGGACCCTCTCCTTCAGGGACTGCTTTGAGATCATCTCCCCCAGGATCCAGCCCACCTTCCAGGCCATACTGCTGCGCCTGGCCTCCCCTTTCACCATCCGCACCCGGCCAGACAGCTCCCAGTCAGGCACCAAGGAGAAGGTATTTATGTACTGTGTGCGTGTGCGTGTGCGCATCAGAAAAAGAGGCTAAAATGGTCCTGTTGAATAACAACCTCTGATATGCAGTCTTATCTGTCAGCAAGCTAACACACACTGCTCTCTCCATCTTCTATCTGCAGTCTTATCTGTCAGCAAGCTAACACACACTGCTCTCTCCATCTTCTATCTGCAGTCTTATCTGTCAGCAAGCTAACACACACTGCTCTCTCCATCTTCTATCTGCAGTCTCCTCTGTCAGCAAGCTAACACACTGCTCTCTACTCTCTCCATCTTCTTATTTCTCACTTCTTAATTTTTCTGTTCCAGTCTTCCTGTCTTTCTCTCTTTTATTAGTTCTGTTCCTCCGGGTTATAGCTTTGAAAGTCTGTGTTGTTTCTTAGTTCTTCTTGGATTTGTCTGTCCTTTTCTACCAGTCTATTTCTGCAGGTTAGTTGTCCTCTGGGGGCCTATCTGTCCCAGCTGAACTCATTTGAATGCTTTTAACTGACTGTGTTCAGGGAGTCTTTTCATGCCAGGTTTCTGTCTTCTAGTAACACTGTGTTATCCGTACATCAGCTAGCGATATTAGTTGGAAATGTAGATCTTTTTGATTTCAATAAGTTGAGAAGATACCTTAAGGTCTGCTACTTTGCAGAACTAACCATCTTTCCAAGCTACTGTTTTTCTAACCATTCGTTGAGTTGAAAGTATCAGGTTTGCATGCAGGGTGCATACGTTTGAGAGCATAGTCAATTCTATTTACCATTTCAATACATGATTGCTGTATAATGAATCTGCACAAGATCAGCTAATATTGAGAATACCAACAAAAATGTACACAATGTAGTAGGTGTGTGTGTGTGTGTGTTCCTGTAGTTGTTTCTGCTCCTTACGGGGGGTTTAATTGGATGGCTGTGATGTTGCAGTGGGTTTCAGAGGGAGGCTGTTGACAGACTAGAGCCACCCAGGGCTTACTGTGGTAATCTGGACAGATGATTATGAAATACACCAGTTTATGTTTACATATCCTCTTATGAAAGAGCATTACCCTGCAGGCCTGTTCCACTATTATTGCCCACACAAAACATCATCTAAACACATACACACACACACACACACACACACACACACGAACAGACTGAAAATCTCCACAAACCCAAATCATCTGTGATCATCAGTAGTGGCTCTTATCTGCTGTGGCTGTCCCCTGCATGCACACACACACACACACACACACACATGCTCTTTATTGTACAGTACCAGGACCTCCTCTCCACAGTCAGAACTCAAGCACCACTACATCTCTCTATCTCCCTCTCTCACGCTCACTCCCTCGCTTTTATCATTCTCTCCTCGCTCCCACTCTGCTCGCGCTCTCTCACAGGGTTCCCCTCTCAGGCAGATATATGAGTGTCACTACATATCCCTTCCTCTTTTTAGCTCTCCTTTACTATCTTTGAGAATAGATTATTAGTCCCCTGTTTTAGAGGGCCTTAGTTGGGCCTGGGTTTGTCCGTTTTAGCTTAGGGGGGGCCCCTTTCACACACACAGACAGAAAAATACAGTTAATGCAGATTAAATGTGTCTCTGTGCGTCACCCGGGTCTCTCTGTCGGCGGTGGTTGGGTAACCACGGTGATGAATCAGAAAGCAGTGTGAGGTGTAGAGCAGGTCAATTCTGACTGAGTTAGCAGAAACACACACACCTCAGTTTGAATAACACAACCACCTGCCTTTCCCAACTAGCTCTCACAGTCTTACGTCAGAATTAGACGTTCATCCATGTTTCTCAAACGGCAAATTTCAAAGTTGTTCCAAACGTCAAATTCTGAAGTTGTTCCAAACGTCAAATTTCAAAGTGTTTAAGGATACATTTAGTCATTTTTGATAATTAGTCAAAATTATCAAAAACAACTTTCTATTGTTGGATTCGACCTTGTAATCCGCCATCCCGTCCACAACGCCTTAGCAAAACCAAAACCTACTTCCTTGACGCACACACACACACACACACACACACACACACACACACACACACACACACACACACACATATACACATACACACACACACACATACACACACATACACACACACACACACACACACACTGTGTTACTGTGGCATTAACGCTATAGACCTCGGGCAGTGGAAAGGACACCATCATGTTCCTGCAGCAATCTGAATCTAAGTCTGTCATTAGTGAGTGAGTGTGTGTGTGTGTGTGTGTGTGTGTGTGTGTGTGTGTGTGTGTGTGTGTGTGTGTGTGTGTGTGTTTGCATCAGGAGGAGGTCTGTCACAAAATGTTCATAATAAGGTCAAATCAAAGCTGGAATCATCCTATAAACAGTGATGTATGCAACAGTTAGACACATTAAAGGGCGACTGCACTTCCTGTTTTGACCTAGTTTTCCATCAATGCTCATTAAGAAATGCTAGCGGCCATGACTGAAGGCAAACAAGAGTTGTGTTGGGGGTGTGGTTTGATGTTAGCTAGCAAGGATCAAACCTGTCGTCAGGTGCAACGTTAGCAATGCAAATCTTCTTCTCACATTACACAACAGGAAGAGGCTATGTATTTAGCTAGTTACATCACAGTATCACAGCCTAGTATCATAGCGGCATAGGCTATCAAATAATGACATGTAGCATGTAGCTAGCTAGCTATAAACAAAACGTAGCTACTTACCAACAACACACCAGTCTCAGGTTTGATGGTAGAAACTAGTCGAATGTAATCCATAAGATTGTTAAACAACTTTATGGAAGCCCAGTGCCCCGGGTGTGCGGGGTTTGCTCATTTTCAACCATTCCATTGGTCCTCCTAAGGAGCATCAGGGCAGTGCAAAGCGAACTCGCCCAGTCTTTTCCCAGCAAACACAGTGTCACCATGTGTTATTAGGCAAAAGGGGGCATGAATTGTTGACATAATTGTAATCCAAACCAAACCCTCAAGTAACTCATGATGCAGTCATTTACCAAACTCAGTTTTGGACGAGACTGACTTTATGACCAAAATTATCCTATTTAGACTTTGTAGTACATTTTGACACAACAATTAATGTTTCTTTCTCATATCGATGACACAGAGGCCGTTTAAAACTAGAGAAGTTGGTTCTAAGGGGCAGTTGACCTTTATAATAGTCATAGCAGGGACAATGATGTATGCAACAGTAAGATACATTAAGAGCCATTAGGGACAGTGATGTATGCAACAGTGAGATACATTAAGAGCCATTAGGGACAGTGATGTAAGATACATTAACAGTCATTAGGGACAGTGATGTATGCAACAGTGAGATACATTAAGAGCCATTAGGGACAGTGATGTAAGATACATTAACAGTCATTAGGGACAGTGATGTATGCAACAGTGAGATACATTAAGAGCCATTAGGGACAGTGATGTAAGATACATTAAGAGTCATTAGGGACAGTGATGTATGCAACAGTGAGATACATTAAGAGCCATTAGGGACAGTGATGTAAGATACATTAAGAGTCATTAGGGACAGTGATGTATGCAACAGTGAGATACATTAAGAGCCATTAGGGACAGTGATGTAAGATACATTAAGAGTCATTAGGGACAGTGATGTATGCAACAGTGAGATACATTAAGAGCCATTAGGGACAGTGATGTAAGATACATTAAGAGTCATTAGGGACAGTGACGTATGCAACAGTGAGATACATTAAGAGCCATTAGGGACAGTGATGTAAGATACATTAAGAATCATTAGGGACAGTGATGTATGCAACAGTGAGATACATTAAGAGCCATTAGGGACAGTGATGTAAGATACATTAAGAGTCATTAGGGACAGTGATGTATGCAACAGTGAGATACATTAAGAGCCATTAGGGACAGTGATGTAAGATACATTAAGAGTCATTAGGGACAGTGGAGGGGCGTGAGCTGACATTTTCAGCAGAAAGGGCAGAGAGTGGAGGCGACAGGACATAGTCTTCAGCTGAGGCCATACCCCCCAAACCCCCCCGTCCCCCCCCCCCCCGTCCGTCTTCCAGCCCTTGAGGGGTGTCTGATTCCCCCACCCCTCCTTGCCAGACTCCCTCTCTCTCCCTCCTGCCAGTGTCTGTCTGTCCATCCATCCTCCCCCCAGGGCTTGAGCTCTCCAAGAGTAGATCTACTGGAAAGGTTACTTAGGCTTCTCTCTCTCTCTCTCTCTCTCTCTCTCTCTCTCTCTCTCTCTCTCTCTCTCTCTCTCTCTCTCTCTCTCTCTCTCTCTCTCTCTCTATCTGTCTCTCTCTCTCTCTGTCTCTCTCTCTCTGTGTGTGTCTCTTTGTCTCTGTCTCTCTCTTTCTCTGTGTGTGTCTCTCTTTCTCTGTGTCTCTCTCTGTGTCTCTGTCTCTCTCTTTCTCTGTCTGTGGTACCAATGTCTCTGTCTCTGTCTCTCTCTTTCTCTGTGTGTCTCTCTTTCTCGGTGTCTCTCTCTGTGTCTCTGTCTCTCTCTTTCTCTGTCTGTGGTACCAATGTCTCTGTGTCTCTGTCTCTCTCTGTCTCTGTCTGTGGTACCAATGTCTCACTCTCCTTTTCCTTTACTTCTTTAACTTCCCTCGCTCACACACACACACACACACACACACACACACACACACACACACACACACACACACACATGTATTACTGATGCTGAGAGGCCAAGCCTCCAGCTGTGTGTGTACACCTTTCTGCACACAGAGAAGACATCTTATTGACATGCCGTCAGGACCGCCCTCATCTACCCAGCACCTTACACTCCTCCTCTCTCTCTAGCTCCTTCACTCCAAACCCCTCTCTTCACCTTCCCTTTGCCTCAAACCATCCTCGCTTCACCTAACCAGAACCCCCACCCTCCCTCCTCACAGCAATCCATCTTCACCTAACCAGAACCCCCACCCTCCCTCCTCACAGCAATCCATCTTCACCTAACCAGAACCCCCACCCTCCCTCCTCACAGCAATCCATCTTCACCTAACCAGAACCCCCACCCTCCCTCCTCACAGCAATCCATCTTCACCTAACCAGAACCCCCACCCTCCCTCCTCACAGCAATCCATCTTCACCTAACCAGAACCCCCACCCTCCCTCCTCACAGCAATCCATCTTCAACCAGTATCGTCAGTTTGAATTTACACGGCATGTTACAGCGTAACCTTAAGAGCACCTAGTGTACATCATGTATCTGTTTTTATCACTGGTGTTGTGTCGTATGGTCACCATCTCCACTCTCTGTAGTGTAAATATGACCCAGAGAGAAAGGGAGCGCAGTGACTTTCAAAGCTTCCTCTCTTTTTGTTCTTCTGAACAACAAACAACAAAAATCACAGTGTTGAGGGGGGCATCGGATCAAAGGTTTGCTAAATGTTTCAATCTTCTTTGTTCCCTGTCACATGAGCGCACACACACACACATGCACGCACACAAACACACACACTCATGGCCTTGTCTTGTAAAACAGCCTCCACAATAACAGAGCAACAGAGCAGCAAAGAAATCAAAGTTGGAAAGAGCCAGACACCAGCAGAGTTGGGCTGGAGGAGAAATGGATGTCTGAGCACAGGTTGGCCTAAAGGTCTCACATGATCTTTCAATAGATCTGAGTGGGCATATAGGGGGATACCATGTTTCAGGATGCCTGGCTGTGTGGATGTCTTTGTCTACCTGTGTGTGTGTGTGTGTGTGTGTGTGTGTGTGTGTGTGTGTGTGTGTGTGCAGCCTTCATGCATGTACATGTGTGTTTGTGTGTAGGTGTATTTGTGTGTACACCTACACACAAACCAAAAAAAAAAAAAAAAAAAAAAAATGTGTGAGTGACTCATTGACTTGTGCTCTGTGCTTCTATGCAAATGAGTCTGTTTACACGCCAGTCTGCTTAAATCTCTCTGTTTTCCCTCTCTGCCCACCTCTCCTTTTCTCTCTCACTTTCTCTGTCTATCTCTCATTCTCTCTCTCTTTCTCTCTCTCCATCTCTCCATTTCTCTCTGCTCTCCTTCTCTGTCCTCTGGTTGAGAGTGGGGCTGTGGTCCTCTGTGGTCTGTGTTGATGTGTGTTACTGTATTGCTGCTGAGAGTGTAGAACTGAGTTAAAGCAGGGAGACGCACACCAAGGCTGGCAGAACAGCCTCTAGTCTGTGTGTGTGTGTGTGTGTGTGTGTGTGTGTGTGTGTGTGTGTGTGTGTGTGTGTGTGTGTGTGTGTGAGCGAGCGCAATCGTTTGCTTGTGAGTGAGTGTGCATCCTCTGCATCAGTGGTCACCAACCGGTCGATCTTCAAGGTATTCCTAGTCGATCACCAAACATTTCTATAGAACAGCCAACGATAAAGGTATAAAGGCTTGAGCTCTTTTTAAAAAATTTGTGTTGTGCTGTTGGCGGTAGGTGCACTTGATTCAGAAGCCCTGTTGGCGGTAGGTGCACTTGATTCAGAAGCCCTGTTGGCGGTAGGTGCACTTGATTCAGAAGCCCTGTTGGTGGTAGGTGCACTTGATTCAGAAGCCCTGTTGACGGTAGGTGCACTTGATTCAGAAGCCCTGTTGGCGGTAGGTGCACTTGATTCAGAAGCCCTGCGCACCGGGTAGGCAAAGTGTTCCGTTTTTGAACCATTTAATTTGTCTGAAAATACATACTCCGCCTACCTGGCGGACCTGGAGATCTGTGGCTAAATCAATTGTGCCTACTACGCTGGCCAATCGGACAGCTCAAATCACCGTGCCTACAGCCTCCATGACCCTGGCCACAGCAAAGTTTGATACAGAGGCTTGTGAAAGTATTCACCCCCCTTGGCATTTTTCCTATTTTGTTGCCTTACAACCTGGAGTTAAAATTGTTTTTTGGGGGGTTTGTATCATTTGATTTACACAACATGCCTACCACTTTGAAGATGCAAAATATGTTTTTCTTGTGAAACAAACAAGAAATAAGACAAATAAACAGAAAACTTGAGCGTACATAACTATTCACTAGGCCATTCCAAGACATTTACATTTTTCCCCTTAAACCACTCAAGTGTTGCTTTAGCAGTATGCTTAGGGTCATTGTCCTGCTGGAAGGTGAACCTCCGTCCCTGTCTTAAATCTCTGGAAGACTGAAACAGGTTTCCCTCAAGAATTTCCCTGTATTTAGCGCCATCCATCATTCCTTCAATGCTGACCAGTTTCCCAGTCCCTGCCGATGAAAAACATCCCCACAGCATGATGCTGCCAGCACCATGCTTCACTGTCGGGATGGTGTTCTTGGGGTAATTGGTTACACCAGATCTTATTTAGGGGCTTCATAGCAAAAGGGGTGAATACAGTGGGGGAAAAAAGTATTTAGTCAGCCACCAATTGTGCAAGTTCTCCCACTTACAAAGATGAGAGAGGCCTGTAATTTTCATCATAGGTACACGTCAACTATGACAGACAAATTGAGATGTTTTTTTCCAGAAAATCACATTGTAGGATTTTTAATGAATTTATTTGCAAATTATGGTGGAAAATAAGTATTTGGTCACCTACAAACAAGCAAGATTTCTGGCTCTCACAGACCTGTAACTTCTTCTTTAAGAGGCTCCTCTGTCCTCCACTCGTTACCTGTATTAATGGCACCTGTTTGAACTTGTTATCAGTATAAAAGACACCTGTCCACAACCTCAAACAGTCACACTCCAAACTCCACTATGGCCAAGACCAAAGAGCTGTCAAAGGACACCAGAAACAAAATTGTAGACCTGCACCAGGCTGGGAAGACTGAATCTGCAATAGGTAAGCAGCTTGGTTTGAAGAAATCAACTGTGGGAGCAATTATTAGGAAATGGAAGACATACAAGACCACTGATAATCTCCCTCGATCTGGGGCTCCACGCAAGATCTCACCCCGTGGGGTCAAAATGATCACAAGAACGGTGAGCAAAAATCCCAGAACCACACGGGGGGACCTAGTGAATGACCTGCAGAGAGCTGGGACCAAAGTAACAAAGCCTACCATCAGTAACACACTACGCCGCCAGGGACTCAAATCCTGCATTGCCAGACGTGTCCCCCTACTTAAGCCAGTACATGTCCAGGCCCGTCTGAAGTTTGCTAGAGTGCATTTGGATGATCCAGAAGAGGATTGGGAGAATGTCATATCTTCAGATGAAACCAAAATAAAACTTTTTGGTAAAAACTCAACTCGTCGTGTTTGGAGGACAAATAATGCTGAGTTGCATCCAAAGAACACCATACCTACTGTGAAGCACGGGGGTGGAAACATCAAGGCTGTTTTTCTGCAAAGGGACCAGGACGACTGATCCGTGTAAAGGAAAGAATGAATGGGGCCATGTATCGTGAGATTTTGAGTGAAAACCTCCTTCCATCAGCAAGGGCATTGAAGATGAAACGTGGCTGGGTCTTTCAGCATGACAATGATCCCAAACACATTGCCCGGGCAACGAAGGAGTGGCTTCGTAAGAAGCATTTCAAGGTCCTGGAGTGGCCTAGCCAGTCTCCAGATCTCAACCCCATAGAAAATCTTTGGAGGGAGTTGAAAGTCCGTGTTGACCAGCGACAGCCCCAAAACATCACTGCTCTAGAGGAGATCTGCATGGAGGAATGGGCCAAAATACCAGCAACAGTGTGTGAAAACCTTGTGAAGACTTACAGAAAACGTTTGACCTGTGTCATTGCCAACAAAGGGTATATAACAAAGTATTGAGAAACTTTTGTTATTGACCAAATACTTATTTTCCACCATAATTTGCAAATAAATTCATTAAAAATCCTACAATGTGATTTTCTTGATTTTTTTTTCTCATTTTGTCTGTCATAGTTGACGTGTACCTATGATGAAAATTACAGGCCTCTCTCATCTTTTTAAGTGGGAGAACTTGCACAATTGGTGGCTGACTAAATACTTTTTTCCCCCACTGTACATATGCACACACCAATTTTCCGTTATTTATTTTTTAGAATTTCTTGAAACAAGTTATTTTTTTCATTTCACTTCACCAATTTGGACTATTTTGTGTATGTCCATTACATAAAATCCAAATAAAAATCCATTTAAATTACAAGTTGTAATGCAACAAAATAGGAAAAACGCCAACAGGGATGAATACTTTTGCAAGGCACTGTACTAGCCTACGTGAGATTTCATAACTTTTAAAACCTTGACCAGAGAGAGACTGTCAAAGAATAGAGCAAAGAGCTGCTGTTTTTATGAGTGAGTTCATTCTAAGTATTTATTCAGCATTGTCAACACTGTTTTAATTCAACACTATTACAAAAGATAAAACGTACTTCTCCCTACTTCCACTCGCGCTGCAGCTGCAATGAATAAGTAGCCAAGTGTCTCGATAGCCCTGCGTTTTTATTATTATTAGCAACTCGTCATGTCTATTTTAATATCGAGGAATATTTCACTTTCTCTGGTCATAGGAACAACATGAATTTGTGCATGCATGCGCCTCGTCATCAGGTGTAAGACGGTGTTGCATTTACATGTTGCGTTTATATTTTTGTTCAGTATAATTCAAAACAAGGACACAGCGCAATGTTCACACAAAATACAAACAGGTGTTATGTAAAGGATGAATTAGTTACATGGTTTTCTCATTTATAACACTTAGATGAGCTAAAACAGTACAGTGGCCTTGCTCTTATGTGACCTCAGTATGTTACTAGAAACCGTTACTCACAGTCTCCTTATTCATTCTTCCCAAAGGCCTATAGCTACCTCTACTACACCATTCTCAAGGGCGCAGACACACGCACACACACATACACACACACACACACACACACACACATACACACACACGCATACACACACACGCATAGCACAGCAGTCCTTACCTGATCTCTTTCTGTCTGTAGAACTCTAAGGTTCTCTGTAAAGACTGTTGAACCATCTGTGAGGTTGCTTGTTCGAATCCCAGAGGCGACAAGGCGAAAAGTCTGTCGATGTGCCCTTGAGCAAGGCACTTAACCCTAATTGCTCCGGGGTCGCCGTTGATAATGGCAGACCCTGGCCATGGCCCCACTCTGAGGGAGAGTTGGGATATGTAAAAAACAAATTTCCAATTCACACATGCACATTAATACACACTTGTACATGTGTGGAATAGGACAAATATACAGTGTATTTGGAAAGTATTCAGACCCCTTGACTTTCCACATTTTGTTACGTTACAGCCTTATTCTAAAATGGATTAAATTGTTTTTTCCCCTCATCAATCTACACACAATACCCCATAACGACAAAGCAAAAAAAAAAAAACTGAAATATCACATTTACATAAGTATTCAGACCCTTTACTCAGTACTTTGTTGAAGCAGTGATTACAGCCTCGAGTCTTCTTGGGTATGACGCTACAAGCTTGCACACCTGTATTTGGGGAGTTTCTCCCATTCTTCTCTGCAGATCCTCTCAAGCTCTGTCAGGTTGGATGGGGAGCGTCCCTGCACAGCTATTTTCAGGTCTCTCCAGAGATGTTCGATCGGGTTCAAGTCCGGGCTCTGGCTGGGCCACTCAAGGACATTCAGAGACTTGTCCCGATGTCACTCCTACATTGTCTTGGCTGTATGCTTAGGGTTGTTGTCCTGTTGGAAGGTGAACCTTCGCCCCAGTCTGAGGTCCTGAGCGCTCTGGAGCAGGTTTTCATCAAGGATCTCTCTGTTCATCTTTCCCTTGATCCTGACTAGTCTCCCAGTCCCTGCCACTGAAAAACATAGTATATAGGCAGGTGTGTGCCTTTCCAAATCATGTCCAATTAATTGCATTTACCACAGATGGACTCCAATCAAGTTGTAGAAACATCTCAAGGATGATCAATGGAAATTTGCAAAATTGTAGACTATATGTAGGTAGTGTGTGTGTTATCTCTCTGTTGACTATATGTAGGTAGTGTGTATGTGTGTTATCGCTCTGTAGACTATATGTAGGTAGTGTGTGTGTTATCTCTCTGTAGACTATATGAAGGTAGTGTGTGTGTTATCTGTCTGTAGACTATATGTAGATAGTGTGTGTGTTATCTCTCTGTAGATTATATGAAGGTAGTGTGTGTGTTATCTCTCTGTAAACTATATGAAGGTAGTGGGTGTGTTATCTCTCTGTAGATTATATGTAGGTAGTGGGTGTGTTATCTCTCTGTAGACTATATGTAGGTAGTGTGTGTGTTATCTCTCTGTAGACTATATGAAGGTAGCGTGTGTGTTATCTCTCTGTAGACTATATGTAGGTGGTGTTTGTGTTATCTCTCTGTAGACTATGTGTAGGTAGCGTGTGTGTTATCTCTCTGTAGACTATATGTAGGTAGTGTGTGTGTGTTATCTCTCTGTAGACTATATGACGGTAGTGTGTGTGTTATCTCTGTAGACTATATGTAGGTAGTGTGTGTGTTATCTCTCTGTAGACTATATGGAGGTAGTGTGTGTGTGTTATCTCTGTAGACTATATGTAGGTAGTGTGTGTGTTATCTCTCTGTAGACTATATGTAGGTAGTGTGTGTGTTATCTCTCTGTAGACTATATGAAGGTAGTGTGTGTTTTATCTCTCTGTAGACTATATGGAGGTAGTGTGTGTGTGTTATCTCTCTGTAGACTATATGTAGGTATTGTGTGTGTTATTGGTCTGTAGACTATATGTAGGTAGTGTGTGTGTTATCTCTCTGTAGACTAAATGAAGGTAGTGTGTGTGTTATCTCTGTAGACTATATGTAGGTATTGTGTGTGTTATCTCTCTGTAGACTTTATGAAGGTAGTGTGTGTGTTATCTCTCTGTAGACTTAATGTAGGTATTGTGTGTGTTATCTGTCTGTAGACTATATGAAGGTAGTGTGTGTGTTATCTCTCTGTAGACTATATGTAGGTTTTGTGTGTGTTATCTCTCTGTAGACTATATGTAGGTAGTGTGTGTTTGTTAGATCTGTAGATGTAGGTTGTATGCATTATGCAGAGCTAGGAGAGGGTTCTATAAATAAATCAGGCTGCAGTGGGCTCACAGGCGGAATAATCTATCTGACACCAGGGAGAGAGAGAAAGAGAGAGAGACAGAGGAAGAGAGAGACAGACGGAAAGAGGGAGAGAGAGGAAAACTGAGAGAGAGAGAGAGAGAGAGAGAGAGAGAGAGAGAGAGAGAGAGGATGCTAGGATCTTACACCAGGGCTGGAACCTGAGAGAGACCTGGCTTCCCCGGGTTTAAATAACAATATGTAGCTTTCACTTCTGGTCAAAGTGCTGCCATTGCACTTGTGTGTAAACTCAGGGGGTGGGTTAACCCTTTTATTGTTCACAGATAGATGGGAGATTGTTGAGTGGAGCTGAAGGGTGGGACTAAAAATAACAAGATAACTAATGTAAAATATACTGTGTCCTTAAAATGTACATAGTATGTATAAGCTGGAAGTAGAAGCTTATGTGTTGTTGTCCATTAGTTTACTCCAATTAGGGGAGGGGAAAATAATAAAGGAAAGTATACAGTGGGGAGAAAAAGTATTTGATACACTGCCGATTTTGCAGGTTTTCTTACTTACAAAGCATGTAGAGGTCTGTAATTTTTTATCATAGGTACACTTCAACTGTGAAAATCCAGAAAATCACATTGTATGATTTTTAAGTAATTAATTTGCATTTTATTGCATGACATAAGTATTTGATACATCAGAAAAGCAGAACTTAATATTTGGTACAGAAACCTTTGTTTGCAATTACAGAGATCATACGTTTCCTGTAGGTCTTGACCAGGTTTGCACACACTGCAGCAGGGATTTTGGGCCACTCCTCCATACAGACCTTCTCCAGATCCTTCAGGTTTCGGAGCTGTCGCTGGGCAATACGGACTTTCAGCTCCCTCCAAAGATTTTGTATTGGGTTCAGGTCTGGAGACTGGCTAGGCCACTCCAGGACCTTGAGATGCTTCTTACGGAGCCACTCCTTAGTTGCCCTGGCTGTGTGTTTCGGGTCGTTGTCATGCTGCAAGACCCAGCCACGACCCATCTTCAATGCTCTTACTGAGGGAAGGAGGTTGTTGGCCAAGATCTCGCGATACATGGCCCCTTCCATCCTCCCCTCAATACGGTGCAGTCGTCCTGTCCCGTTTGCAGAAAAGCATCCCCAAAGAATGATTTTTCCACCTCCATGCTTCACGGTTGGGATGGTGTTCTTGGGGTTGTACTCATCCTTCTTCTTCCTCCAAACACGGCGAGTGGAGTTTAGACCAAAAAGCTCTATTTTTGTCTCATCAGACCACATGACCTTCTCCCATTCCTCCTCTGGATCATCCAGATGGTCATTGGCAAACTTCAGAAGGGCCTGGACATGCGCTGGCTTGAGCAGGGGGACCTTGCGTGCGCTGCAGGATTTTAATCCATGACGGCGTAGTGTGTTACTAATGGTTTTCTTTGAGACTGTGGTCCCAGCTCTCTTCAGGTCATTGACCAGGTCCTGCCGTGTAGTTCTGGGCTGATCCCTCACCTTCCTCATGATCATTGATGTCCCACGAGGTGAGATCTTGCATGGAGCCCCAGACCGAGGTTGATTGACCGTCATCTTGAACTTCTTCCATTTTCTAATAATTGCGCCAACAGTTGTTGCCTTCTCACCAAGCTGCTTGTCTATTGTCCTGTAGCCCATCCCAGCCTTGTGCAGGTCTACAATTTTATCCCTGATGTCCTTACACAGCTCTCTGGTCTTGGCCATTGTGGAGAGGTTGGAGTCTGTTTGATTGAATGTGTGGACAGGTGTCTTTTATACAGGTAACAAGTTCAAACAGGTGCAGTTAATACAGGTAATGAGTGGAGAACAGGAGGGCTTCTTAAAGAAAAACTAACAGGTCTGTGAGAGCCGGAATTCTTACTGGTTGGTAGGTGATCAAATACTTATGCCATGCAATAAAATGCAAATTAATTACTTAAAAATCATACAATGTTATTTTCTGGATTTTTGTTTTAGATTCTGTCTCTCACAGTTGAAGTGTACCACCTATGATAAAAATTACAGACCTCTACATGCTTTGTAAGTAGGAAAACCTGCAAATTGGGGATACCTAGTTAGTTGCACAACTAAATGCATTCAACCGAAATGTGTTTTCCGCATTTAACCCAACCCCTCTGAATCAGAGGGAGGTTTTCCAATGCCTCGCAAAGAAGGGCACCTATTGGTAGATGGGTCAAAATAAAAAAAAGCAGACTTTGAATATCCCTTTGAGCATGGTTAAGTTATTAATTACACTTTGGATGGTGTATCAATACACCCAGTCACTACAAAGATACAGGTGTCCTTCTTAACTCGGTTGCGGAGAGAAAGGAAAACGCTCAGGGACTTCACCATGAGGCCAGTTGTGACCTTAAAACAGTTACAGAGTTTAATAGCTGTGATAGGAGAAAACTGAGGATGGATCAACAACATTGTAGTTTCTCCACAATACTAACCTAATTGACAGAGTGAAAAGAAGGAAGCCTGTGCAGAATAAATATATTCCAAAGCATGCATCCTGTTTACAACAAGGCACTAATGTAATATTGCAAAAAATGTGGCAAAGCAATTCACTTTTTGTCCTGAATACAAAGTGTTATGTTTGGGGCAAATCCAATACAACACATAACTGAGTACCACTCTCCATATTTTCAAGCATAGTGGTGGCTGCATGATGTTATGGTTTGCTTGTAATTGTTAAGGACTGGGGAGTTTTTCAGGATAAAAAATTAATGGAATGGAGCTAAGCACAGACAAAATCCTAGAGGAAAACCTGGTTCAGTCTGCTTTCCACCAGACACTGGGAGATTAATCCACCTTTCAGCAGGACAATAACCTAAAACACAAGGCCAAATCTACGCTGGTGTGGCTTACCAAGAAGACAGTGAATGGCCGGGTTACAGTTTTGACTTAAATCTACTTGAAAATCTATGGCAAGACCTGAAAATGGTTGTCAAGCAATGATCAAATACCAATTTGACAGAGGTTGAAGAATTTTGAAAAGAATAATGGGCAAATGTTGCACAATCCAGGTGTGGAAAGCTCTTAGAGACTTACCCAGAAAGTAAGTAATCGCTGCCAAAAGTCATTCTAACATGTATTGACTCAGGAGGTTGAATACTTATCTAATCAAGATATATTAGTGTTTTTTTTTTAGAATGTTTCCTCCACTGTGTAGATCGTTGAAAAAAAAGACAATTAAATACATTTTAATCCCACTTTGTAATACAACAAAATATGTTAAAAAGTCAAGGAGTGTGAATACTCTCTGAAGGCACTGTATTTCCCACGGTCTGCATTCCATTGACCTCTTTATCACATTAATACCCCCCCCCCCCCACCCCTCTCCCTCTCTTTCTCTCTCTCTCTCTCTCTCTCTCTCTTTGCCAGGTGATGGAGGTGAAGGGTCAGATGATTCATGCCCCAGAATCCTCTACTCTGATGTTCCTGGGTTCCCCCCGGGTGGACAAGCTGGAGGAGCTGATGGGAAGGGGCCTCTACCTGTCAGACATCCCCATCCACGACGCCACGCGTGATGTCATACTGGTGGGACAGCAGGCCAAGGCACAGGACGGCCTCAAGAACAGGATGGACAAACTCAAGGTACAGTCACACACGCAATATGCACGCACGCACACACACATGTGCTCATACTCATTATTCTGTCATGTAGACATTCAGCAGGGGACTCCTCCGGCTTTAGAAGAAGAGGAAATGCGTCGGTCACTAAATTTTTACTCCATCATCCCCATTCTACTAATTGTATTTCTATCCCTCTGCTCTTCCCCAGGCCACTCTAGAAAAGACACACCAAGCTCTAGAAGAGGAGAAGAGGAGGACAGTAGACCTTCTCTACTCCATCTTTCCTGGTGATGTGGCCCAGAAGCTGTGGCAGGGGGAGTCTGTCCCCGCCAGGAAGTTTGATGATGTCACCATGTTGTTCTCTGACATTGTGGGCTTCACAGCAGTGTGTGCCCAGTGTACCCCCATGCAGGTCATAAGCATGCTCAACGAGCTCTACACACGCTTCGACTACCAGTGTGGAATACTGGACGTGTATAAGGTATGAACACACACCTGTTTGACTACCAGTGTGGAATACTGGACGTGTATAAGGTGAGACCACACACCTGTTTGACTACCAGTGTGGAATACTGGACGTGTATAAGGTATGAACACACACCTGTTTGACTACCAGTGTGGAATACTGGACGTGTATAAGGTATGAACACACACCTGTTTGCACGTGCACATACTGTACACTCATTGCATGCGTGTTATACGTGTCAGGGTTGGGGTCGATTCTGAATTGAGTTGCGAATTGTTCTTTAATTCCAATTAAATTATTGTATTTTAATTGAATTTGAATTGGCCACACCCCACAGGAAGCAAAATTTGAATTGCATTTGAATTAAAGGAATTAGAATTTAATTCAAATGGATTAGTTATTCTACACATCACCATAGCAACGTCTACATTTACGTCATTTAGCAGACGCTCTTATCCAGAGCCACTTACAGTTAGTGAGTGCATACATTTTCATACTGGCCCCCCGTGGGAAACGAACCCACAACCCTGGTGTTGCAAGCGCCATGCTCTACCAACTGAGCTACAGGGGACTAGTACCATTTAGCATAAGGTTGAAACATTTCATCTTTAAAACTCATTCTCCATTAACAATTTTAAATAATTACAGTAGTCTGGAAATATTCGAAGATCATGTTGTCGGTTGTCTGTAATAATTCATAATTCCCTTAATGTTTTTAAATATCAGAATATTTGTTTTTCTCCCTAATGCATTATATCAAACACTGCAGTATGGAAGGGAACAATCAAATCAAATCAAATTGTATTTGTCACATGCGCCAAATACAACAGGTGTAGACCTTACAATTAAATGCTTACTAACAAGCCCTTAACCAACAATGCAGTTTTAAGAAAAATAAGTGTTAAGTAAAAAATAGATAAGTAAAAAAAACTATGCAATAGTCCGGTTAGCTGTTCAGGAGTCTTATGGCTTGGGGGTAGAAGCTGTTAAGAAGCCTTTTGGACCTAGACTTGACCCCAGTGATGTACTGGGCCATACGCACTACCCTCTGTAGTGCCTTGTGGTCGGAGGCTGAGCAGTTGCCATACCAGACGGTGATGCAACCAGTCAGGATGCTCTCCATGGTGCAGATGTATAACTTTTTGAGGATCTGAGGACCCATGCAAATCTTTTCAGTCTCCTGAGGGGGGAATAGGCTTTGTCGTGCCCTCTTCACAACTGACTTGGTGTGTTTGGACCATGATAGTTTGTTGGTGATGTGGACACCAAGGAACTTGAAGCTCTCCACCTGCTCCACTACAGCCCGTCGATGAGAATGGGGGCGTGATTGGTCCTCCTTTTCCTGTAGTCCACAATCATCTCCTTTGTCTTGATCACGTTGAGGGAGAGGTTGTTATCCTGGCACCACACGGCCAGGTCTCTGAACTCCTCCCTATAGGCTGTCTCATCGTTGTCGGTGATCAGGCCTACCACTGTTGTGTCGTCGGCAAACTTAATGATGGTGTTGAAGTCGTGCTTGGCCATGCAGTCATGGGTGAACAGGGAGTACAGGAGGGGACTGAGCATGTACCCCTGAGGGGCCCCGTGTTGAGGATCAGCGTGGCAGATGTGTTGTTACCTACCCTTACCACCTGGGGGCGGCCCGTCAGGAAGTCGAGGATCCAGTTGCAGAGGGAGGTGTTTAGTCCCAGGATCCTTAGCTTAGTGATGAGCTTTGAGGGCACTATAGTGTTGAACGCTGAGCTGTAGTAATTGAATAGCATTCTCACGTAGGTGTTCCTTTGTCCAGGTGGGAAAGGGCAGTGTGGAGTGCAATAGAGATTGCATAATCTGTGGATCTGTTGGGGCGGTATGCAAATTGGAGTGGGTCTAGGGTTTCTGGGATAATGGTGTTGATGTGATTTAATATCTCATGACAAAGAAAAATACTGTTTGACATATTTGAGTTATAATAAAATGTATATTTCAAATGGTATGTGTATTATTTGCATTACTAAGTGGCATGTCCTTTTTATAAAAGATTTGTCAAATGAATGAGACTTAAATTTTTCACATCTCAGTTGATTCAAATTAAATTCAAATTCTGCTTCCTGTGGGGTGTGGCCAATTCAAATTAAATTCACAGTTATTGTTCACAATTGACTCCAACCCTGAAACGTGTCATCAGTCCACATACAGTGAGGGAAAAAAGTATTTGATCCCCTGCTGAATTTGTACGTTTGCCCACTGACAAAGAAATGATCAGTCTATAATTTTAATGGTAGGTTTATTTGAACAGTGAGAGACAGAATAACAACAACAAAATCCAGAAAAACGCATGTCAAAAATGTTATAAATTGATTTGCATTTTAATGAGGGAAATAAGTATTTGACCACTCTGCAAAACATGACCTTGTACTTGGTGGCAAAACCCTTGTTGGCAATCACAGAGGTCAGACGTTTCTTGTAGTTGGCCACCAGGTTTGCACACATCTCAGGAGGGATTTTGTCCCACTCCTCTTTGCAGATCTTCCAAGTCATTAAGGTTTCGAGGCTGACGTTTGGCAACTCGAACCTTCAGCTCCCTCCACAGATTTTCTATGGGATTAAGGTCTGGAGACTGGCTAGGCCACTCCAGGACCTTAATGTGCTTCTTCTTGAGCCACTCCTTTGTTGCCTTGGCCATGTGTTTTGGGTCATTGTCATGCTGGAATACCCATCCACGACCCATTTTCAATGCCCTGGCTGAGGGAAGGAGGTTCTCACCCAAGATTTGACGGTACATGGCCCCGTCCATCGTCCCTTTGATGCGGTGAAGTTGTCCTGTCCCCTTAGCAGAAAAACACCTCCAAAGCATAATGTTTTCACCTCAATGTTTGATGGTGTTCTTGGGGTCATAGGCAGCATTCCTCCTCCTCCAAACATGGCGAGTTGAGTTGATGCCAAAGAGCTCCATTTTGGTCTCATCTGACCACAACACTTTCACCCAGTTCTCCTCTGAATCATTCAGATGTTCATTGGCAAACTTCAGACGGGCATGTATATGTGCTTTCTTGAGCAGGGGGACCTTGCGGGCGCTGCAGGATTTCAGTCCTTCACGGCGTAGTGTGTTACCAATTGTTTTCTTGGTGACTATGTTCCCAGCTGCCTTGAGATCATTGACAAGATCCTCCCGTGTAGTTCTGGGCTGATTCTTCACCGTTCTCATGATCATTGCAACTCCACGAGGTGAGATCTTGCATGGAGCCCCAACTGTTGTCACCTTCTCACCAAGCTGCTTGGCGATGGTCTTGTAGCCCATTCCAGCCTTGTGTAGGTCTACAATCTTGTCCCTGACATCCTTGGAGAGCTCTTTGGTCTTGTCCATGGTGGAGAGTTTGGAATCTGATTGATTGATTGCTTCTGTGGACAGGTGTCTTTTATACAGGTAACAAGCTGAGATTAGGAGCACTCCCTTTAAGACTTTAAGACTGTGCTCCTAATCTCAGCTCGTTACCTGTATAAAAGACACCTGGGAGCCAGAAATCTTTCTGATTGAGAGGGGGTCAAATACTTATTACCCTCATTAAAATGCAAATCAATTTATAACATTTTTGACATGCGTCTTTCTGGATTTTTTTGTTGTTATTCTGTCTCTCACTGTTCAAATAAACCTACCATTAAAATTATAGACTGATAATTTCTTTGTCAGTGGGCAAACGTACAAAATCAGCAGGGGATCAAATACTTTTTTCCCTCACTGTAGGAGAGGTTTAGTGCAATTGAGTAATGGTGCTGCCATGGGTAAATACAAGGACCAATCAAGTTGTGTTTTATATCAGCACTGTGTGTGTGTGTGGAAAAACACACTGATTAATGGCTAATGTAACGGAGCTTAACAACAGTGTGTCAATACTGGCTGCCTGACAGAGTGGCTTTACAGCAAGGCCCAGTGCGTCCATTAACAACCATCACTCCCTCTATCCATCCCTCCATCTATCACTACATCAGCTCTCGTCCTTCGCCAGGGTTTGAGTCAGCACAGATACAGCTGTTTTTGCTTTCCCTACCCTTCCTCTCTCCTCACCCTTCCTCTCTTCTCACCCTTACTCTCTCCTCACCCTTCCTCTCTCCTCACCCTTCCTCTCTCCTCACCCTTCCTCTCTCCTCACCCTTCCTCTCTTCTCACCCTTCCTCTCTCCTCACCCTTCCTCTCTTCTCACCCTTCCTCTCTCCTCACCCTTACTCTCTCCTCACCGTTCCACTTTTTTACTTGACTCTTCCCCTTCTCTCTTTCTACTTCCATTTTCTCTCGTCTCCACTTTCACTTCTCCCTCTCTCTTTTCCTGCTCCATGTGAGGACATAGGAGTGAGAGAGAGAACCATATGTTCCCATTGTCATGGTTACTCTGGATAAATGACTGTGACTGGCTGAAAATGAGAGTTGTGTTTCTTGTTGTCAGGTACAGCTTGTCTGAGTGTTTATTTTCATTCTGCCATCAACCCTGTCAGGATAGTTTTTTTTTAAACTTATTTTATTATTTTTTATTATGAAAATATTTAAATGTGATGAAAATATGGAACTCAAATCAAATTAAATGCTCATGGCTTCATGTACTCTCCTCCAATCCCCATATAGATTGAGACTATAGGCGACGCCTACTGTGTTGCGGGCGGGCTCCACCGGAAGATTGACAGCCATTCCAAGCCAATCGCACTCATGGCCCTGAAGATGATGGAGCTGTCAGAGGAGGTGTTAACGCCGGACGGCAAATCCATCAAGGTGAGCCTTCGCTTGGCGGGGGGGGGGGGGCACCTTCTCCTTCACTCTCTTTTTCTCTCTCCCTTTTCACTCCCCCCCCCCCCCCCCCCTCTCTCTTTCTCTTTCTCTCTCTCTCTTTCTCTCTCTTTCTCTCTCTCCCTCCCTTTATTTCTCTCTCATTTCACCCTCTCCTCCTACTCTGTCTGTCTCTCTTCTCATTCAAATGTAAATGTAGTTTACACCTAGAATTTAAAGCATCTATAAGCTGATCATTGCAGTGCTGTGTTGTGCAATTGTGTTGTGCTAGCTGTTTTGTGCCACAGACAGAAGGGGTAACACAGACACGTCACAGGGGCTATAAAGCTGAAGCATCCGTTTAGAACGTTTTCTCACCACCAACCATGGTAGTGAGAGGAATTCCAGTAGTGGGAGAGGATGGAACTAGGCAAAACTGGGCCGACATTGATGAAACATCGGATCTCAATACATTTTTCGGAATCTATTACGAACACAGTGCACTAAGTTTATAGACTTGACGCTTTGCCAAAGTAAAAAAAAAAAAAAGGTGTTTAGGAGTGCAAGGTCAAATTGAGTTTGTGCACACGCGCACTTCACAGAGGAGGCGTTGCCTAACAGAAATATGCAAATACATGCTACAACGCGCCAAAAGGATCTGGCTTTGCCCACCTCCATAGTTCTGCCCACTATGCTGAATTTGCTCCCACGGTAAACAACACAGGTTAATTATCTTGTAGGGCTCGGCGATATGGCCAAAATATCATATCACTGTATTTAAAAATAATAATAAAAAATTGTATGACGGTATTTTATGATATTTTATGTTTTTGAATAGTTAAAGTTCTACATTTTCTTTATGAGTAGTACATGACCCTAGGGTGGCAACACATACCTGTACATTCTAAGTGATTTCAATGGGTCTGTCTCCATTCTGATTGTTATACTGTTCAATTCAGCTTCAATCCAAAATAATTTCCTGCATTTCCATCAATTTCTGCATTTCCTGCACTCATTTGAGATCATTTCCACACTGCCCCGTAGGGCTGCATGATATGGGCAAAAAAACGAGGCCTTATTTTTAACCAAATGTTGCAATTGCGATTTGACTTGTGACTTAGATCAAAACACTTGGGTGAACTGTTGGAATCATGGAAATATAATGTTTATTCTAATTATATAGTTAAAATCTAAATAATAGTGGGCACTTTGAATACAGTGTTGTTTGACATGACAACGAATGAAAATGCCAGGGAGGCGTAATTGTGACAGGGTAGGAACCAAAGTGATGTTCAGTGTTTCCTAGAGGACCCTATAATCTTTGGCTACATTAAATGTTTCTTCGTGTAGCCAACATATTCATGCTTCGCTTGTTCTTCTTTGATATAGAAGATACTGTTGCACAAATGACATGCTGATTTAGGCCTACACCATCACTGGTATCAGGCTGTATTAGCTATCTACGTTTGCTCTGACTCTGTACATTTATTAGCTAGCTAGCGATTAGCGGCTAACACGATTTAGCTTAACTTGATAAGAAAAGACAAACTAGCTGTTTGCAGATGTAAGAAACACAAACTAATAGTGTAATTATAAAACGCTAGTGGATTTATATTAAGAAGCAAAGTGGAAACAACATCGTTGTCATCAACATTGTTCCATGTGCTACATTGACCATGCCGACTGAAGGCAAGTATCTCGTGGTCAAGCAACAACAAATGCGCTCTTTGAGTGACAGGGGGCGGGGCTAGGTCTGTGTTGAAAGCGGCATTGAGAGAGAGAGCGGAGAGGGATGACTCAAGTACCGGTCTAAACTATAAAAATTGACGTTACACACGGCATATCACATTTAACAAACCAAACATTCAAATACCGTTATAGATGGTAAAGTAAAAACACAAACCAGTCCGCGCATCAATACCGGCACCCAGCCCTACTATTTTTATTTAACCTTTATTTAACTAGGCAAGTCAGTTGAGAACATATTCTTATTTACAATAACGGCCAAACCCGGACGACGCTGGGCCAATTGTGCGCCGCCCTACGGGACTCCAAATCACGACCGGTTGTGATACAGCCTGGAATCGAACCAGGGGGTCTGTAGTGACGCCTCAAGCACTGAGATGCAGTTCCTTAGACCGCTGCGCAACTTGGGAGCCCACTATATTTGGTTAGTTATGAATATCTTTGGCTGTGTTGTGCTAGCAGACTTGTGTTGTGTTAGCTGCTTCTCTCCCATTGGCTGACAGTCCCAGATGTGCTTGTGTTGATATAATCCTCAGTGTCATGGCCCATTGGGAAGGAAGTGCTTACCCAGCTGTAGATGCTGACAATGGAGCCGCTTTCATCATCCCCTTTATTGATGACTGATGAGATGAAACGTGTCTTCACAAGGAAGAGAGCACACACACCACACATGCACACATACACACACTGACGGACACTACAATGTGTTTGTGTTTTTTTGTTGAGTGTGTGTACAATAAATGTGTGTGTGGATGTCCGTGTGCATATGTATGCTTGCAGTGTGTGATCACAGCATGTATGTGTGTAATTGACTTATTGCGAACACACTGGTCACCACGGTGATGGATAGAACATGGGAATGCATAGTGTGCAGTTACCATGGTGATGGGAGAATTGTGGCATGGCAGCAGGGGCTGTTTTTGGCTAATTAATGACAGTTGTTTCTGTTAAGCTGTTGTTTCATGTCTTACAGGAAATACTTGAGCGTTGTGTTGGGCTGTGTTGTGTTAGGTCAGAGAGAAAGTCACATTCTGGCAGAGGTCTGTCTTTCTCCCATCTCCACAGGTAGAGAGGGCCTTTTCTCTTACATCCATCTGCCTATGTCAGTTGGCCATTAACACTGTCACAGAGTACATTGTGTTTGTGTGTGATCATCTGTCTGTGAATGTATGTGTGTGTGTGTGTGTGTGTGTGTGTGTGTGTGTGTGTTGGCTCAGAGCTCCAGGTTGTTTTTAGCATGCTTCCACCTAGACTTCCTACCTATGGCATCCAGCAATAAAAATAACCAACGTCACACAACCTCTGTCTCTGTCTCTCTCCGTTGGCATGACAACAAGGGTGCTAGGGATCACATGTACAGTCACGACCGAAATTACCCTTGATAGAAATGAGTAAAAAAGACTGTATAAAATACATAATACAAATACTGAGCATGGGAAAATTATATTATTTTATACTAATACAGTTACTGAGAGAAAAATGGGGTGTCAATAATTTTAACCCTATCTTTTTGAGAGAAAAAAAATATTACTTACAATTTTTTTCTGAGCAATTGTTTTAGTATAAAATAATATAATTTAGCAATTTTGAGCATAGAATATAGCTCAGTATTTGTATTATTTATTTTATACTGTCTTTATTGCTCATCTTTATCAAGGGTGCCAATAATTTGGTCGTGACTGTATGTATTTGTATTTGTATTTATTATGGATCCCCATTAGCTGCTGCTATGTGGTGAGGTGGATATATCTTGGCTCAAACCAGGCTCCTGTAGAAGAGCTCTGCTCTGCTGGCCGTCTAGAAGGAACCTAGCTCTGTTTAAAGTAAAATGCTGACTACCCCCCAAAAAAAGAAAACACCCGTGTCGACTACACCGGGCACGCGCGTGCGTCCGCGTGCACATGTGGATTTTGTCCATCCACACCAGACACGATCAGGACAAGCAGGTTGAAATATCAAAATGAACTCTGAACCAACTATATTTATTTTGGGACAATTTCGAAACACACAAACATTCATGGACATTTAGCTAGCTTGCTGTTGCTAGCTAATTTGTCAATATTTTACCTGACATGTACAAGGTCCTTTTCTTTGCTGGATCTTTGTAGAATATCAACCAATTTTTAGTCACACAAAATTGTGTGTTCTCTTCTCCGATAAGAGGGGAAGCCTAGTTAGTTTCTAGTAATCTCTCCTAGTTCAGTCTTCTTCTTCTATGAATTTTGGCAACCAACCTTAAGGTGCATTACTGCAACCAACTGGAATGGAGGGTGGACCTCATTTATCTTTCAATCACCCACGTGGGTATATGCTCCTAAAAACCAGGCAGGACTTGCAGCGCGTCAAGCGTCACAAATAGAACCAAGTTCTATTTTAGCGCCTGGCTACGCAGACACTCGTTGACGCGCACGAGCAGTTTGGATGGAATTATAGAATAACATGTATGTGTACATTTATTTAGCAACACTCGCACACGCAACGCGGCCGGTATGATCAGCATCTGTCTGTCTGTCTATAGAGCTGCATGATTAACTCTCTATTCATTCTAACTCTGAAGCCCTGCGAAGAAGTCAGAGAGAGAGAGAGAGAGAGGGTCCTTTAGTCCTTAAAAACGGCAACTACACAATTGTAATGTTATGTGTGTGCATGCGTGTGGCCATGCATGTGTATGCCTGTATCAGTCTGTGCGCGTGCGTACGTGTGTGTGTGCGCGTGCGTGCATGTGTCTGGTGTGTGTGCACGTGAGTGCATGTTTGTGGCCTATAGTTGTGATTAATTCACCAGCCATTTATTTTTCCAGAAATAGACTGGCATAGCTATGCCCTGTTCTCTGTATCGTCCTCTCTCTCTCTCTCTCTCTCTCTCTCTCTCTCTCTCTCTCTCTCATTCTTTGTTCCCGCGCCCATAGAGGAGAGGAAAAGAGGAGAGATGCTCTGCTCGTTCAAACTACTTCAGCCGGATAAACGCTCTTCAGTCAGCGTGCTCACAACAAGCCAATACCACTGTGTTATGTAAACTAGTCTATGAGGGGGGGGGGGGGGGGGGGGGGGGGGTATTGACCCATATTACTGTTTTACAATCACATATTCCAGATCACAGAACATCCTAGAGAACATTGTTCCATGTACCTCACAACTGTCGGTTGGGATTGGCTGTTTCAGAGCTGCAGTGTGTTTTGATTGGTTTGTTCCGACTCTGTGCTGACTCACAGAAGAGTGAGAGATAGAGCAGAAGGGGATAAAGTTGGAGAGGGGAGAGGGGACAGAGAAAGAGAGAGGAAATGTATGATCATATTAGAGACACATATTTCCCTCAGATTACACAGATCCACAAAGAATTTGAAAAAAAATCCAATTTTGATAAACTCCCATATCTATTGGGTGAAATACCACAGTGTGCAATCACAGCAGCAAGATGTGTGACCTGTTGCCACAAGAAAAGGGCAACTAGTGAAGAACAAACACCATTTTAAATACAACCCATATTTCTGTTTATTTATTTTCCCTTTTGTACTTTAACTATTTACACATTGTTACAACACTGTATATAGACACTATGACATTTGAAATGTCTCTATTCCTTTGGAACGTTTGTGAGTGTAATGTTTACTGTTTATTGTTTATTGTTTATTTCACTTTTGTTTATTATTTATTCCACTTGCTTTGGCAATGTAAACATATGTTTCCCATGCCAATAAAGCCATTTGAATTTAATTGAAATTGAGAGGGGAGAGAGAGGAGAGGGGGTACAGAGAAAGAGAAAGAGAGGGGAGAGAGAAAGAGAGAGGGGAGAGAGGGGACAGAGAGAGGGGAGAGGGGGGACAGAAAGAGAAAGGGGGACAGAGAAAGAGAGAGGAGGGACAGAGAAAGAGAGAGGGGAGAGTCGGACAGAGAAAGAGAGAGTAGAGAGGGGGTCAATTTGTAGAGAGAAAGATTAAAATACCACACCTTAACTTGTCTCTATCTCCTCTCCCCTCACTCTTTCCTCATAACATCTGGCAGTCTGATCAGAATAGCACACCTTTCGCTCACTCTCTCCCTGCTCTCTCTTCCTCCCCGTCACTCACTCTCTCTCTCTCTCTCTCTCTCTCTCTCTCTCTCTCTCTCTCTCTCTCTCTCTCTCTCTCTCTCTCTCTCTCTCTCTCTCTCTCTCTCTCTCTCAAATTCAATTAAATTCAAAGGGCTTTATTGTAATGGGAAGCATATGTTTACATTGCTAAAGGAAATGGAATAGACAATAAACATAAGGGAAATAAACAAGGGAAACATTAGTAAACATTACACTCACAAAAGTTCTAAAAGAATATAGACGGAAATGTTATATTATTGGCTATGTAAAGTGTTGTAACAATGTGCAAATAGTTGGAAGTGTGAAAGGGAAAATAAATAAACAGATAAATATAGGTTGTATTTACAATGTTGTTTGTGCTCCACTGGTTGCCCTTTTTAATGGCAAAGGGCCACAAATCTTGCTGCTGTGATTGCACACTGCAGTATTTTGCCAAACAGATATGTGAGTTTATCAATGTTTGATTTGTTTTCAAATTCTTTGTGGGTGTGATCTGTGGGAAATATGTGTATCTAATGTGGTCATACATTTGGCAGGAGGTTAGGAAGTGTAACTCAGTTTCCACCTCATTTTGTGGGCAGTGGGCACATAGCCTGTCTTCTCTTGAGAGCCAGGTCTGCCTATCGTGGCCTCTCTCAATAGGAAGGCTATGCTCACTGAGTCTGTACATATTCAAGGATTTTCTTAGTTTGGGGTCAGTCACAGTGGTCAGGTATTCTGCCACTGTGTACTCTGTTTAGGGCCAGATAGCTTTACAATTGTATCTGTTTTTTGGTTGATTCTTTCCAGTGTGTCAAATAGTTATCTTTTTGCTTTCTCATAATTTGGTTGGGTCTAAATGTGTTTCTGTCCTGGGGCTCTGTGGGGTCTTTTTGTATTTGTGAACAGGGCCCCAGAACCAGCTGGCTGAGGGGACTCTTCTCTAGGTTCATCTCTCTATAGGTCAGGGCTTTGTGGTGGAATGTGTGGGCATCGCTTCCTTTTTAGGTGGTTTAACAGCTCTTTTCTGGATTTTGATAACTAGCGGGTATAGTCCTGATTCTGCTCTGCATGCATTGTTTGGGTTTTTGCGTTTTATTCAAAGTATATGCATGCAGAATCTCAATTGGGTGTTTGTCCCATTTTGTGAATTCTTGGTTGGCGAGTGGACCCCAGACCTCACAACCATAGAGGGCAATGGGTTCGATAACTGATTGAAGTATTTTTAGCCAGATCCTAATTGGGATGTTGAGTTTTATGTTCCTTTTGATGGCATAGAAGGCCCTTCTTGCCTTGTCTCTCAGATCATTCACAGCCTTATGGAAGTTACCTGTGGTGTTGATGTTTAGGCTGAGATAGGTATAGTTATTTGTGTGCTCTAGGGTTGTCTTGGCTACTGGACCTTTTTTGGAACACCATTATTTTTGTCTTACTGAGATTCACTGTCAGGGCCCAATTCTGACAGAATCTGTGCAGAAGATCTAGGTGCTGCTGTCAGCCCTCCTTGGTTGGGACAGAAGCACCAGATCACCAGTAGACAGTAGACATTTGATATCTGAGTCCAGTAGGGTTAGGCCGGGTGCTGCGGACTGTTCTAGTTCCCTTGCCAATTCATTGATATATACAGTACCAGTCAAAGGTTTGGACACACCTACTCATTCAAGGCTTTTCTTTATGTTTACTATTTTCTGCATTGTAGAATAATAGTGAAGACATCAAAACTATGAAATAACACATATGGAATCATGTAGTAACCACAGAGAGTGTTAAACTAATCTAAATATATTTTATATTTGAGATTCTTCAAAGTAGCCACCCTTTGCCTTGATGACAGCTTTGCACACTCTTGGCATTCTCTCAACCAGCTTCATGAGGAATGCTTTTCCAACAGTCTTGAAGGAGTTCCCACATATGCTGAGCACTTGATGGCTGCTTTTCCTTTACTCTGCGGTCCAACTCATCCCAAACCATCTCAATTGGGTTGAGGTCAGGTGATTGTGGAGGCCAGGTCATCTGATGCAGCATTCCATCACTCTCCTTGGTCAAATAGCCCTTACACAGCCTACAGGTGTGTTTTGGGTCATTGTCCTGTTGAAAAACAAATGATAGTCCCACTAAGCACAAACCAGATGGGATGGCGTATTGCTGCAGAATGCTGTGGTAGCCATGCTGGTTAAGTGTGCCTTGAATTCTAAATAAATCACAGACAGTGTCACCAGCAAAGCACCCCCACACCATCACACCTCCTCCTCCATGCTTTACGGTGGGAACCACACATGCAGAGATAATCTGTTCACGTATTCTGCGTCTCACAAAGACATTGTGGTTGGAACCAAATATCTCCAATTTGGACTCATCAGACTAAAGGACCGATTTCCACCGGTCTAATGTCCATTGCTTGTGTTTCTTGGCCCAAGCAAGTCTCTTCTTCTTATTGGTGTCCTTTAGTAGTGGTTTCTTTGCAGCAATTCGACCATGAAGGCCTGATTCACGCAGTCTCCTCTGAACAGTTGATGTTGAGATGTGTCTGTTACTTGAACTCTGTGAAGCATTTATTTGGGCTGCAATCTGAGGTGCAGATAAATGCCGATTTCTGAGGCTGGTAACTCTAATGAACTTATCCTCTGCAGCAGAGGTAACTCTGGGTCTTCCTTTCCTGTGGCGGTCCTCATGACAGCCAGTTTCATCATAGCGCTTGATGGTTTTTGCGACTGCACTTGAAGAAACTTTCAAAGTTCTTGAAATGTTCCATATTGACTGACCTTCATGTCTTAAAGTAATGATGGACTGTCATTTATCTTGCTTATTTGAGCTGTTCTTGCCATAATATGGACTTGGTCTTTTACCAAATAGGGCTATGTTCTGTATACCAACCCTACCTTGTCACAACACAACTGATTGGCTCAAACGCATTAAGAAGGAAATAAATTCCACAAATTAACTTTTAACAAGGCACACCTGTTAATTGAAATGCATTCCAGGTGACTACCTCATGAAGCTGGTTGAGAGAATGCCAAGGGTGTGCAAAGCTGTCATCAAGGCAAAGGGTGGCTACTTTGAAGAATCTCAAATATAAAATATATTTTGATTTCTTTAACACTTTCTTGGTTTCTACATGAATCCATATGTGTTATTTCATAGTTTTGATGTCTTCACTATTATTCTACAATGTAGAAAATAGTAAAAATAAAGAAAAACCCTGGAATGAGTAGGTGTGTCCAAACTTGACTGGTACTGTATGTTGAAGAGGGTGGGACTTAAGCTGCATCCCTGTCTCACCCCACGGCCCTGAGGAAAGAAATCTGTGTGTTTATAGACAATTTTAACTGCACATTTGTTGTTTGTGTACATTGATTTTGTAATGTCATATGCTTTCCCCCAACACCGCTTTCCATCAATTTGTATAGCAGACCTTCATGCCAAATTGAGTCAAAAGCTTTTTTTAAATCAACAACGTATGAGAAGACTTTGCTTTTGTTTTGTTTTGTTTGTTTGTCAATAAGGGTGTGCGGGGTGTACACATGGTCTTTCGTATGGTATTTTGGTATTGACATTTGCTCAGGACATTGTTTTCATTGAGGAAATGTTGGAGTCTGCTGAGGACATTGTTTTCATTGAGGAAATGTTGGAGCCTGCTGTTGATGATACTGCAGAGGATTTTTCCTAGATTGCTGCTGAAGCATATTCCACTGTAATTATTGGGGTCAAATTTGTCTCCACTCATGCTGTTCCTTCTTTTTTCTTAGTGTATTTTTGTACTGTTTTAGTGTTTCACCATAGTGAAGGTGTAAGCTAAGGTATTCTGGTTCTCTGTGCTTTTGGTTGGATAGGTTTCTCACTTTCTTTCTTACATTCTTCATCAAACCATTTCTCATTGTTAGTTGTCTTAGGTTTTCTGCCTGAATTAAAATGTGATATGTTAGCTGATATATTGTTCATGCTTCCTGCTCCTAAGTTTACACCTTCACTATTGCAGGAAAACATTTTGTCCAGGAAGTTGTCTAGGAGGGATTGGATTTGTTGTTGCCCAATTGTTTTTTGGTAGGTTTCTACATTACCCTCCTTCCATCTATAGCATTTCTTAATATTATGCAGTTTGTTCGGCTTCGATGCCTCATGGTTGATTCTTGCGCCATTCAAGTAGATTGTGATTTTGCTGTAATCTGATAGGGCTGTCAGTGGGCTGACTGTGAACGCTCTGAGAGACTCTGGGTTGAGGTCGGTGATAAAGTAGTCTACAGTACTACTGCCAAGAGATGAGCTATAGGTGTACCTACCGTAGGAGTCCCCTCGAAGCCTACCATTGACTATGTACAGACCTAGAGTGCGACATAGCTGCCGGAGTTGTGACCCGTTTTTGTTGGTTATGTTGTTGTAGTTGTGTCTAGGATGGCAAATGGGGAAAGGATTGCTGTCATCTCCAGGTAGGTGTTTGTCCCCCTGTGTGCTGAGAGTGTCAGGTTCTTGTCCAGTTCTGGCATTTAGGTCACCACAGACTAGTAAATGTCCCTGGGCCTAGAAATGATTGATCTACCCCTCTAGGAAGGAGAAGCTGTCTTCATTAAAGTATGGGGAATCTAGTGGGGGGATATACAGTGGGGAGAACAAGTATTTGATACACTGCCGATTTTGCAGGTTTTCCTACTTACAAAGCATGTAGAGTGCTGTAATTTTTATCATAGGTACACTTCAACTGTGAGAGACGGAATCTAAAACAAAAATCCAGAAAATCACATTGTATGATTTTTAAGTAATTAATTTGCATTTCATTGCATGACATAAGTATTTGATACATCAGAAAAGCAGAACTTAATATTTGGTACAGAAACCTTTGTTTGCAATTACAGAGATCATACGTTTCCTGTAGGTCTTGACCAGGTTTGCACACACTGCAGCAGGGATTTTGGCCCACTCCTCCATACAGACCTTCTCCAGATCCTTCAGGTTTCGGGGCTGTCGCTGGGCAAAACGGACTTTCAGCTCCCTCCAAAGATTTTCTATTGGGTTCAGGTCTGGAGACTGGCTAGGCCACTCTAGGACCTTGAGATGCTTCTTACGGCGCCACTCCTTAGTTGCCCTGGCTGTGTTTCGGGTCGTTGTCATACTGGAAGACCCAGCCACGACCCATCTTCAATGCTCTTACTGAGGGAAGGAGGTTGTTGGCCAAGATCTCGCGATACATGGCCCCATCCATCCTCCCCTCAATACGGTGCAGTCGTCCTGTCCCCTTTGCAGAAAAGCATCCCCAAAGAATGATGTTTCCATCTCCATGCTTCACGTTTGGGATGGTGTTCTTGGAGTTGTACTCATCCTTGTTCTTCCTCCAAACACGGCGAGTGGAGTTTAGACCAAAAAGCTCTATTTTTGTCTCATCAGACCACATGACCTTCTCCCATTCCTCCTCTGGATCATCCAGATGGTCATTGGCAAACTTCAGACGGGCCTGGACATGCGCTGGCTTGAGCAGGGGGACCTTGCGTGCGCTGCAGGATTTTAATCCATGACGGCGTAGTGTGTTACTAATGGTTTTCTTTGAGACTGTGGTCCCAGCTCTCTTCAGGTCATTGACCAGGTCCTGCCGTGTAGTTCTGGACTGATCCCTCACCTTCCTCATGATAATTGATGCCCCACGAGGTGAGATCTTGCATGGAGCCCCAGACCGAGGATGATTGACCATCATCTTGAACTTCTTCCATTTTCTAATAATTGTGCCAACAGTTGTTGCCTTCTCACCAAGCTGCTTGCCTATTGTCCTGTAGCCCATCCCAGCCTTGTGCAGGTCTACAATTTTATCCCTGATGTCCTTACACAGCTCTCTGGTCTTGGCCATTGTGGAGAGGTTGGAGTCTGTTTGATTGAGGACAGGTGTCTTTTATACAGGTAACGAGTTCAAACAGGTGCAGTTAATACAGGTAATGAGTGGAGAACAGGAGGGCTTCTTAATGAAAAACTAACAGGTCTGTGAGAGCCGGAATTCTTACTGGTTGGTAGGTGATCAAATACTTATATCATGCAATAAAATGCAAATTAATTACTTAAAAATCATACAATGTGATTATCTGGATTTTTGTTTTAGATTCCGTCTCTCACAGTTGAAGTGTACCTATGATAAAAATTACAGACCTCTACATGCGTTATAAGTAGGAAATCCTGCAAAATCGGCAGTGTATCAAATACTTGTTCTCGCCACTGTATGTAGCACACAGGAGGACATTTTTCTCTGTTGAGATAATTTCCTTAAACATTTCTAGCCAAATGTAAAATGTTCCTGTTTTGATTAATTTAAAAGAGTGAGTTAGGTCTGCTCTATGCCAAATTAGCATACCCCCTGAGTCCCTTCCCTGTTTCACACCTGGTAGTTTGGTGGATGGGACTACCAGCTCTCTGTAACCTAGAGGGAAACCAGTGGGTCCATCTCCTCTATACCATGTTTCTTGTAGGATGACAATGTCTGTATTTCTAATTTCTTTGGTGAAGTCCAGGTTCCTGCTCTTTAGGCCAAAGGCAGATGACCTCAGGCCTTGGATATTCCAGGATGAGATAGTGAAGGCTTTGTGTTCCATAAAGTGTCCAATGTTGTTAGTTGTGTGGTTTGGCCTCAGACCAGTAAGTTTGAGCAGAACCTGCTGAGCATCTGATACATGCCATTGGCTTGGGTTAGTGTAAGAGTGGGGGTTGGGCCTGTTTGCCTGCTCACGGCCTGGGCGTATGTGTGACTTTCATGTTGAGGCCCTCTTTGCGGGAGTGGGGGACATGGGGTGGGCAGGAAGGGCATAGGTCTGATCTGAGGGGGCCTATATGGGGTGTGGGCATGGTTGTTTGGGGGGATATTGATTGGTTGGGGTGGGTGTGTGGATGTGGCTGGTGGTGCTGTGGTCTGGATGTAGGTCCTCTCGGTGTGGGTCCTCTAGGTGTAGGTCCGGGGGTGAGTCCCGCAGGTCTGGGAGAGTGGCTCGCTGGTCTGGGCGGGTTGTCCGTTGGTCAACGGTCCTCTGTAGCTCAATTGGTAGAGCATGGCGCTTGTAACGCCAGGGTAGTGGGTTCGATCCCCGGGACCACCCATACGTAAAAATGTATGCACGCATGACTGTAAGTCGCTTTGGATAAAAGCGTCTGCTAAATGGCATATTATATTATATTGTTATTATTATTATATTATTATTATATTATATTATAAATATTATTATTATCTGTTGCTCCTATGTGAGGTGTTGGGACTTTGGTTGAGGGCGATGTCCTTCAGGGTCCTGGCGAAGGTGGGCACTGCTGCCTTGTATAGGTGGACCTGGTCGTAAAGGCTGTTCAAGTCCAGGGTGGAGTGGTGGGCCAGGAAACATTTGGTTTTAAGGCACAGTCATGGGAAATACTTGCGTTTACCCGCTGTATGGTAGCAGGGTGGAAGTATTTTTGTGGTAGCAGGGTGGAGATAACCATTTGTGCGTTGGGGAAAGTAGAAGAAGCTTTTTCAATCACTCCCTTGAGTGCTGTGGCCACCCTTTCCTGCTATGCTCACAGGTTGTTTGTGCCTGTGTGTATTATTATGTGGCTGGGTGACCCTAGTTGGTCCTCAGACAGAAGGTCTAGGACGCGCTGGGTGTTTGGACACCAGAGTTTAGACACTGTGTGTTTGGGAAAAAGTTTATTTTCTTGTATATATTTCCCATTTGAATCCATAAGGAGTACAATCTGTGGCTTGTGTGTGTCCTCAGTGGGTGTGGAGGGGTTGTCAGGAGGGCTATCGGGGGGGCTGACAGGGGGGGTGCTAGGAGGAGGCAGGGTCCCTGGGCTTGGGGTTCTTAATTTATCTGTCCTGCTGTGATGTCGAGGCTATGGTCTCTCTCTCTCTCTCGCTCTCTCTCTCATTGCCAAGGTTACCCACATTGGTGTGCTGGCATGCACTCAGTGGTGTTAGTAACCGTGGAGATGAGATACTGAAGTGGATCATTAGAGATTATGTTTGTGTTTTTTGTCAGACCTACAGTGGAGTGGGTTTGAAGTGGGATGATCACATTTGAATCACAGCTATAATAATATACTTATAAACTCCTTCCATGACATAGACTGACCAGGTGAATCCAGGTGAAAGCTAACTCAATATTAGGAAGGTGTTCTTAATGTTTGGTATACTCAGTGTATACGTCTGTTTTGTTATGTTAATAACTCCAACAGTGTGTTATAGCTTAGCCCTTTACTGAAACAGTTTCTACTGTCCCTCACTGGTCAGTGTTCAACTGACATATCTTTCTCTCTCTACTTCTCCCCCTACCCCCTACTCTCCCTCCCTCTCTCCGTCCTTCAGCTGCGTATAGGTATCCATACGGGCTCAGTGTTGGCGGGGGTGGTCGGGGTGAGGATGCCCAGGTACTGTCTGTTTGGCAACAATGTCACACTGGCTAGCAAGTTTGAGTCTGGGAGCCACCCTCGATGCATCAACGTCAGCCCAACCACATACCGGTGAGTACACCTGTGTGTGTGTGTGTATGTGTGTGTGTGTGCGTGTGTGTAAGGGAGTGGCAGAGGGAGAGAGAGTGAGAGAGGGATGCTCATTTTCAATACAAGTTTTTATTCTGTTATTTTCTCAACTGATACTGTTAGTAAACTTACGTTGCTAGATCTCTACGTCATTCTATGTCTTTAGAGCAATAACCTTAGGATCCGATCTGTCTGTCACCACTCTAGTCCCCAACCCCATTTCTCTCTCTCTCTCACACACAAACGCACATTGCGTTGGCTTGTTACAAGTAAGAAATGGACTGCTTCAATCGAATACCATTCTAACTATATTTGTCCTGGAAACTTGTTTTTGATGTCATTGATTTAGCTGTGAGGTTTAGTTAAAGCGTTAAAGATAATAAATGAAACAAAATAATCAATCAATCAATCAGTCATCCAGCTTTCAAACAGCAGCATAATCAAACGTTCAGTCCCATGTTGGAGTTCTACACCAAAGAACTTCGTCATGTAAAATAACCTGTAAAAAGTGTGTGTGTGTGTGCGTGTACGGGTGTGTGTGTGCGAGCGAGCGAGAAGTAAGTGTAAGATAACCTGTGGATCTGTTATTGCATTAAACTCTGTACAAAATAACTTGTATGTAAAAAGGCCTATACAGTGCCTTGCAAAAAGTATTCATCCCCCTTGGCATTTTTCCTATTGTGTTGCATTACAACCTGTAATTTAAATGGATTTTTATTTGGATTTCATGTAATGGATTTTTATTTGGATTTCATGTAATGCACATACACAAGAGTACATCTGTGTGTGTGTGTATGTGTATGTGTGTGTGCGTGTGTGTATGTGAGGGGGAGAATGAATGGCAATAGAGCAGCTTTCAGTCTCTAAGGACATTTGAGTAAGAAACGGTTACATCCAGTCACTGCATTTGTGATACGTCATAAACACACGCCCGCAAGCACGCAGGCAAGCACACATCCGCACGTGTGCGCACACACACACACACACACACACACACACAGTGACTCTGATGTTGAGTCAAACACTTTGAGATGAGAGATGATCTTAGTGTTCTCTCTCTCTCTCTCTCTCTCTCTCTCTGGTGTCCGTTCTCTCTCTGGTGTCTAAAGCGTTGCCTTGGAAACCTCTATTTTTGCAGTCAAGGACGTTCTCTCCTCAGAATCACTCATTATTTGCACGACACAGAGGGCTAATTGTTGCAGATTTAAATCAACCTGGTGTGTGTGTGTGTGTGTGTGTGTGTGTGTGTGTGTGTGTGTGTGTGTGTGTGTGTGTGTGTGTGTGTGTGTGTGAAGGGTGGTTAATAAACACTGTGCGATTGCTTGCTTGTGTTTGTGTGTGTGGATCAAAGTGTGTGTGTGTGTGTGTGTGTGTGTACATACCCCCCTTCAGCAGAAACACACACCTGTAGCTTGTGAATAATGCCTGTGTTTGTTATTGGCCTTATCTCATTCTGAACAAGGCTGCATCACTCCCTGGAGAGTCACTGCTGTTTGGAGAAATCCCCAAATATACCACACTTGAGTTTTAAAATCTCTCTCCCTCTCTCCCTCTCTCCAGGCTGCTGAAAGACGATTGCTCTTTCTCTTTCGTCCCTCGTTCCCGGTTGGAGCTTCCTGATAATTTTCCGAAGGATATCCCAGGAACATGCTACTTCCTGGAGGGGGGGACTTCCCATAGCCGCGCCTCCCTGACCAGCTCTCGCTCCGCCCCCCCAGCTCCCCTGAGGAAAGTGTCCTACAGCATTGGTACCATGTTCCTGCGAGAGACCAGCCTATAGGCTCCCAATACACACAGTCATCAGCATACACACACACAACTCTAACCCTACAGCCATATTTAAATGGGAGACAAGCTTTTAGGGATGACAATACCCTCCTACCCCAAACCAGGACTCAGTCCTCTTAACAACCCCCCTCACTTTTCCATCTAGAAACAGACACTCCTCGCTGCACCAACTACAACCTGTTGTTACCAAGGGCAGCCACCCTTTACCCTTCAACCCCACCACGAATCAGACTTTGAAGGTAGAGAGAAGAGGAGGAGGAGGAGTGTAAACAACAAGAACAGACAATAATAGAATCATCTAGCAACTCTAAAACTAAAGCATTCTGCTTGTAGAACACAGAATACTGTAACCATGGATACCAAGGCTGGCTGTCAGTCTGGGCATGGCAGGTATTGTGCTATTATCAACAGCGCTCACAACTCAGTGCCTTCTTCACTAGAACACTACAGACATACACAACATGGGAGCTGGCTGAACACACAGGGAAATGGAACGAGGTCTGCAGCTCTGATGCTCCCCACAGTGATATGTGTGACTCCCAAATCAGTCATTGTGGGAAGCCTATGTTGTTTCGCTCCAGCTTGCACCTGAACCATTGGGATGTTTGGACATTTTCTCTTTCAGTTAGTTGAATGCATCCACTTCCCAGCCCGTCCCTCAACACTAAACCATGGACATAAGAAAGCAGCACGTAAATGCATCCATCCATCCATCCACCCCCCTCCCCACCATCCACCAATTCTACCATCCATCCATCCACCCCCCTCCCCTCCATCCACCAACTCTACTAACCAAGGTGTGGATATGAAGTATGCCGGGGGGGGTTGGGATTGTGGTGTGTTTTGGGTAGAACAGTCAAGTATCACTCGTCTACACTCAAGTCTCTGTATTTAAGGGCCTTTCATATGTTTCGAACCCCCCCCCCACCCCACACTGCATCCCTCTCTTGCTAAACACCAGCATCACACATCAATACGTCCATGGATTTAGGAAGAAGGGAGTGGCAGAGGGAGAGAGAGTGAGAGAGGGATGCTCATTTTCAATACAAGTTTTTATTCTGTTATTTTCTCAACTGATACTGTTAGTAAACTTACGTTGCTAGATCTCTACGTCATTCTATGTCTTTAGAGCAATAACCTTAGGATCCTATCTGTCTGTCACCACTCTAGTCCCCAACCCCATTTCTCTCTCTCTCTCACACACAAACACACATTGCGTTGGCTTGTTACAAGTAAGAAATGGACTGCTTCAATCGAATACCATTCTAACTATATTTGTCCTGGAAACTTGTTTTTGATGTCATTGATTTAGCTGTGAGGTTTAGTTAAAGCGTTAAAGATAATAAATGAAACAAAATAATCAATCAATCAATCAGTCATCCAGCTTTCAAACAGCAGCATAATCAAACGTTCAGTCCCATGTTGGAGTTCTACACCAAAGAACTTCGTCATGTAAAATAACCTGTAAAAAGTGTGTGTGTGTGTGCGTGTACGGGTGTGTGTGTGCGAGCGAGCGAGAAGTAAGTGTAAGATAACCTGTGGATCTGTTATTGCATTAAACTCTGTACAAAATAACTTGTATGTAAAAAGGCCTATACAGTGCCTTGCAAAAAGTATTCACCCCCCTCGGCATTTTTCCTATTGTGTTGCATTACAACCTGTAATTTAAATGGATTTTTATTTGGATTTCATGTAATGCACATACACAAAATAGTCCAAATTGGTGAAGTGAAATGAAAAAAATAACTTGTTAAAAGAAATTCAAAAAAATAAATAACGGAAAAGTGTGCGTGCATATGTATTCACCCCCTTTGCTATGAAGCCCCTAAATAAGATCTGGTGCAACCAATTACCTTCAGAAGTCACATAATTAGTTTAATAAAGTCCACCTGTGTGCAATCTAAGTGTCACATGATCTGCCACATGATCTCAATATATATATACACCTCTTCTGAAAGACCCCAGAGTCTGCAACGCCACAAAGAAGGGGCACCACCAAGCAAGCGGCACCATGAAGACCAAGGAGCTCTCCAAACAGGTCAGGGACAAAGTTGTAGAGAAGTACAGATCAGGGTTGGGTTATAAAAAAATATCAGAAACTTTGAACATCACACGGAGCACCATTAAATCCATTATAAAAAAATTGAAAGAATCTGGCACCACAACAATCCTGCCAAGAGAGGGCCGCCCACCAAAACTCACGGAACAGGCAAGGAGGGCATTAATCAGAGAGGCAACAAAGAGACCAAAGATAACCCTGAAGGAGCTGCAAAGCTCAACAGCGGAGATTGAAGTATCTGTCCATAGGACCACTTTAAGATGTACACTCCACAGAGCTGGGCTTTGCGGAAGAGTGGCCAGAAAAGAAAAGTGGCCATTGCTTAAAGAAAAAAATAAGCAAACACGTTTGGTATTCGCCAAAAGCCATGTGGGAGACTCCCCAAACATATGGAAGAAGGTACTCTGGTCAGATGAGACTAAAATTGAGCTTTTTGGCCATCAAGGAAAACGCTATGTCTGGCGCAAACCCAACACCTCTCATCACCCCGAGAACACCATCCCCACAGTGAAGCATGGTGGTGGCAGCATCATGGTGTGGGGATGTTTTTCATCGGCAGGGACTGGGAAACTGGTCAGAATTGAAGGAATGATGGATGGCGCTAAATACAGGGAAATTCTTGAAGGAAACCTGTTTCAGTCTTCCAGAGATTTGAGACTGGGACGGAGGTTCACCTTCCAGCAGGACAATGACCCTAAGCATACTACTAAAGCAATACTCAAGTGGTTTAAGGGGAAACATTTAAATGTATTGGAATGGCATAGTCAAAGCCCAGACCTCAATCCAATTGAGAATCTGTGGTATGACTTAAAGATTGCTGTACACCAGAGGAACCCATCCATCTTGAAGGAGCTGGAGCAGTTTTGCCTTGAAGAATGGGCACAAATCCCAGTGGCTAGATGTGCCAAGCTTATAGAGACATACCCCAAGAGACTTGCAGCTGTAATTGCTGCAAAGGGTGGCTCTACAAAGTATTGGGGGTGAATAGTTCTGCACGCTCAAGTTTTCTGTTTTTTTGTCTTATTTATTGTTTGTTTCACCCCCAAAAATATTTTGCATCTTCAAAGTGGTAGGCATGTTGTGTAAATCAAATGATACAAACCCCCCAAAAATCAATTTTAATTCCAGGTTGTAAGGCAACAAAATAGGAAAAATGCCAAGGGGGGTGAATACTTTCGCAAGCCACTGTACCTACAGTACCAGTCAAAAGTTTGGACATGAAATAACACATATGGAATCATGTAGTAACCAAAAATATATTTTAGATTTTAGATTCTTCAAAGTAGCCACCCTTTGCTTTATGACAGCTTTGCACACTCTTGGCATTCTCTCGGCATTCTCTCAAGCAGCTTCATGAGGTAGTCACCTGGAATGCTTTTCCAACAGTCTTGAAGGAGTTCCCACATATGCTGAGCACTTGTTGGCTGCTTTCCCTTCACTCTGCGGTCCAACTTAACCCAAACCATCTGGTTTGCGCTTAGTGGGACTATCATTTGTTTTTCATCAGGACAATGACCCAAAACACACCTGCAGGCTGTGTAAGGGCTATTTGACCAAGGAGAGTGATGGAGTGCTGCATCAGATGACCTGGCCTCCACAATCACCCGACCTCAAACTGATTGAGATGGTTTGGGATGAGTTGGACCGCAGAGTGAAGGAAAAGCAGCCAACAAGTGCTCAGCATATGTGGGAACTCCTCCAAGACTGTTGTAAAAGCATTTCAGGTGACTACCTCATGAAGCTGCTTGATAGAATGCCAAGAGTGTGCAAAGCTGTCATCAAGGCAAAGAGTGGCTACTTTGAAGAATCTCAAATATAAAATATATGTTGATTTGTTTAACACTTTTTTGGTTACTACATGATCCCATATGTGTTATTTCATAGTGTTGATGTTGTCACTATTATTCTACAATGTAGAAAATAGTCAAAATAAAGAAAAACCCTTGAATGAGTAGGTGTGTCCAAACTTTTGACTGGTACTGTACATTAAATATGTACAATTTAGATATATTTAATAATTAAACAGAAAAAATTAAATTGTAAAGATCATACTATGTTGTACTGCTTGGTATTATTCACAAGTTTAGATGAGTACATTCACATTTCTGTTGGCTTTTTTTGTCTTTTTGGTAAAAGTATTTGACATGTCTGAGTCGTCTGTCATCTAGGCCTATGAATAACATTGCTGATGTATCTGGTTGTAACGTTGAAATCTGTTGAATGACTGAGTTTTAAGGCACATCCTCTGTCAAATAAGTTGTAAATAAAAATCACCATATATGTTTAATAAAGA